>NW_006399768.1:24278113-24300420 GCF_000299155.1 Elephantulus edwardii | reverse complement strand
CTTTTAAGTTTAAGGCTAGAAATATTATCAATATGATCATTTCCAATCCAGAGATACATGTTCCAATGCAGTTCCTATTTTCCATAAATGGTTTTGGAAAGAAGAATATTGTAAATGTGGATACAGTTCCACTATTCCTCCTCCATGCCATGATATAGTGTTATTAGCATGAGCAGTTATAAATCCATTGCCTTCCTTACTCTTAAGTTTTTAAATTTAAATTTATTATTAATTTCAGTAAAAATTTACAGAGACTTTGGATTTCCATTCATTCATTGTTGCACATATCTCCCTTACCAACCCTCCCCCCTAGTACACTACCCTCTTGGAAAAGTAAAAGAAAAATTCTTTCATTGTTTTACAAACCCTCCCGCAGGTCCACTCCACCATGTAGCCTTCACTCTAGCCGCCTGTCATGACAAAAATACCTAATCACATATCCCTTTTAAACAGTTTTCTCCCTCATGTTTCAATGCAGTGTACATTATTGATTGAACCCATATTTCTCAATCTCTCCTCAAACCCAACGTCAGTCCTGTTTTACAACAGGGGCACCATGCAGTATTTGTCCTTTTGTGACTGAGATACTTCACTCAGCATAATGTCCTCCAGAGTCGCCCATTTTGAATAATATTGCATGAGTTCCTGGTTTTTCAATGTAGCATAGTATTCCATTGTGTGAATATACCACAGCTTCTCTATCCATTCGTTTGTTGATGGGCACTTAGGTTGTTTCCAACTACTTGCTATTGTGAACAAAGCTGCAATAAGCATGGGTGTGCAAATCTTTTGATTTCTTGACTGCTGGTGCCAAGAGTTTTGATTGTGGAGCTGACCAAGTTGAAATTGTTAACAACCTCAATCTCTTCATCTGTCATGGCACTGCCATTTGGCCCAGTGGTGAGAATCTTTGTTTTCTTTATGTTGAGCTTCAGTCCATTCTGAAAACTGCAATCCTTGACCTTCTGTAGCAAATGCTTCAGGTCCTCCTCAGTTTTGGCAAGCAGTGTTGTATCATCTGCATAACATAGATTATTCATGAGTCTTCCTCCAATCTTGATGCCATACTCCTAATCATAAAGTCCAGCCTCCTGAATGATCTGTTCTGCATATAGATTGAAAGGGTATGGAGACAGCATGCACCCTTGATTCACGCTATTCCTGATTTTGAACCATGCAGTATTTCCTTGCTCTGTTCTGATGACTGCTTCCTGGTCCAAGTTTAGGTTTTGCATAAGCGTAATCAAGTGTTCTGGGATTTCCCTTCTTAAGGTTAGCCACAATTTATCCACACAGTCAGATGGCTCTGCATAGTCCTTGAAACTCGGACATTTCTCTGGTACTCTGCTTTCAACCAAGATCCACCTGACACTGGCGATAATGTCCCTGGTGCAACACTATTTCAGTAATTCTCGGGGTAAGCTTCAGCAGGATTTTGCTTGCATGTGATACTGCTCAATAATCAGATCACCGTTTATTGGAATGGGAACAGATATGGATCTCTTCCAGTCAGTTGGCCAGGTAGTTGTTCTCCAGATTTCTTGGCACAACTTGATGAACACGTCCAAGGCAGCATCTGTTTGTTGAAATATGTCAGTTCCTGAGCTTTGTTCTTTGCCAAACACCAGAGCAGCTTTGGACTTCCTCCAGTCAAACTTCCTATCACTATTGCCTCTTGATCATATGCTGCTTCATTAAATTATTTTTGTGTCTGCCAATTCTTTTTGATACAGTGACTTTGTATACTACCACCTTCTTTTAATGCTTCCTGAATCACTCAATATTTGACCCATGTTGTTGTTGTTATTAGTGCTGTCTAATTGATATGACTCATAGGAACCCTATGAACCAAAGATCTGAACCCTATAACTATTGTAATTTCTCTAATGTTCATAGAGTTTCCAAAGGCATGTTGTTTAGGAAGTGGATGCCAATCCTACCTGCTTTGAAACCTGTCTTAATTCGGGGGCTCTACCAAACCCTGTCTGTTATGGGTAACCATTATAGCATTTGACATGCCAGTGGTGCAGTGTTTAATATGACAGCAACCTCAAGTTACCTCAGTACAGCAAATTGACAGACCAGTGCTGTACCACTTAGAAGAATGTTCTTCCCAAACACAGTTAACACCAAGCCCAACTGACTTTAAATACAAAGGCCTGCCCACCAGGTCCTGTGCATCCTAAAGTATTGCAACTTGAGGCTTGAATTTGTTCTTCAGTTCTTTCAGCTTAAATAATGATTTCAGTCCTTTTAATTTTTAGACTTCAGTTCTTTGCACATTTCATTGTAATGCTTTGCTGTGTATTCTCGAGCTGCCATTTGAAATCTTTATGGGATCTTTAACATATTTTTCATCTCAAAAAGTCTAAAACTCCTTTACATCTACGCCCCTGTTCAGCATGAAGAAGCCAGAGAGTCGGCATCCAATTCCCAAATCAATAAGACAGTTGATTTAATTACCGTTGGAAAATGCTTGTCATTCCTCTGTAGCACCTGGTCCCCACTGGACCCTCATCATTTCCTTCACCTGCTCCCCCCACCGACCAAACTGTGCAACTCTGCAACTGCATCCTGGCTCATCCTCACCCTTCTGCCCCCAACCCTCACCTCCTTGTACCCCCAATATGTTTTTCCCAATAAAAGAAAAAAAAGTCTAAAATTCATTGCTTTCGAGTCAGAATCTACTCAGCTGACCCACCAGTGACTTCAGAGGCTGTAAATCACATGGGAGGAAATTGTCCATCTTTCTACCACAGAGAGATTTGATATTTTTTAATTTAGATTTTTTTAAAAATTGGGTGTGTACTGTCAAATCAGATCTGACCGGTACAGGAGGAGATTGTCCCTCCTTCTCCAGCAGAGCATCTGGTGGATTCGAACCACTCACTCTGGTATTGCAGTACAGCTTCTTGCATGATTTAATTGAGATTTTAAAGAACTTGGATTTCCATTCATTCATTGTTGCACATTTTCCTGCCTGCCCTCCCTCCCCCAAAGTTTGCTTTAAAAAAAATGTTCTTTCCTTGTTATACAGTCATGTTATGCTGCTCTTTTTCTAGGCTCTTTTCATGTCAATACCTAATCATATATTCCTTTTATACATTTCCTCATCTGTTTCAATGCCATGTACATTATTTGTCCCCTCTTTTTTTGTTTCCCCCTAACCTCCATGTCATTCCTGTTTTATAACAGTAGCATTATTCAGTATTTGTCTTTTGTGACTGAGATATTTCACTCAGCATAATGTCCTCCATGGTCACCCATTTTGCATAATATTTCATGAGTTCCTTGTTTTTCAATGCAGCAAAGTAAACCACAGCTTCTCTATCCATTCTTTTGTTGATGGGCACTTGGGGTTGTTTCCAACTCTTTGCTATTGTAAACAAAGAATCAGCAGACATTGGTGTGCATATATTTGCTTGGGTGGTAGTTCTGGTTTCTTTAGGGTGTATTTCCAGTAGTGGAATTGCTAAGGCAAATGATATATTTCCAACTTTTTTTGAGAAAGCACCATACTGCCTCCTATAGTGGTTGCATAATTTTAGACTCCCACCAACAGTGAGTAAGAGTTCCAGTTTCTCCACAACCTTGCCAGCATTTGTTGTTTGCTGCTCTGTTGAATTTGGTATTCTTACTGGATGAGAGGATACCTTGTAACTGTTTTGGAGATTTGATTTTTTTAAAAGTAATATTTCTGTCAAAAATTGTAGAAAAAATTTGAGATAAAGGTTTCATGAGCTATGTTGTTATTATGTGCCGTCGAATTGCTTGCGACTCATAGTGACCCTATGTACTAACAGCTCTGAACCCTTTTCTATCCTGATTATCTCTCACACACCTACCCTTTGCCCCTTGTCCCAGTCACTGAATCAATCCATCTCATCCAGGGTTTTCCTTTCCTGTGTTGTCCCTTCACCCTTCCAAGCATGATGTCTCTCTCCAAGGACTGGATCTTCTTTGCAACATGCCCAAAATACGTCAGAGGGAGCTTCAGAATTCTTGTCTCAGACAAATCCAGGTGCCTTACCTCTTCAGAAGACCTAGTGGCAAAGTGGCTAAATGCTTAGCTGCTAAATAGAAGGTTAACAGTTCAAACTCACCAGCCAGCTGCTCTAAGGAAGAAGGATGTGGCAGCCTGCTTCTGTAAAGATTTTTAAGCATAAAGGTTTTGTCATAGGGACGCTGTGAGTTGGAAAGGAATCAAAGACAATGAGTTTGGTTCGGTCCTTTCTTTTTATGGTTTTCAAGCTTAAATTACCTTTACATTTTTAAGTCACAAAAGAAATAATTTGTGATCTATGAAAATGTCATGAATTTCAAATAAAGTACATTCTTTTATGTATTGGCCATGGATGCTTTTGCACTATAACATCAGAACTGTGTGGTTTGTCAGACTCTTCTAGTTTTTGTTTTGATTGCCATTGAGTCGAGCATTACTCTTAGTGACCCTATGAATAAAAGACCTGAAGTCTTTCTATAACTATCGTCGTTCTTCAAAATTCATAGTTTGCAGAGGCATGCTGTTTAGGTAGTGGCTGGCAAAGCTTAAAACATTTACTGTTTGGTCCGTTATAGAAAAAGCTTCCTGGCTGTTATTTTGACTGTTATCTTTTCTCCAGATCAGCAGCTGCATGGGTACTAGCAGTCTTAGATCACTGTAATGATGAGAACTAAGATGAGCTGAAGGTTAACATCAGTGACTGAGATGGCCAGGCTGCTTCAGGCACTCCCACTCCTATCAGGATTCCAGTCCAAAGCATGGGAGACTTACCCTTTCTTGGCGGGCCCTGAGCTAGTCTTTGTCTCTTTTTTTGTGAGAGGCTTTCAGAATCTCTTTTCAGTTCCTCAGCCTTTCAGCTGCTCTTTTTCCAAGACTGGCAGACACCCCATGGAGAAATGCCACATACCAGACTTACTGCTCTAGTTTCTTCTCTCAAATTAGCCCCATTTGGGCTAATGCTTTGTTAGTTCCCCTCTGCCTTCAAGCAGAACACAGGTTCATACCACCTAGATGATTAATATGAGAATTCCACACAGACCAATAGAGAAACCCTAGATGATAAATACATCATTTTAAAGATAATTAGAGAGCTCTGATGGTCTAGTGGCAAGGAGCTGCACTGCAATCCTGCAGACACACAGTTTTGCGTTCACTAGCTGTTCCGTGAGAGAAAGATGGACAATCTCCTGAGTGAATGGCTCCGAAAACCTGCTGGTGGGTGAGCTATGGGTCACTTCCAACTCTATGGTGCACAACAGCAAAAACAACAAAGAGACTTTGAGAGAGTAATCCTAGTCTCTTCCCTCTCACTTGCCTTAACCCTTTTAGAAAGGCTCTAGGGGATGTGGTGCTGTAGGAGCTCTTAAGCATTGTAGGTGAGATTGTAAAATGGTGCAACCACTTTGGAAGGTAGTTTGACACTTCCTCAAAAAGCTGAACAGAGACATTCCATATGGCCCAGCTATTCCACTGCTTGGAAAAGTACCCTGAGAGAATGAGAACCGAGGCATAAACGGAGATTTGTACCTCAGTGTTCATAGCAGCATCATTTACCATTGAAATAACATGGAATCATCCCAAATGTCCAACTGCAGTCAAATGGATTAGAAATTATGGTACATTCACATGATGGAATGCTACACAGCATGCAGAAGCAATGATTTTGAAAATTACTACCTAACTTGGAGGGGCTGGAGAGCATTATGCTGAGTGAACTTAATTATAAGGACAAATATTGTATAAGACCATTATTGTAGAATGAGTACGAGGATCAAGGTGGGTGGTGAAGGAGGGGGGAAGGGTGGGAGTGGAGTGTTTAATCAGAGGGTCGCACAATTTGATGGGTGGAGGAGAGGTAAAGGAAATGGAAAGATCTGGTGTGAAAAACAATGTATAGGAACTTTGTAAATAAGCCAGTATAAAACAAAATTTAAAAAGAAAGGCTTTAGTTTCCATAATTAAGTTGTTGTCCCTACCTTGTTTTAAACTCTAATAATTTCTAAACTCTGGGAGCTCTTGTGTAGTGACAAAGAAACTGCCTTGCAATCCCGAAAGCACCTGGTTCGAATCCACCAGCAACTCCATGGGAGAAGACAGACAGTCTCCTCCTGTGTGATCAACTGCCTCTGAAAACATGCTAGAGGGTCAACTCTAGGTTGGTTCTCACTTAACAGTACACAACAACAACAATACAGTGCTTGGTTACTCACTGGAAAATATCAGCAATGCAGAATCTGCCAATTGTTCAAAGGGAGAAAGAAAGACTCCCAGCATGGGAGCCCTTTGGAGCAGTTCAGTGCTGTCCTACACAGTCCCAATAGGTCTGAACCGATTATTGTATAACAATATTGTGGAATCTACTTAAATAAAAGCAAATGGTTTATAGAGGGACAGAAACAGTCTGGACTGGGGAAGAATCTGTCACAAAGTAGAAACGGCCATTCCACTAGGCTACAAAAGAGGATACATTTTTATGGTGGTGGAGCAGGAACCAAAGGTTACAAATTCAAAATTGCTTGAAAGACCATCAGAGGAGTAAACAGTGAGATCTCTAGAAGTGAGAACTTGGCAGTTGTAGGACCATAACACAGTGGGAACTGCATGATTGATCAAAGGTACATGCAACCCATTTAATACGGGATGTTCTCAAGATAGCGATGAGACAGGTTTTTCTGGTAAACTATTAGTAAAACACTGAGAAGAATGGATATCCCAGAACACTAAATAGTGCTCATGTGAAACTATGTTTATAGTTCTGTTTAGAACAAAAGAACATCACATGCTCTAAAACCAGAAAAGGTTGCGTGCCAGGATTATATCATCTCTCCATACCTACTTAATCTGTACAAGGCATTCAGGAAGCTCGATTATAAAGGATGGCGTCAGGTTTGGAGGAAGACTCAACTTGCATTAGTGATGTGATGACACAATCTTGTTGTTGTTATGTGCCATCGAGTCGTTTCCGACTCATAGCGACCCTATGCACAACAGCTCTAAACCCTGCTCTATCCTGTGCCAACCGCACCGCCTCTGACACACCCATCCCGATTACCCCAGTCACCGAATCAATCCATCTCATAGAGGGTCTTCCCCTCCTGCGCTGTCCCTCCACCCTCCCAAGCATGATGTCCCTCTCCAAGGACCCGTCCCTCCTGGCAACATGTCCAAAGTATGTCAGACGAAGCCCCAGAATCCTTGCCTCCAAGGAGCAGCTTGGTTTAATCCTCTCCAAGATGGATCTTGTTTGTTTTCCTGGCAGTCCAGGGTACATTCAGTACCCTTCTCCAGCACCACAGCTCAAAAGCATCCACTCTCCTTCTGTCCTCCCTAGTCATTGTCCAACTCTCTGATGCATAACAAGCGATTGCAAATACCATGACCTGTATCAGGCGCACCTTATTCTCCAGAGAGACACTGTTGCTCCTGAGTACGTTTGAGAGGTCCCTAACGGCAGACTTTCCCACCGCGATACGCTTTTTGATTTCCTGACTGCTGGTACCAAGAATGTTAACTGTGGAGCCGAGCAAAGTGAAGCTGTGAACACTCTCAATCTCTTCATCATCCATCTTGACGCTGCCAGTTGGTCCAGTGGCGAGAATCTTTATCTTCTTGACGTTGAGCCTTAGTCCATACTGAAGGCTGCAGTCCTTGACCCTTCGCAGCAAGTGCATGAGGTCCTCCTCAGTTTCAGCAAGCAAGGTTGTGTCATCTGCATAACGGAGATTGTTGATAGATCTTCCACCAATCCTGATGCCACAATTCTCCTCATAGAGCCCAGCCTCTCGGATAATCTGCTCTGCATACATGTTGAAAAGGTATGGAGACAGGATGCATCCCTGGCGTACACCCTTCCCTATTTTGAACCATGCAGTGTTTCCCTGCTCTGTTCTGACTACTGCCTCTTGGTCCAAGTATAGGTTTCGTATTAGCACAATTAAATGTTCTGGGATTCCCATTCTTCTCAGAGTCAGCCACTGTTTGACACAATCTTAGTTGCATAAAATGAAGATTTGACTCATTTGCTACAGAAGATCAAAGATGACAGCCTTCAATATGAATTATATATTAACAAAAATGCACAAAAATCCTCACCTTTGTGCTAATAGACAACATCATGATAGTTGGAGTACAGATTGACGTTAATGATTTCATTTTACTTTGATTCACTACCAACACCCATGGTAGCAGTGTCAAGAAATCAAAAGACAAAGCTTCTGTGAAGATTTGTTTGGGAAAACTGGCTGTCACGGACCTCTCTAAAGTGCTGAAGAACAGTGATGTTAGTTTCAAGAAAGGTTCATCTGATGCAAGTCATGGATTTTCAATTTCTATTCAGCTGAACAGGAAACAGGACACATCCCTGGCGTACACCCCTCCCAATTTTGAACCATGCAGTGTTTCCTTGCTCTGTTCTGACGACCGCCTCTTGGTCCAGGTATAGGTTTCACATTAGTACAATCAAGTGTTCGGGTATTCCCATTCTCCTCAGTCAGCCACAATTTGTTATGATCCACACAGTACCTTTTCAACCTGTATGCAGAACAGATTATCCAGGAGGCTGGGCTCTATGAGAAGAAATGTGGCATCAAGATTGGTGGAAGATCTATCAACAATCTGCATTATGCAGATGACACAACCCTGCTTGCTGAAACTGAGGAGGACCTGAAGCACTTACTGGACACACTTACTGGACACAGACCAGTTGCCCCTGATTTTAGACTCTCTCTCATGTAAACTAACAATGAAGTATATTGTTGCTTCCTTCCTTCGTGCACTCTCAACCTCAGTCCTTTCTCGATACTGCTGCCAAAGTACTCAAAATGGAAATTTGATCTGGACATGCCTTTGCTTAAAAACACCCATGACTTTCTGTAGATTGTTGTCAAATTTAAATTCTTCATAAGAGTATAATAGGCTTTTGTTATTTAGCCTTGCCTTTCATTCCTCACAGAGCCCCCTCAGGATTACTTACAGGATATGGAATGAATCTTAGTATTTCCAACTCTTTCTTTGTTAGAACGTCCTGGTAGCATAGTAATTACATAAAGCACTGTTAACCAAAAGGTTAGCAGTTCCAATTGGCCAGCTCTAAGAGAGAAAGGCAGGCAAACTTCTCCCTAGAAGATAACCAACCTCAGAAATCTGGTAGAGGAGAACTATGATTTGGATTGGCGGTGCAACTCCTTACCCTCTAGGCCACAGAGTGCCCTTTGGTAACTACTATTGGGAATCGACTGGACAACACCAGGTTTAGCGCCTTTATAAGGAGACCTGCTGGCATAGTGTGTAATTTGTTAGGCTGCTAACTGAAAGGTTGGCAGTTCAAATCTGCTGATGACTCCTTGGGAGAAAGATGAGTAGTCTCTGGTAAAGACTTGCAGTCTGAGAAATGCGAAGGAGGGTTGCTATAAGTCCTCTGAGTCAGAGGGTGATGAGTTTTCATTTTCTTTCACGGAGAGTGTACCTTCATAAAGGAGTCCTGGTGGTGCAGAGTTAGAATCACTGACTTTTGGTTTGCAGAGTTATCTGCTAACCAAAAGCTCAGTGGTTCTACCTTACCAATTGCCTCATGGGAGCAGCATGATGATCAAGCTCAGACACTATGCAGCGCCCTATTGTGTCATACAGGGTCAGACGGCAATGGGCTTGGCTTCCGGTGCCTCTGGAATGCACATCTTACATTTATGATTTCCACCCTGTCTTGTTAAGTGCCATTGAGTTGTAGTTGACTCATAGTGACCCTATGAACGAAAGACCTAAACACTTGTATAACTTTCATCCTCTCTCCAGGTTCATAGGGTTTCTGGAGGCAAGCTATTTTGGAAATGGATGCCACTCCTGCTTCCAAGCTTGTTTTAATCAGGGAGCTCCACCAAACACTGTCCAACATGGGTAACCATTCTCGCATTTGACTCATCAGTGTCACAGTGTTCAGCATCACAGCAACCACGAGTTTTCTCTGTACAGTAAATGAACAGACCAGTGTTACACCACTTAGAAGAATGTTTGACCCAAATCAATTAAAACCAGGCATGAGAGAAACAGATTAAAATCACCCACCTTTGGCTAATGTTAGCATCACTTTCTGTCCCCTAGGCCAACTGAGCTCTCTCTATGTTGTTGTTAAGTGCCGTTGAGTCGTAGATGACTCAGAGACCCTATGAACGAAAGACCTGAACACTTCTAGAACTTTCATAGTTTCTCACCCTGTATTACTCTAGTTAATTTATGCTTTCCATGCTTGTCTTAATATACTTAATTTATGCTTGTTTATACTTTAAAATTTACACTTTTGTATTATTTCCCTGAGAAGACTTTCTAATTTCAATCTCCCTTACATTTATGAATTTCTTAAGATCAGATGACATGTTTCATTTAATTGAGTCTAGTGGTGCAAATGGATAAACACTAGATTACAGGCAAAATGGTTGGTGGTTCAAATGAACCCCGAAGCGCTCAGATATAGGGAGCTCTGGAGTCCTAGTAGTAGGAAACTGCACTGCAATTCCAAAGGCACATGGTTCAAATCTACCACCAGCTGCTCTGCAGGAGAAGGATAGGCAATCTCCTCCTGTGTGATTACCTGCCTCTGAGAACCTGCTGGATGTTTAGCCATGGGTCAGCTCCGACTTGACAGTACACAACAACACAATGATGCAAAAAGTTAAACACTAGAAGACAAAAAGGTTGGTTGGTGGTTCAAACCTACCCAGAGGTGCCCTGATGTAAGGGCTGGTGGTCTGCATCTGAAATGTCACAACTTTGAAACTCCTAGGTAGCAGATCTACTCTACATAAGAGGTCTCAGGAATTGGAAAAACGATAACCACCAACAGTATAAAATTGATATAAAAATGATGGGATGTAAAGATGATGGATAAATTAAAATAGCCCTCTTGAAACTTAACATTCATTCTCTTTCCTCAGTAACTGTAATGTCTCTTTTTAAACGTTTACTTATTGGACTCTAACTTTGAGCCTTTCCTAATTTGAGAAAAACTATGAGTTTTCCTTACCCAACTGACCTCTAGGGTCCACTCTTTTTAATTCTTTTTCTTAGTCAACGAGTATGCTGTTTCCTCTTTCTTTTTCTACGTGCTGGTCCCGCCTCAGCTGCCCTCCCTCCCCACTATGCATAGCCCAGCACATTTGCCTTTCAACACCCCAACGGTGTACAGTGACTGTGAGTCACTTCCAACTTCTTCTGATGCTTCCCCCTCACGGGTGGTCTTACGATGGAATGTGAAAATTGTAATGCTCTCTCATGGGTGACAAAAACTGGAAAGAAATGCAAACAAGTAAACAAAGGGGAATTCATGTCATGGATCACTTTGTAAAAATTTGTTTTAAGGATGATAAGTAAGAATTGAAAGTCACAGCTGTAGTCTGGAGGGAGCTGTGCTGTGAACCCAAAGGTGGTTCATCTCTAGTGGTTCAATTCCACAGTGGGTCTGAGGGAGAAAGAGGGACCATCTCACCCCGTGTGATTTACAGCCTCCAGGAAGTGCTCAGCTGTAGGTTGGTTCCAACTCAATGGCAAGGAGGTGAATTACAAGTAACCACAGGGGTGTAATTCATCATGTGTTGGATTGGTAACTGATTCCTTAAGAGTGGGGACCAACCACCTCATGTTTTCCAACAGTTCCACAGGTGAAAGATGGGTTGTTTCCTCCCATAAAGATCACCAAGCTCAGAAACCGGAGGGAGGGTCATTGTGAGTTGTAATCAACTTCACAGCCCTGAGTTTGCCCTTGGTTTATAGGTAGCCATAAACTTTTATATGATCCCGCTGTGCTTGTCTACCGATGCTGCTCTGCTTATTCAGTACTAACTCAAATCAGAGGGCTTCCCTCTTCCCAAGTGTTCTCCAGGTTCTCTGTCTTTGCACTTTTTTTTAGATACACTCTTTCTTCTCATTTTTCCCCTCATCCAGTGCATTCTTTATGAAGCACTTCATCCCATGGACTGCCCAAAGAACAGATCCACGTTGCAAGAGGTGCTCTTAAGAATGTTCCATAGAAGCAAAAGTTACATGAATTACTTCTCACATTCTTTGGGCGTATTGTCAGGAGTGGCCAGTCCTCGGAAGGGGACATCATGCTGGGAAAGATGGAAGATTGGCAAAGGAGGGGAGAGCCATCAATGAGATGGGCTGACACAGTGACTGCAGCAATGCCTGAGGCACAGCAGGGATTTTAAGGACGGTGCACGATCAGGTAAGGTTTTGATGTATAGGGTCCTTAGGAGTCAGGTCGACACAATGGTACCTAACACCACCACCTTTCCAGGTAAGAAGCCTTGGTGGTGCAGCGGCTAAAGTGATCAGATGCTAGCTGAAAGATTAGTGCCTCAAATGTGTCAGTTCACCATGGGAGAAGGATGTGGCAGTCTGTATACATAATGATTTACAACCCCGGACCCTAGAGGGTAGTTCTAATTAGTTCTAGGGACTGTGAGTTGGAGTGAATTTAGTGGCAGTAGGTTTCATTTGGAGTATTTCCCAAGCATTTTCTAGACTCTAGAATTATGGCCCTGAGAAGTGAAAAAAAAAATCCTTTGTGGAGGTGAAACTAGACTGGCACATTACAGCATTTAGTAAATACTGACTCCACATGATTAGCACAAAGTAAAACAGACTAACAGGAATTATACAGTTAGTTGAAATTTAAAATAATTACACAGTACTTGAGATTTAAAATATTCCCCAGTTATTACCATGGGATTACTCATGGGATAGATCATCACCCTCCATGATTTTTTTTTCCTGATACACATAAATACCTGTAGATAAAAGAGAAAATGGGGGGGGGGAAATCCAAAATATCACCAAAAAATACAGGAAGCTTTTATTTATGTTGGGAGAGGCTGTTCAAGGAGAGGATGGAAAAAAGAGAGCTGGTGGGAAAGGTGAGGGCTTCATTTCAATTCTGAGCTGTTGCCTGTATGTAGGAGCCCCTGGGTGGCACAAACTGGTAAGCACTCGACTACTAGCTGAAAACCTGGCAATGTGAGGCCCCCAGAGGCAGCTGGGAGACAGGCCAGGCACTCAGCTTCTGGAAGATCCCAGCCATAAACTGCCTGTGGGGCAGTGCTACTCTGCACACACCAGTCACATGGAGTCACTCTGAGCTGGAATCCACTCGACAGGCACTGACTGACCAGCACCTTCACGTAAACCCCTTTCATCTTTCCAGACCTTCAAGCGTGATGCGGCTTTGCACAGCGGTGTGGGACAAAGATCACAAGGTGCTTATAAGAAGCCCTCCTGCCTGTTGCCCGCCGGGCCACAGCTGCTAAGTTCTAGCAGCTGCTGTGAATGAAGGAGCCGCAGTGAGCAGGTGACTCAGCATGACTCCTTCCCCCAGAACAAGAGAGGTCACCATTGCAGGAATACGGGGTTTGCCACCTGAGTCGCGAGCAGAATGTGTGTATAGATTTCTGTCCTATTTGATGTTCCTTCTTTCTCCTGCCCTATTCCATTCTGGAAAGGTGAGTTTCTTGGCCTCCTCATCCTAAACATGCAGGTCTGAAAACCCTGAAAGGGCTGACCCTGCTTCTGGCTATGTTCCACAGAAACGTTTGTCCTGGTAACTTGCTCTGTGCCTTTATCTTCTCTCCAATGACAGAATTTTGAAGCGAATCAGTGTGAGCACAATATATCTGTAAGGTCTCTAAAAATACACATTCGTTACCTGGCTTTAAGTGAAGGGACTGAGAAATACCTTTAATCTTTCCCACTCGCAGATTTATCTATTAGATTAGAAGTAATCTTGGAATGGTAAAGCGCAAGGGTTACTGGGGTCACACAAGGCCATTGACTTTTCACTGATGAGGGAGTGGATGGAGGAGCTTGGTAAGGAGTATGAACAAATGAAGGCATAGTGTCACGGGAACCCCCAAAAACATTTGTTACCAAGAACACATACAAGACAGCTATCTATCTTTGAAGCTTTGCCTAGGATATAAGGACTTGTTTCCTCCAAATCATTCTCAATAAAACTATGTTAACAGTTTGGTCTTTTTCCTGCCAAACACCGGAAGTGTTTTAATTTCAAATTTGAAATGGTATTTCCTCTTGATTACAAACCCATGAGAGGTCTTTGATCAATTGTTGCAGAAAAGAAGTATAGGCAGATCCTCTCTCAACCCATGTGGTTAGTATTTTCTTTCCAGATTCACCTGACACTCCCAACTTTCTTTTTTTCATCTCTCTGCCCTTTCCCCTTCTAGTGCTGCTTGACCAAGAGTCACCATTTTAATCTTCTCTTATATAACAAGACAGGGAGCTCTGGCAGACTAGCTATAAGGAGCAGTACTACCAACTAAAGGCACGTGGTTCGAATCAAATAGCTGCTCCAAGGGAGACAGATGGACAATCTCCTTCTATGTGACTTACTGCCTCTGAAAACCTGCTGAAAGGTTAGCTATGAGTGGGTTCCAATGGCAATTTAACAAGTTCATTTCACCTCTCTCCCTCAGCCTCATTTAAAGTCCTAAAATCTGATTTTTTTTTTTTTAAAAAAAGTCTTCACAAAGCTTAATAAGTATTTAATACTAGTTTGGTAACTGATTTTTAGTGGATACTCTTTACCTACTACTGATATTGTAGTAATATCAGTTCTTTGGAGGCACTAAAACGGAACACTTCCTGTTGTTGTTAGTAGCTGGTAAGTCAATTCCAACTCGTGAAGGCCCTATGTGTGTACATATGTGTACAGACAGGTGTTCAATGCTGTGAGAATCTGGGAGACCACAAGACGTATCTTCGGAGACTTGTCTAATGGGTTAAAACCACTTCCACTTTGGTTACAAAGTCAAGTGCTTAATACTTTGTGCTACCCCAAAAGATTGAGGGGCTGAATCTTGTAAAATTACTGGAGCTGTGATCTAAAGAGCATCAGAATTCCTGACATCTGCACAGAAGAGAGTAAAGTGAAGTGTAACCCCATGAATGTGTTTCACCTGCAAGCTGACTGAGACATCCTATGATTGAAGCTAAGAGAGAAACTCTGCCTGATCTACTTTGAAAATCAGAACATTAAGCACAGTAGGTATTCACGTATAATACCTGACATTTAGAAGCTGGACCACAGGTTTATCAATGAATCATGCTATATTTACTTGTAGTCTTATTTTTAAAATTCATTTGGTCATTAATAAAAACTCTCAATAAGTAAATAATTAGAGAACGTGTGTTCAGTGGTCTTTATTTACATTCAGTTACTGTCTTCATTTATCAGTTCTTGTTTAATTGTACAGGCATGGTAGTTATATTTTCTGTGGAATCTTAATTGCAAAATAAATACAAAATACATTTGGGGTTTAATGAACACTCAAGGAAGTTGTGTTTGTTTTGTTTTTGGTTTTTTTCTGAGGTATTCCTTTCAGTCTGGTTTTATCCTAGATCTGCCTTTTCACTTCTAGCAAAAGTCTATTAAACCACACAATGGATCTGGAACCAGTAAAGATGAGTTTTAATTTCATTAGACATATTTTTTGATCTCATCATACAATACCAATACAAAAGCACCGCCCATGCCTCTCAATACATTGGACCAGGCACCTTTGAAGAACGCTTTGCCTCCTTCATCTTTTGCAATCTTCCTCCAGCAGTCAAGTGTCCCAGAGTACATGATATCAGCTGTGGAAACAAATACTGGTAAGGGCTTCATAATTCTGGAGGTGGGGAACCCTCCCTCTGAATACAACTGTATACAACTTAGTTTTTGTTGTTGACTGCTGTTGAGTTGAGCACAATTTATAGCGACCCCATGAACAAATGATGTTTCTCAAAGTTCATAGAGTTTTCAGGGGCATGTTGTTTAGGAAGTGGATGCCACTCCTGTTTCCAACTTTTGCAGCGTTAAAAATGAAGATCACTTGGGACTTAAAAGCTCAAGCTCTATGTAACATTCAACTGGCCATCATCTTCCTTCCCTGTTAGACAGGGTTTCTGGACTAGGCCTGGGGTAATTAACCAACTCCCTTACAGAAATGCAAATGAGGAAGTACTGGGTTATGTGTTCCCTCTTCCTATGGATGTGAAAACTATGGTCTTGTCTGAGACTATACGTTCCAAGATTATTGGTGGCATAGAGTGAAGGGAGTGGTGCTGTTATGGTATTCTCTGGAGGTTCAAATCCACTAGCCACTCTGAGGGAGAAAGATGGACAATCTCCTCCTGTGCAATTTACAGCCTCCAAATATCCGATGCACGGTCAGCTACGAGTCAGTTCTAACTCAATGACATTCAATTTGATAATGATATGCAAAAAGTACAACTGTTAGATAGAATTGCACAAAAATTGACTAGCTTTGACAATTAAAAAAATAATAATTTCATGTTTCAATCTCAAAAAAGCCAAAAACCAGTCACCAACCCCCAAATTAATTCACTGCTATTAAATCAGCTCTGACTCACAGAAACCTGACACTGGGTTTCTGAGGTTCTAAACTGTTAACATGAGAGGACTTCCCATTTTTCTCCCGAGGAGCCACTGGTTGATTCAAACTGCTGGACATATGTGGCAGAACTCAACGTGGATGACACTATTAGAAAAAAGAAAAACTTTTTCTATCATAACAGATTGCTTATTTACCTACTAATTCAAATGCCATGAACTAGCTGGCATTATGTAAGTGAAGCAAAAGTTCTTTTTAAACCAACTACTAAATTATTTCAATTCCCTTCCCCTGTAAGCTGGCTATAAGGAAAAGGGCCTAAGTTCTCCATAATGCTAGATACTTAGTTACAGCCATCTCTCCCTCATTTTTGAAAAATACTTTTATCTCCTAATAAAAAGAGGCTTTCTCTAAATAAGTAGCTGTGAATATGAAAACGCAAAACAAAACTCAAACCTTTTGCTCCCAACTCAATTTTGACCCATAGTGTCCCCAAAGGACATGGTAGAAATGTCCCATCTTAGGGAAACAGGTGGACAAACCTTTCTCTCTCAGTGGGGCTAGTGGATTCAAACCTCCTTTTCCATTACCAGCCAAGTACTCAGCTGCTGTGCTACCAGGGTCTCCTGTTCAAATTCAAACTTAAACTCATTGCTGTCAAGTCAGAATCAGTGTAGCTGAAAACTCGTCGGGTTTATGTCTTTTTTTTTTTTTTAAGTTGTGATTTAAACGCAAGTTTACAGAAAAGTTGGATTTTCATTCATTCATTGTTGCACAGTTTTCTCCCCACCCCTAGTCCACTTTGCAATGCACCTTGGATTCGGAACTGCTGTCATCCAAATAATGCCTCCTCATATATTCCTTTTTTAACAGTTCTTTGCTTTACCTATTCCAATGTAGTGTTCATTATTTATCCCTTCTTTTCTTGGTTTCTCCCCAACCTCCGTGTCAGCACTGTTTTATTACAGAGGTGTTATGCAGTTTTTGTCCTTTTGCGACTGAGTTTTCAGAGGCTGTAAATCACACTGGAGGACACTGTCTTTCTCCCATGGAGCCCCGTGTGGATTTGAACCACTAGAGAGGCACCACCTTTAAGTTAGTCCCAGAGCACCAAGCTTATGAATGTTAGGGAGAACTAATTATATCCTTCTTCCCTCAGCTCTTCACAGCAAATAATAATAATTAATTCAGGGTAATGAAGACAGAAAGGAGCGGTGACTTCTTCTCGGGGGAAAAAAGGAGAGTTAGATGAAATAGGGGAAAAGCTTACTCCCTTTCCGGCCAGACTGCATCATCATTCTACGGCGGACAGTGTCGAAGGGGTAGGACACCAGCCCTGCCACCGCTGTCACGCTCTGTGCAATCATCCAGCTCACAATGATGTGCACGTTCTTGGGGTCAGGCAGCATTCCTGTGGGCAGAGCCAAGAAGCCAAAGGGAGTGATTCTTCTTGCTAGTCCAGCAAAAAGGAGGTGGATGTACACTGGAGCCCACTGCACCTCCCGGCCCTGCCGGAAGAACCGCTTCTGAGGAAGGCCTCACACATAAGTGATGTTGGCAACCAAAGTAGGGAGCCCTTCCCCTGGATCCAGGGATGCCAGAACTCATCTTGGCAGACAGGGTACGTGGAGCTGTTCCCAGGTAAACTATAGCAAGTGAATCAAATGTGTCAAGAGGGAACAGGGCTCCCATTTCCTCCTCGTTGGCTAACTCAATGCCAGATCTTAATTCAGGAAAGAGATGAGGAAGAGAACTTTCTGGATTTTAATTTATTCATACTGTATCACCTCCTCATTCAGAAGCTTCAGTTTAACCCAGGGATAGGAATAAAACCCCCCACCCCCAAAAGAACCAAACTACCACAGGATAAGTAGGTACAAAGTCCTTTTTTTGAGTTAAGATGCTCTCTCCACACACTCACCCTCCACCCACTCTCTGGCCCCCCTCTCACCCTTGGCAGTATCGTAGACTCCGAAGTAGGCGGCTCTGTAGATAATGATGCCCTGCACAGAGACGCTGAAGCCCTGGTAGAGACCCTTCAGGCCGTCGGACTTGAAGATCTTGGTAAGGCAGTCGCCGAGACCACTGAACTCACGCTGGGCAGCACCCTTGCCCACGTCCGCAGCCAGCCTGGTCCTGGCAAAGTCCAGTGGATAGACAAAGCAGAGGGAGGTGGCCCCAGCTGCCCCGCCAGAAGCCAGGTTACCAGCGAAGTAGCGCCAGAACTGCTTATGCCGGTCGACACCCCCCAGGAAGATCTGCTTGTACTTGTCCTTGAAGGCGAAGTTGAGAGCTTGGGTGGGGAAGTAACGGATGACATTGGCCAGGTTACCCCTCCAGAAGGAGATAAAGCCCTGCTCCTTGGGGATTCTCACCACACAATCAATGATCCCTTTGTACTGCTTCTCAGCACTGATCTGTTTGCTGGCATGCTGGACCTGTTTGGGGTGGGAGTGGAGGGGTGAAAGGACAGGCAGGGAAGAGAGAAGGGAAGAGATGGGAAGGAAAAAGCTTCACTTTCCTTGATTTCCTTGTTGCTAAAGATATCTGAAAACCAAATGGATCTTGAGGAAATGCCAATAAACGCCAGACACTTGGGTGACAAGCCAATATTGCTCAATTATTGGGACAAACTGAGGAAAAAAGTGGTGTTCCAAATAAACTGAAAGGGTGCTGTGGTTGTGTAAAATAGTCATTTATTTATTACATTTCCCTTCTATATGCTAGATCTGTATCAGGGGATTACTGGGAGAGAGAAATGAATAGACAAAGTGGTCCAAATGGCTTCTCATAAAGCAAATGTGAGGAACAGAAAGACTATCCTTTAGTGACACTTCAGTTTTCCTGCAGAAGAGGATCTTCAGTAGTAAATGATCCAACAAAGGAAGGAGAATATATTGACTACTCATTAGAACTCAGAATTATCAATGCCAACTACTGAGTGGTTGGTTGCTCTTGTTAGCAATTTGCTGTTGATAACTCTGGTCTAAGAGTATGTATGAAGAGGGTCAGTCTTACTTAACTCTCAATTGAGGTATTCCTCTTTGAAAGGCCTTCCCCATTTTGGGCAGGCAGGAAAATGATAGGGTAACTAGAATGCTGATTATAAAGCACAGACAAGGTCCTGTGTGAGTTATGGATTTCCCAAGACATTGTATGCTGGCAAGGGAGGTGAGGTGACCAAGGAGAGGAGGAAAAAATTTGGGGAGAGGATGAATAAGATTTAAGTTGAAAATTGTTTCTCATGACTCAAAGCCTCAGTTTATCTGTAAAATGGTGAAAACAATACCTGTGGACGCTACATAAGTTGAAAAGGCAATTGAATTGTGAAGGAATAGCAATTTATTTATTGTACTTTCTCTTTATATCAGATCTAAAACAGGATTTATTGGGAAATAGAAATAGGAACTATATGAAGAGAAAGAAATCTGTATGTCAGCAAAGTGGCTGGCAAACAAGGAGTGCTTAATAAAGAGTAATTATTTTGTTGCGTATTGTAAAATAAAATTGTAAAAGGTAAGGCAGGCAAGATGGTGCAAAGGAGACTGGAAAGCAAAAGGTGAGGCCGGCCTGAGGGCCTAAGTGGTGTGTGCCAGCGCTGTCACAGGCGCAGGATCTGGCTCGCTGTAAAGCGACTCTGGGCGGGTTTCCATATATAGACACCCGAGCACCGGGCGCCACCCGACACCAGGAATCCGCTACTGACGATGGACCTGTCTACGCAGAGGGCACCTTCCCCTTCACACGGGCCGGGCGCCCGAGAGCCCGGGGCCTAGCACAGATTTCTGGTGGCCCCCGCCCCGCGCCTCCTCCTCGCGCCGCGTCCCGCCCGCACCCCACTCGCTCACTGCGTCTCTACCCGCGTCCGCGCAGTGATCGATCACTCTCGCCCTCTTTACCTGCAGCAACAATTTGACCCTCTCGATGGGGGCGACCGCAGTCTTGGAGACGGCAGCGGCGATGCCACCTGCCAGGAAATCCTTCAGGAAGCTCAAAGCTTGATCACTCATGATGACAGCGGGTGCTGTGCGCCTTCAGGGAGCCGCGCTCTGGCTGTCACTCTCGCTCACACCCTGGCCAGGGACCGCCACCCCGTCTCCGACCCTGCGCTGCGCGAAGGGGCCGCTCGCCTCTCCCTGCAGCCCTCCTTATATCCCCCACCCGGTCTCTCGCGAGAAGAGGAGGGACCCCGGGGCAGTGCGCGCATTGCGCATTGGCTGGGCAGGTGCTTGGACACCCCTTCTTCGTCCCCCTTCTCTGCAGAGGACATCGGGGGCGAAGGAGCTTCCGGGAGTCGGGGTGGGCTGGGGGCTGTGCCTTGAGCTTGGGACGTTTAAAGGGCAAATTAATGTTATCTGTCCCTGGGAACAGAGGGAACACCATGTCACTGCAGCATGTGGGTCGCTGTATTTATAGCACAAGAAGGCTTAGGCTGGGGCTGGCCTGGGAACGGACACTGGACCCGATGCCTCAAGAAGGGCAGTCTTTAACCTTCGGCCTGCATGAGACCCACCCACTCCCTGACCAGAGATTTCAGGCTATTTTCTCTCATTCTTCTGTGCAAACCAACCGACACCAAAGGCTCACTGTCCGGATTTGGTCTTGTGCTCACTCAAATAGATTAAGAGGCGCCTAGAGAAATACTAGATTTGCCGGATGCTGTAATTGCTTCACATAGTCTGTAGCCTGCTGTCTCCGATTCTTCTCATTCAATCATGCAGCCATTCATTCTGTTAAATACTTTGTGCCTGGCAGTAGTGGCACTGGGGTTGCAGTTACCCAGTGATGGAATCATGATGTCACCTCCCTCCTTCGTGGGCCTCCTCCCATACCAGACCACACACAATCCTTAGCAATGCTTATTGTCCATTTTGATCATAGAACAATATGTAACAGATACAGCAATAATTGCCTAAATGGAATATTTCTCAGATTTCAGATTCAGATTCTTAGATCTAACATCAATATTGCTATGTAAATTTGTTTTTGTAAACTCTTTCTACATTTTACATTGAATTACAACACTAGTTACATTATTAATTACTGAATAGAAGCTTTAAAAATTTTCCCTCCTTTCCCGTTACTATTTCATTCTTAAGATGTTATTGGTATAGATAGACTCACAAATACAAAGTACTACAATATTGTACTCAAACACTGAAATAATTTCAGCTCTTTTACTTCCTCATTTATTTCATTTGTTTTAGCTTCTTTATGTTCTAGAACATGTCTCAGATCTTCTGACATCCATTTTGGTCTTTATTTTCTGCCTTTGTAATGACCTTTTGCTTTCTTCATGGATGGTGTCCTTGATGTCCTCCAACAACGTGTCTGGTCTTCTATGGTCATAAGTGTTCAGTGTATCAAATCTATTCTTGAGGTGGACCTTAACTTCAGGTGGGATATACTCAAGATTGTATTTTGAATTTGCTTTCATTTTCTTCGGTTTCAACTTCAGCTTGCATGGGAGAAATTTATGGACTGTTTCACAGTCAGCTTCTGACCTTGTTTTGACTTAAGATATTGAGCTTCCTCATCATCTCTTTGCAAAGATGTAGTTGCTTTGTTTCCTTTGTATCCTGTCTGGCAAGGACCATGGTTTTGTCATGATTTATTTGAAGAAACGTTTCCAATAAATTGGTTGTTGTTGTTATGTGCCATTGAATTGCTTGTGGCTCATAGTGACCCCTGTAGAACAGCTCTGAACCTTCCTCTATCCTGAGTCAATCTTATTGTCTCTGACACACCTACCCCCATTACCCGTCACTGTGTCAATCCATCTCATCAAGGATCTTCCTCTAATGCACCATCCTGCCACCCTCCCAAGCATGATATTCCTCTCCAAGGACTGGCCCTCCTTGCAGCATGCCCAAAGTATGTCAGACAAAGCTTCAGAATCCTTG
>NW_006399768.1:24275006-24277195 GCF_000299155.1 Elephantulus edwardii | reverse complement strand
CTTTCTTTCTTTCTTTCTTTCTTTCTTTCTTTCTTTCTTTCTTTCTTTCTTTCTTTTTCAGTTTAGAGCTTCAGCAAATCAGTAGAGGGTCAGCTATGACTGGGTTCTAATTTGCAGACAATGAGTTTGCATTTCGAGGGTTTGATCTTTCTTTGGCGTTAGTGGGTGGTGCATAAATTTGAGTATTCTTGTGGACTGTTCTTCCTTGTGTTACTGTTGTGAGGTGCTGGTGAGTTGAGTATGACTCACGGCAACTCTGTGAACAACAGATCTAAACCCTTTCCTAGCCTGTGCCATCCTCATCTCTCTAACATACTTGAGCCCATTGCAGCAGTCACTGTTCAATCCATCTAGTTGAAGGTCTTCCTTTCTTTCCAAGCATAATGTCCCTCTCCAAGGAATGGCCACTCTTAGCAACATGCCCAAAGTATGAGGGACAAAACTTTGTCATCTTTGCTTCAGAGGAGCACTCGCACTGCACTTTCTGTTTGTTCTTTTGGCAGTCCATGGGATATTCAATACTCTAACACCATAGCTCGAAAGCATCAACTCTTCTGTCATCCTTATGCATTGTCCAGCTTTCAGATGCACTGCAAGTGATTGGAAAGACCATGACTTGAATCAGGTGCACCTTTGTCTTCAAACTGACATAATTCAGAATGGCTAGTACCAGTCTGTTTCAACTCATGAAAGCCTAGGCTATTGCTCTTTTGTGTTCCAGTTCATCTTTTATAACTTCCAATTTTCCTAGAGCCATGCATTTTCTCTTCCACACCCTGGCTATTGCAGCTGTGTCTTCCCAATCTAAGTCGTGTCATATTGGCAAATGTAGGGCCTGAAAGTTTTATTACATCCAAGGCTTTAAGGTCCATTCCCTTTGAGGAGGCAGCCCTTCTCCATGTGTATTTTAGTTGCCTTTTGACCTGAGGGGCTCATCTTCTAGCCACGTATCTAACTATTTCTGCTGCTGTTCATGAAGTTTCCAAGGACCAATTATCTTAAAGATGTGTTGTTGTTATTACTAGCTACTATGATTTTTGTAATTGAGATTTTAATAAAAGTTTATAAAGAACTAGGATTTCCATTCATTCATTGTTGCACTTAACTAGCTACTATCATTTTGGTGGACAGTGCTTTTAATGTTTTTCCTTTGGACAAAGTCATTTGGTGGAGTTTGCATCCCCACCACCCACCCCCTGTGACTAGTGCTTGGTTCAGGAGGATGAGTACTTATTTTAGTAATATGTGTGTGTGTGTGTGAGAGAGAGAGAGAGAGGAGAGAGGAGAGAGAGAAAGAGAGGTAGATATTTCTTTGCTTTTCTGTCAGATCAGCCTGTCACACTATGACATTCAACATAATGATTTCAAGAACTGGGACCTGATAAAACATGCCTTTTGTAAGGACCTTGATGACCTTAACGTTCCACTTTGCTCTCAATAGAATCTCAGCAAATATTCTGGGCAGAATATTCTTAGCCAGTTGGCTGCTGCTTGAGAGTTTATGCTGTCAACCTTCCTATCAGACCAGTTGGAAGATTAAGATGTTAAGGAAGAGAAAGTGGAATCCACTCTATTTGACTCTTTATAGTTATCTGGGAATGAGGAAACATGTTATCCATCCCTAAATTATGAATTGCAATTAGCTTTGGATCCAAAGCCTGCACCACACAGTTTTCTTCATGAAAGAATGTTAGTTATATAAATGTATTCTTTATTTTATTCATAAAGCTTACTCTTTTCTTTATGCTAAATGAATAAATACAACAGCATGTTTGGTGTTTATTGACCCATAGTTGTGTGTCATCCGGAATCTGAGAATTCTGTCCAGCAGAGATCACTAGTCAGATTCTAGGACTGCAAATGGTTAGGTTAACCAGAGCTTAAGAGACAGGAGTTGAAATACCCAAGTAAGAGATAAGAAGCTAAGAAAGTGCACAGTTATTTCAGGTCAGAGGCAGGAGAAGGTGAAGAATTCAGGATGTTGTTTCTGAGTGCTGTCGAGTAGACAAGGACTCACAGCCACTCTGTATGAACAACAGATTTTTCCCTATCCTGATCTCTGCCATGCTCAAGGCTATGTGCCAATCGATCTCACGGAGGGGCTTCCTCTCTTTTGCTGATCTTCTAAGTTTCCCAATATGATGTCTTTCTCCAAGCACTAGTTTATCTAGAAAATATGCCCAAAGTAA
>NW_006399768.1:24271663-24273841 GCF_000299155.1 Elephantulus edwardii | reverse complement strand
AACAACAACAACAACAACAACAACATATTTTATACTCTTTACCAGTCCTACAATTCAATTGCATCAGCCTTTCTTTGGCCTTCATTATTCATTCTCCAAGTTTCACATACACAGAAGCAACTCAGAAGCCATGACTTGGGTCTGGCCCACCTCAGTTATAAAACAGACATCCCTGCTCTTCAGCACTTTAAAGAGGTCCTTTTTTAACACTTTATAGGATTCAAGATAGGCAAGAAGAAGCCTTATTCAACAAGCACTTGGTAAGCATTATTTATCTACCCAGAAAAAGGTTTAGAGCCCATGAAAAATATGATATAGGACAAGAAAGGGCACTTTTCAGCTATTTGTGCTATTTAATTAATTTGTTTAGTTGCTGTGAAATTGTACATTTTCCATGTGATTTCATTTAATTAGCCAGAATTTTTCTTTGTGTAAGCTTCCACTTTTTCTTAGCTACTTATGGGATACACACACACACACACACACGTGTGTCGTAGCAGGAGTGGCACCCACTTCCTAACAACATGTCTCTGGAAGCTCTATGAACTTTGATAAATGTCAATAGTTGCAGTAGAGCAGCTTTAGGCCTTTTGTTCATAGGGTTGCTATGAGTCATGCTCCACTCGAAGACAATCAACAACAACAGCAACAACATGTAAATATTTACATAGTTTTAGCAACAAACATAAGTTGAGTGTTTTCTAGTTCGTTGTGTCTCTTTCGGTATTTATTTTATGTCATGACTTTGACATTTCTGCTTATTTACATGTTAATGCTTGTTGCTATCGCATGTATTCCAATTCATAGCAACCCTGTAGCACAGAGTAGGATTACCGCAAAGTGTTCCAAAGCTGTATCTTTAAGGAGGCAGACTACTGCATCTTTTTCTTGTAGTTATTTGGTTCAAAATTTCAACCTTTTGGTTAGCAGCCAAGAGCTTGGGCACTGTGTCACCACATTTCTAACTGGAGCCTTATTATAATAGTCTTCACATTTAGAGGTACATGCATCCTCTCTCATGTTGGTGCTATATTGATGACTCTTGGTACCAGCAATCAGGAAATCAAAAGATTAATTGCACTTGGAAAATCTGCTGTTAGAAACATCTCCAGAGGCAAGCTCTTGTGGCCTAGTGGCAAAAAGCTGCACTGCAATCACAGAGGTGAGCAGTTTGAATCCGCTATATGCTTTGCTGGAGAAGGAGGGACAGTCTCCTCCTGTACCAGCCAGGTCTGCTTTGACAATACAAACACACACACACACACACACACACACACACACACACACACACTAAGAAACTAAATTTTTTTTTAGAAACTAAATTTTTAAAAAGAAACATCTCCAGAGTACTACAGAGCAATGATGTCAGTCTAGAGACTAAGGTGCACCTGACCCAGGCCTTGGCCTTCACAGTTACTAGCTGTGCATCAGAGAGCTGGACAATGACTAAAGATGATAGAAGAAGAATTGATGCCTTTAATAGTGTTGAACATACCATGGATCACAAAGAAAACAAATAGGTTTGTCTTGGAGAAGATGAAACCAAGTTTCTCCTTGGAGGCTAGGTTTTTGAGGCTCCATCTCACATACTTTGGGCATATGGCCAGGAGGGCTTGGTCCTTGGAGAAGGACATCTTGCTTGGAAGGGTGGAGAAACAGTGCAGGAGAGGAAAACACCAGATGAGATGGATTAATCAAGAACTAGGGAAATGGGGGGTAGGTGTGTCGGGGCCAGTGAGACTGGCTCAGAGCTGCTGTACATAAGGTTGTTATGAGTTGCAGGTGACTTGACTGTGCATAACAACAACATCAACAACAGTAACTCTAATATGTTAGTTTATTTTCTTCTACTTCATTTGATAGTTATTTTTATATGTCTAACACTCCATTGTGTGTTAGTGGCCTAGTGGCAAAAAGCTGAACTGTAATCTCATAGGCACAAGGTTCTAGGCCACCAGCAGCTGCACAGGAGAAAGGATGGGCAATCTCCTCCCGTGTGATTAACTGCCTCTGAAAACCCACTGGAGGGTCGGTTCTGACTCTATACTACACAACAACAACAACAGCTGATTATTTATTATTGTTGTTATGTGCCGTCGAGTCGCCTGCGACTCATAGCGACCCTATGTACAACAGCCCTAAACTCTGCTCTGTCCTGTGCCAATCGCACTGTCTCTG
>NW_006399768.1:24265635-24268358 GCF_000299155.1 Elephantulus edwardii | reverse complement strand
TAGTTCTTAAGAGATCAGTGAAAGACTTAATTTTCATATAATGTATGTTCCTTTGCTTATTCTATGCTGTAAATTGTAACAGATAACATACTAAAGTTATCTTTCTTGAAAGTTATTAATCACCCAAGCATCACTATGAGAGGTGTGTTGGAAAAAAATCAGATTGGCTCAGGATAGGACAAGGTTCGGAGCTATAGTGCCTAAAGTCACTAGGAGTTTCAAGGTACTTTAAAACACATAACAGCAATAATGTAAGATTTTAAATCTTTCGTTGAATCAAAATATTAACTTACTGACATTTAAATCAGAAATCATTATCATCTGTGCTATACTTAATTTTACCAGTCAGAATCCTACTATTTCTTAACTGGGAAATATCATATTTCTCCTTGGCTTCTCACCAGCTGTCTTGTCACATGGGGTAACTACAGGGAGAAATCTTCACAAGAGTGTTTCCATGGAAACCTATACACCGTGCTCCCCCTGCATGGACTTTTACGGAAAAGAGAAGCCTCAGATGCCCTCAGGAGCATGAGTTGCCTATGATCACAAGATGCAGGTATCACTTACACAGGCAGGGCAGAGAATGGAGCTGGCAGAACATGTATCTGCTTGCCAGGCCCAGCCCTCGGTGGTTTCCTGCCAGCATGAGAGTGAACAGGACATCTAGAAGATAAGAGAAGACACTGCTTTCAGACGTGCCTGGTATCCTGGAAACTGGGATAGGTCTGGGATATAGGCATGAGGGTAGGATATTAAGCTTGTGTTTTGGAATTTTAGTAGAAGCTTTTGAAGAAGTTTTCTTTCTTTTACCAAGTTGACAAAGAAGGGGAGCCACTAAAGAAAAAATACGGAAAGAAAGAAAAGCACTTACGGATTTGCTGATGGTGTTGATATGTGACGCCAGAGTACATGAGTACACCTAAAATGGCAAAGAACCAGATCACTCTATTACCATTGTACCATGATAAATTTAACCTTTGACTAGTAGAAGCGAATATCTAGATTTTATTTTTTGTTTGTGTAGGATCACATATTTAATTGTTGAATTTCTTTTTTTGACAGTTTTATAATTTTATTTTAAAATCAGCTATTACTTTTCATCCACATTGATGATCTGTAGATTTTTTTTATTTTATTATTTTTGTGTGCGTGTACCGTCAAATCAGATCTGACTGGTACAGGAGGAGATTGTCCCTCCTTCCCCGGCAGAGCATCTGGTGGATTCGAACCGGTAGATTTTTTTTTTTTTAAAAGTAGTGACAGGTACATAGATAACCAATATATACAGCTTTTTTGGGGGGAATCTTCATCCTCATCATGTTTTCTGGACAACTGTGCATGGATGTAATATGCGGCATTACTTATTCCTTTGGCCCAAATGGCTTTTTTAAGTCTCGTGTCAGTGCGAACATCTGGTGTTCCCATCTCCTTAATGGTAAATTTCCAAATCTCCTGAAATGCTCGAGGGGCATGATTCTTAAAGCCCACTCCACGCATGCACTTGAGAATGTTGATGGTGGACTGTCTGGTCACGACATCCTTGATGGCAGAACAGCCTTTCTTCTCACCACTCTTCTTTGCTGGGACCATTGTGCTGGAACCAGGCTGGAAAGTAATGGCTGAATTAAATTGAGCTTATTCTCATGGATGTATTGCTTGTAAAAAGACAAAACAGAACAAATGGAGTATTTATCAAAATTTCTGGCCTTTAGGCAGAAGATAATGTATTAGTGCAGTAGATAATGAATTAGAGCAATACCTCGATGAACAGATTCTTTATAATTAAGTGCTTTCATAGCAAAGGCCTCATTGAAATACACATAAACATAGCACAGACACCTTCAGACTGTGGGAATTCAAATGAAATGCCCCAATTATCAGCTTCTACTTAGAAAATTCTCTTAGGGAGCTCTTGCAGCTTAGTGATAAAGAGTTGTGATGCCAACATAAATATATGTGGTCCAAACTCACCAACAGTTCTCAGGAGAAAGATAGACAGCCTCTGAAAATCTGCTGGAGGGTCATATATGCACTGGTTTTGATTCAATGATATGTATAATAACATAACATTTGGTAAATACATTTTACTTGAATCTACAACCAACAAGGTAGCAACAACAACAACAAAAAAATCAAAAGGTCTGCTGTCTAGGTTATCTCCAAAGTGGTGAAGAGTAAGGGTGTCTATTTAACGATTAACGTGCACCTGATTCAAGTTATGGTCTTTTAAATTACTTCCTATGCATTTGAAAGTTGAACACGGAACAAGGATGATAGCATTGATGTCTTTGAATTGTGGCATTGAAGAAGCGTATTGAATATCCCATGAAGTGCCAAAAGAATAAAGAAGTCTATTGTGGAGAAACTGCAGCCAGGGTGTTCCTTAGAGGCAAGGATAGTGAAACATTGTCTAACATACTTTGAGCATATTGTCAGGAGGGGCTAGTCCTTGGGAAAAGATATTCTGGAAAAGGTAGACAGCCAAAGAAAGAGGAAGATCCCCCAAGACTGATTGACACAGTGGTTGTAGCAATGGGTTCGAGCATGTCAAAGATGGTAAAGATGGTGCACAATAGGGCAAGGTTCAGATCTGCTGTTCAGAGAGTCACTGTGAGTCAAAGGCAACTCAATAGCACCTAAGAATATCAACAACAACAATAACAATATTTAGTAAATACCAGGCCAAAGCAAGAAATCACGAAATGTGCTGTTTGTAGTGT
>NW_006399768.1:24253807-24262450 GCF_000299155.1 Elephantulus edwardii | reverse complement strand
ATTTTATTGACCTTTTCAAAGAACCAACTGCTAGTTTTGTTGATAGTTTCAATTGTTTTTCAATTTTCTATTTCATTTATCTCTGCTTTAGTTTTTATAATTTCAGTTTTTTTAGAAGCTGATGGGTTTTCTTGCTGTTCTTTTTCAATTTGTTGGAGATGTTGGCTTAGAGAGTCAATGGTAAATTTTTCCCGCCTTTTGATGTGTTTGCTAATTGCTATAAATGGACCTCTGAGTACGGCTTTGGCTGTTTCCCAGAGGTTTTGGTAAGTAGTGTCTTCATTGTCAGACGATCTTCTCCTGTGAGATATATAGCCTATGACAATCCAAAATGACAACAATGTCGTTGTTGTTGTTAGGTGCCATTGAATTGAGCATGACTCCTAGTGACCCTATGAACAAAAGATCTGAACCCTGTTCTATCCTGAACCATCCTCACACTTCCTGACACACAAGAGCCCATTGCAGCAGTCTTGAGGGTCTTCCTTTCCTTTCACCTCTCCCAACATCATGTCCTAGTTTCAACTGACTTCCAATCTGGGCTCTAGCACTACATTACTAAAACTATCCTCTTTGTTTAATGCTCATAGGGTTTTCAAAAGCCTGTTATTTAGGAGGTATTTGTCCCATCCTGCTTCCCAGTCAGTCCTAATTCGGGAGTTCCACCAGCAACTGTCCATGATGGGAAACCCTTTTGGCGTTTGACACCCCAGTGGCACAGATTTCAGTACCACAGCAACTTCAAGTAATCTCAGTACAGCAGACTGACAGACAGTCACCTCATCACTTAGAACAACATTCTCTTAAAACACAAATACTATTCGTTATTTTTAAAAATTATTTTTCAACTTTTTTATTGTGACGTGCAGGAAGTATTATAAATTTATCTTTCATTTCAACCATTTGATTCTGTAATTACTTTCAATACCTACCTATAGTCTGTCAGTTTGCTGTATTGCGGTGGCTTGCATGTTGCTGTGATGCTGATGCTACCAGTACTTAAAATATCATTGTGGACAGATTTGAGCAGAATTTCCAGACTAAGATAGACTAAGACCGGTCATCCACTTCTGAAACAAGAATCCCTTGAAAACCTGGTGAATAACTGTGGAACATTGATAGATGTTAAAATGTGAGTCTCTCAGGTTGGAAGGCACTCAAAATGCTACTGGGGAAAAAATGCCTCCTCAAAGTAGAGTCCACCTGAACAATGGAGATGAAGTAAAGCTTTCACACAATGAAGGACCTTTATCTGCTGATGTAGCCAGACTCAAAATGAGGACAAACAGCAGCAAATATCCATTAATAATTTGAATGTGGAATGTATGAAGTATGCATGTAGGAAAATTGGAAGCTGTAAAAAAAGGAATGCAATGCATGAAAAATCTACACTCTTGGCATTTTTGTTGTTTTTATTAAGTGCCATTGAGTCAAGCATGACTCATAGCAACCCTATGAACAAAAGACCTGAACCCTGTTCTTTAACTGTCATCATTTCTCTATGTTCATAGAGTTTACAGAGGTATGTAGTTTAGGAAGTGGATGCCACTCTTGCTTCCAACTCTGTCTCAATCTGAGAGCTCCACCAAACACTGTCCACCAAAGATAATCATTATGGCATTTGACACACCAGTAGCACAGCGTTCAGCATCACAGAAACCCCAAGTTACTTCAGTACAGTAAATGGAAATATCAGTGCTGTACCACTTAGAAGAATGTTCATCCCAAACACAACTGACACCAGATCTGATGGCCCTTGGGCTCAACCACCTTTTAAATACAAGGCCCTCCCTCCAGGTCCTGGTTGACTAAACAAGAGCCTTCCAGCCTACAGCTCATTGTTAGCTACACCTGGCAATTCAAGCACGATTATGAACAAAAGATAACCAAGCAAACAGTCCACACCCAACCCTCATCAAAACAAAGAGAATCCACCTTCCAGAACCCAACCGCTTCACACATGAGCCTCTAAAGTAAATATTTAGTAGAGCATAAGTTAGCTGAAATGGACTGGTATTGGTTATTTTTAATCAGATAATCACATGATATATTATGCCGGGAATGACAAATTGGAGAGGATTGGTGATGCATTAATCATCAAAAAGCATATGTTTGAGGGAGAAAAAGGCACACATGTTTTAATCTATCCTGAAGTACAATGCTGTCAGCAATAGAATACTATCCATATACATACAAGTAAGACCTATTAATGTAACTATTATTCAGATATATAGACAAACTACTCAAGGAAAACATGAGCAAATGGAGGATTTATACTGACCCCTGCAGTCTGAAACTGACTGATTATTAAATCAGGATCCATTAATAATAATTAGTGAACTGTAATGACAAAAAGAAGGAAAGAAGATTAGTAGTTGGAAAATATTAGCTTTAATAGGAGACAGAAGGAAATCACATGATAAAATTTTGCACACTCAGTTTGTTCATTGCAAAAACCTTTTTTAAAAAACATAAACTCAAGTACACACATGGCCTTTTCTGATGGAATACACAAGAATTAGATTGACTACAACTGTAGGAAGACATGATGGGAAAGCTCAACATCAGGAGTCAGAATGAGGCCAGGGACCAACTGTGGAACAGACCAATAGTTACTCATACGTAAATTCAAATTGAAATGGAAGCTCTCATTTATTTGGGTTATATACCTACCTAGTGGTAACATTAGGGCTGTTGTACATAGGGTCGCTATGAGTCGCAAGCGACTCGACGGCACATAACAACAACAACAACGACAACAACAGTGGTAAGATTGCTGGATCAAATAGTCTTTATATCCCAAACAGCCTAAGAAAGTGCCAAACTAATCTTCATGGTGATTGCACCATTTTACATTTCCACCTGTAGCATTTGAGACTTCCTGTGTCTTTTCATGTCCTCTTCCTCACCTAATAGATTTCATTTCTTTGTCAAAGATCAGTTGTTGATGTTGCTGCTATGTCCATTGAGCTGCCTATGACTGACAGTGACCATATAAACAGCAGCTCTGGAACTTGTCCTATCCTGAACCAGCCTCATCATCTCCGACACACTTGGACCCATCTTCAGTCACCAAGTCAATCCATCCATCTCCTCCAGGATCTGCCTCTTCTGTGCTGTCCCTCCACCTTTCCAAGCATGATGTCCTTCTCCAAGGACTAGCCCCTCCTGACAACATACCCAAAGTATGTGAGATAAAGTTTCAAAGTCTTTGTCTCAAAGGAGCAACTGGTTTCACCACTCTAGGACAGACCTGTTTGTTCTCTTGGCAGTCCACGATATGTGGAATACTCTTCTCTAGTACCACAACTCGAAGACATCAAGTCTTCTATTGTTCTTAGTCATTGTTCAGCTCTTGATGTGTTGCAAGTAATTGTGAAGGGTATGGCCTGGATCAGGCGCACCTTAGTCTGTAGACAAACTGGTGTTCTTCAGCACTTTGGAGTCACTGTGTCAGTCCACCTGCCTGAGCATCTTCTTTTCCTTTTTCATCCCTCCACCTTTCCAAGAATGATGTCCCTTTCCAAACTGGGTGTTAGCTTCCATGTAGTAGACATTTCTTCTCGTTTGGTTTTTTAATTTTATATTTGTCTACTCACAAAGTTTGTGCATATTGTGTTTCACACTATTATTCATTCATATTGTGTTTCGTACTTGTCCTCTTTGATCCTCCTATTGATTTCTAATTTTATAATGTTGTGATCTGGGAAGAAGTGTTGTGGTGCTTAAATGTTTGTTTGTTTAAATTTTATTGGGGTTTGCTTTGTGACCTAACATATGTCTCCTTTGAAGAACATTCCTCACACACTGGAGAAGAACGCATATTGCTTCTTGTTTGATGGAGTATTGCGCACATGTCTTTGAGATCAAGCAGGTCATTGTATTGTTAAATTCTCTATTAGCTCTGTCTTTGCTGAGTTTATTTCTTGTTGTTCTGCCATTCATTGAAAGAGTTTATTGAAGTTTCTTATTACTGTGGTGAGCTTGTCTCTTCAAATCTGTTAAAGGTTTATTTATGTATCTTGAATCTCTTTTATTATGTATATAAATATTAATTAGAGTTATCAGTGTTAGGTGCCATTGAGTCAAGTGTTAGCCATAGTCACTCTATGAACAACAGATCTGAACTCTGTCCTGTCCTGTGTGATTCTCACCTTTCCTGACACACTAGGGCCCATTGCTGCAGTCACTGTGACAATCCACTTAAGAATCTTCCTCTCCTTTGCCAACCCTCTGCTTTTTCAAGTATCACGTCCCTCTCCAAGGAATAGTCTCTCTCAGCAATGTGCCCAAAGTATGTGAGGTGAAGCTTGCTTTATCATCTTTGCCTCCAAAGATCACTCTAGCGGCACCTTCTTCAAGTCATATTAATTATAGTTCTGTTCTCTTATTAACCCTTTAATCATTACATAATGCCATTCTTTATATATCTTATGCTGATTTTGCTTTGAAGTCTATCTTATCAGAAATTAATATAGCCACTGCTGCTCTATTTTTATTGTCATTTACTTGATAATTCTTTTCATTTTTTAAATGGATTTGCTTACAAAGTTCTTATACGTTCCATGCAGCACTCAGGAGCAATGATTTAGAAAAATACTATGAAACTTGGGAGAGGCTGAAAAGCATTATGCTGAATGAACTAACACAGTCTTATAGGGACAAATACTGCATAAGACTATTATTGTAAACATAGAATGACAAGTAATAAAACATGTATGAGAACTCAAGGGGGCAGGACTGAGAATGGGTAGGGGTGAAACCACAGGGTTACACAATTTTGTGGGTAAAGAGAGGGGGAAGTAAATGGGAAGGACCTGGGTGAAAAGACAAGGTAATGATGGGCAAGGTCCAATGTTGATTAATTTTATAAAACAATCAGTGAGTGAGAACGATTGTGTGAAACAAAATGTGAAGGAGAATAGCATTTACTTGATATTTTTTTTACCCTTTGATTTTTTTAGTCTGTCTTTACCCCTGTGTTTCACAGACAGCATACTAATAGGTTGTAATTTTTTATCCATTCTGTTATTGCTTTCTGGCCAATATATTTAATCCAGAAGTGGCACCCGCTTCCCAAACAACATGCCTCTGGAAACTATGATCTTTGAGAATCAACAATAGTTATAGAAAGGCTTCAGGTATTTTGTTCATAGGGTCATGATGAGTCGTGATTGACTTGATGGCAATCAACAACAACATCAACAACATATTTGATTCTTCATATTCAATATAATTATGGATCATTTACTCATTCACTCATCGCTGGCTCTCCAGAGGAGTTTTCTGAGTCTGTAAATCCCCAAGAGGAGATTGCTCAACTTTCCCTGGCAGAGCTACTGGTGGGTTCAAACTGGATATCATCTGAGGGTTAGTAGCACAATTTCCTACTGCCTGTCATTATGCCGCACACTTTTATGTTGTATTACTGATTTCCTTATTCCATCTACATTTGTGGGTTGAACGAATTGTTTCATCTATCGGTTAACACCGACTCATTTCAAGAAGTAGCATCTGATCAACAACAAGGAAGAAGCCCAAGTTGCACTGGAAGCATTGTAAAAAAAAAAAAGCTCCAACAATTGAAGACGTAACAAATGAAATGTTTCAGTAAACATATACAGCTCTGCATGTGCTTACTCATTTATGCCAAACAGTTTAGAAGATGGCTACCTGACTGGATGAGACCCATATTTGTGGCTTTTGCAAACTGAATGTGGAAAATGTTGAACAATAGAATTAGTATCACACACAAGTAGAGCTGGTCTGTATTAGGAAGAATATGACATCAGAATTAGAGGAAGATTCATTAACAACCTACAGCAGGCAGGTCTTGCTTGCTGCAAATGAAGAGGACTTGACGTAATCACTGAAGAAGATCAAAGACCACAGCTTTCAGTACTGGTTACACCTTAACATCAAGAAAACAATAATCCTCACAACTGGAGCAATTATCAACATCATGGCAGACAGAGAAAAGACTGAAGTTGATAACGATTTCATTTTATTTGGCTCTAGAATCAATACCCAAAGAAGCAGCAGCCAAAAAATCAAGAGAACATTGGGAAAATCTGCTGTACAGGACTTATTTCAAATGCCAAACAGTAAGAATGTCAGTTTAAAGACTAAGGAATGCCTGACCCAAGCCGGGATATTTCAGTTATTTCTTATGTATCTGAAAGTTGGGCAATGATTAAGGAAGGCTAAAAAAGGGATGCCTTTTAATTGTGATGTAGATGAAGAATATTGAATGTACCATGGACTGAAAAAGAACAAATCTGTGTGTGAAGGAGTGCAGTCAGTGTTCTTCTTAGGCAAGGATGGGGAGATTTTGTCTCATATACTTTGAGACAGGAAGATCAGGAAGAACTAGTTACTAGAAAAGAACATACTCTTGAAATAGTGAAGGATCAGAGCAAGAGAGGAAGACCCTCAATGAGACAGACTGACACAGTTATTTCAACAGAGTTCTTGACTCCGTGTGTGCAACAAAGCCTTTTTCTAAATAGGGTGAAAAGAAAACCTACTGACTGTGGGAAACAAACAAACAAACCCAAAACATGTGGTAAAATCATCTCAGACAGGATCATATAACAAAAGTTTACAGAATCTTACAGGGCCTCCACAAGAAAAAGACTGATAACAAAATTACAAAATGGGCAAAACACATGGAAAGACTTCACAGAGAAAACCATTTGAATGGCCAACAGACACATGAAGAAATGCTCAAAATCACTGGCCATAACAGAGGTGCAAACAAAACCACATTGAGATATCATCTCACCCCAGTAGTAGTGGCAAAGTAAAGCATGACAGCAAGCTATAAATGTTGGAGAGGGCGTGAAGTGGTGGGAACTCTCATACACTGTCGGTGGGATTGTAAAATGGTACAACCACTCTGGAAGGCAGTTTTGTGTTTGTTTCCTCAAAAAGCTGAACATAGAAACTCCCTATGATCCAGCTATTCTACTACTAGGAATGTACTTCAAGGAAATGATGAGAGACACAAATGGAGATTTGTGCACCAAGGTTCATAGCAATGTTATTCACCATCGCAAGAACATGGAACCAGCCTGAATGTCCAATCACAACCAAATGTATTGAGAAATTGTGGCACATACACATAATGGAATACTATGCAGTGCTCAGGAACAATGATTTTGGAGCAATACTACATAACTTGGAAGATACTGGAGAGTGTTATGCTGAGTGAACTAACACAGTCTCATAAAGACAAATACTGCATAAGACCATTACTGTAAGAATAAAAGGATAACTAGTAAAACATATAAGGGAGAGTTTAAGGCAGAGAGGGATAGGAGTAGAGGGGTGAGGATGGGTAGGGGTGAAATCACGAGAGGAAATGGGGAAGATCCAGCGGGGACCTGAAAAGACAAGGTAATGGTGGGCATAATCCCATGGTGATTAATTTTATAAAATGCAATGCATGAGAATGATTGTATGAAACATAATGTCAACGAAGGAAAGTGTCGGAAAATCTGCATACAAATAAACTTAAAAACAAACCCCCCAATAAAATGTACCTGAGCATCAGAGAAATTGTGAGAACGACAAAGACCAGATGAGGTTTTCTTGTACTTGGAATCAAAAGGAATTGGATTTAAGTTGATGACTCCTCATAGCAACGTGTGTCAACTTTTGCTTTATACATTTTATGGCTTTGTTTTTTGTTTTTTTTTAAGAGTTCAGGATTTTTTATTGAACATCTTACAAAAGGAGTTTAGTCAAAAAGACCAAATCCCATGTCATCATCAGACTCTTCAGTTTCTTCTTTCTTTGCTTCCACTTTCTTCTCCTCAACTGGAGCAGCAGCAGTCAGGGGAGCAGGTCAGTTGTTAGTTGCTGGTAAGTTAACTCTGACTCAATGCTACCTTACATATGTCAGAATGAAATGTTGCCTGATTCTGTGGAATATTCAAGATTTTTGTCATGTTTGAACCCATTGTGTGGCTGCTTTGTCAATCTATTGATTTCCCTCCTCTACTTTACCAAACATGTTCTTTTCTACTATCTTTTGGAGAATACAATATTTGAATTGCTATATTCTTGGTGAATTTAACTTATCCGTATCAGGTTGAAGGATCCCTGGTGGTGCAATGGTTAAGTGCTTAGCTTCTAACTTAGAGAATGTGGTTTGAATTCCCGGCTATTCCATGGGAGAATTATATGGTTGTTTCTATAAACATTTACAGCCTTGCAACACCTATGGGGAAGTTCTGTCCTGTCCTATAGTGTCAGCACGAGTCAGAATCTAATCTGTAGCAATGGGTTATCATTAAATTGTGGTCCTCTTTCTCTGTAGCAGTTTTTTCCCTTTAAATTCTTTTTCACTTGATACAAGTTGACCGACACCTGATTTCTTTTAATTTCTATTTCCCTAATTTATATTTTTCTATGATTTGACATATTTTATGTAAATACTTTGTATTCAAATATATAGAATTACAATTGTAAGTTGCTATTATTATTGATTATAGTTATTGATAGCAAATTGCAAAGTTTTTAACGACAGATTTAAAATATTTCTACTATTCTCTTAGCTACTTCCTGCTGAAAAGGGACGCTGTGGGTTTCAGGGTGAAGATCTTCTCTCACTACTCTAAAGGGCCCCTTTGGCAGTAG
>NW_006399768.1:24251824-24253072 GCF_000299155.1 Elephantulus edwardii | reverse complement strand
ACAACAACAACAACAACAACAACAACAACAACAACTATTTAACAGGGTCAGAGAATGCAAAATATCACTTCTTGGGGTTTTTTTTTTTTGGCACTAAGTGTATCTAAACAAAAACCACTGAATTCAAAAGGATAAAGAATCAATACAACTCTCAAGTAAACCCAGAGAAAGGGGACAAGTTCAAAGCTGGAAGAATATATATCTTCATAACATTACTTAATATGGCCACTAGAGGGAGATCACACATAGCCATTTAAAAAATCATCTCGGTCTTATTTTTTGTGGAAAGTGGGGCAATAAATTAACAGCAAAGAAAAGAAGTGCAAGGTTTAAAGAGAAGAGAAAAATAATTTAGTAAAAATATTGGGTACCGTAGAGTTGGAATTCCCTTTATAGCTGACGCTTCGGCCAGTTTTCGGAGGCAGTAAATAGCTCAAGAAGGAAATGTCCATCTTTCTCCCACGGAGCAACTGGTGCATTCAAATCATATACCTCTGGGATGGCAGCATTGCTCCTTGCCACGAGACCATCAGAACTCCCTTACGTAAAAATATTGTTGTTGTGTGCCGTCGAGTCGTCTGCGACCTATAGCGACACTATGTACAGCAACTCTGAACCCTGCCCTGTCCTGTCTCACTAATTCCTACAAACCAACTCCCATTGCTCCTGTCACAGTATCAGTTCATCTCATCCTGGGTCTCCCCCTCCTGCGTTGTCCCTCCACCCTTCCAAGTCTGATGTCCTTCTCCAAGGACCGATCGATCTCTCCTGGCCATGTGCCCAAAGTATGCGATGTGGAGCTTTAAAATCCTAGCCTCCAAGGAGAAACTTGGTTTCACCCTCTCCAAGACAGACCTATCAGTTTTCTTGGCAGTCTATGGTATGTTCAAGACTTATATAAAGAGAAATTTCCAAATGGGATAATGAAACTATATTCAAAGATATGTTGCTTGTTAGAAATTAATGTTAAATATCAAGATTAAAATTAAAAAGAAAAATATATGATGGAAAAAATATTACTAAAGTCTTCCTAATAAAAGGATCAAATTATCAAGAGAATATTATATGTGCTTATGCACCTAAAACCAGAAAACTGATGTAATTGCAAAGAGAAATATAGAACTATTCCAGTAGCTCTGTCTTAATGTGGGTGAATGGTAGAAAGAACAAACACATGGGAAATTAGTAATGGTAGAGAAGACTTAATGTTGTTGTTGTTATGTGCCGTCGAGTCGTTTGCGACTCATA
>NW_006399768.1:24246455-24249827 GCF_000299155.1 Elephantulus edwardii | reverse complement strand
ATTTGGATTTGGTTTAATTTTCCTCAGCTTCAGCTTGAACTTGCACATGAGTAATTGGTGGTCTGTTCCACAATCAGCCCCCAGCCTAGTTTTCACAGCTGATATTGAGCTTCTCCTGTGGTTCCTTCCACAGATGTAGTCAATCTGATTCCTATGCAAACCATCAGGTGAAGTCCATGTGTATAACCTGCGTTTGTGTCTCTTATAAAATGTATTTGCAATGAATGAATAAGTCATTGATTTTACAAAATTCAATCATTCTATCTCCAGCTTCATTCCTGTCACCAAGCCCAACCAATTGGATCTAATTGATATTTCTAGAACACTCCACCCAACAATAGAACTACATTCTTTTCAATGAATAGGCTGCATACTCAGAGAATAAAAGGAGGGTAGACTTATTCTAGCAAATTTATGGGACTGAGTTCAACTACTAGTCAAAAGACTGGTGGTTTTAAACACTTAGAAACACTCTGAAAGGAGCCCTCATGGCTTTGTGTATAATACATGAGCCTGCTAACCAAAGGTTGAGAGTTCAAATTTGTCAGCCTCTCAACAGGAAGGTGAGCACTCTCTTCCTATAAAGATTTACAACTTTCAAAATCTGGTAGAGGATCTCTATTAATCACACTTGACTAGATGGCAGTGTATTTTTTGGGTAGAGGCATTCCTGAAAGACAGGCTTGGTGATCTGTTTCTGAAAGGTCGTACATCCACTGGAGCGTTCTACTCTGTTCACAGGTCATCATGAGTCAGAATCCATCGTGACAACCAATAGCCACCCTAAAAACCTCTACAGTGACTGGGATAAGCGGGATGGGAGTGTCAGAGACAGTGCGATTGGCACAGGATAGAGCAGGGTTTAGGGCTGTTGTACATAGGTTCGCTATGAGTCGCAAGCGACTGGACGGCACATAACAACAAGTGAGTAAGTAGATCTCAAACCTGTGGTCTCAGCTTTCATCTTAAGAAGCCAAAGAACGCAAAGCAATGCCTTCAAATGCATTTTTACTATTTTGAAATCTTCTGTTCATCTCTTTTACTTTTGCATCCATATCCCATTATCTAATTTCAAGACTGATTATAAAACTATAAAATTGGCTTCTTTCCGTCTCTGGCCGCCGCTGTGAGAAGAGCTGCCTCCATGTCTGCCCATTTGCAATGGCTGGTCGTGTGTAACTGCTCTAGCTTCTTGAGTAAGAGGAACAAGCAGACCGGCAGCACCGAGCCCAATAACCTGAAAGCCCGCAACTCCTTCCTCTTCAACGGGCTGATCCACAGCGAGACCGTGGGTATGGAGCTGGTCCCCCACAACATGCGGTTCGTGGTGGTGATGAAGCGGAGGTCAGGCCAGAGGAAGCCGGCCACCTCCTACACGCAGACCACCATCTACAAGAACCCCATTCATGCTCAGCAGCCTCCGCCGCATGATCCGCAAGAACAAGTCCCGGGTCGACCTGCGCACGGCCGCCCCCAGCAGGGCCAGCGCCGTCCTGTGTAGCCAGAAGAAGCCGGTGACGGAGAAGAGAAATCGGACACGCCCCACAAAGGTCTTCTGAGAACCAGCCGCCCCAGCAATAAAGACAACTCGGCCCCCTCCCCCAACCAAACCACCGAAAACCACAAAACTATAGTATTCAAGATGGTATGACATGGGTACAAAGACCAGGTCAATGGAACAGAATAGTGAACCCAGAAACACATACAAACTTATGAGGTCAAAGGTTAAAATATAGCTCAGCGTCCATATGCAAAATAAGACTAAAAAAGTAAAGTCTGGTCCGTATTTCATGGTCAACATCCTATTAGAAACCTATCTCTTTCCTATAAACAATGGCAGAATCAACATTGCTTAGTAACCATAAATCTCTTGTTTTGGAGAGCCAGAAACAGTGGTTCGCCACTCAAAATTGGCTGCCAAAACTGCTCTTTTGAAAGTGTGTGCTTCTCAATGGTACTAGCGATATGTCAATGTCCATCATCATGCTCATTACATTTCTGAATTTTCCACTCCGAGGCTTCAACTCATGTTTTGCCCATTATGGTATTGCTTTACCTCAGCCAAGGTTTAAAATTCAGCTTTGTTCCACTTTCACTTTGTCACCCATGACTGTTCAACTTTGTACTTGTTCAAAGCCCTGTTTATGATTAAAATAATATGAAAAATTCCCCTAAAAAATGCACCACAAACTTACATATAGATTTTAAATCTATAAAACTTTTGAAGGAAAACATAAAAGAATTTTATGGCACTGAGTTAGGCAAAGATTTCTTAGATATGACACCAAAACATGGTTCATAAAAGATTAAATTGATAAGCAACAACATTTAAAACTTCTACTTTCAAAAATCACTGTTAATAAAAAATTTTAAAAATCACTGTTATAAGAATGAAAAATCAAGCCTTAAATTGGGAGAAAATATTTGCAAAATAAGCATCCTAAAGAATTTAAATTTAAAGTATGCAAAGAGCACTTAAAATTCAACAATAAGAAAATACTCAATTTAAAAAATAGGCAAAATTAGAAAATGTCTATGAATTATGAAAATGTCTAAAATTAGAAAGTGTCTATGCAGACACTTAACCAAAGAAAATTAAAACAGATGACAAATAAGCAATAAACATCTGAACTGATGCTCAGCACCATATGTCATTATCTGTCTTTCATTCTAGTTAGAATCTATTCATAGTAAATCCTTTCACTAGTTTCTGAAAGAAGGTTGTTTCTCTTTTTCACATGGATTCACTGGTAGAGTAGGACAAATAGATTAAAATAAAAAGAAAAGAAAAATAGACAAATATCCATTGCTTTTGTTGTTATGTGCCATCGAGATGACTACAACTCATAAAGATCCTATCATCTGAACACTCTGCCCTAACCTGTGCCGTTCCACATCATCTCTGTTGACGATCTTGACCCCATTGTTACAGTCACTGTGTCAATCTATCTTGTTGAGGGTCTTCCTTTCTTATGATGACCCTCCACCTTTCCAAGCAGAATGTCCTTTTCCAAGGACTGGTCTTTCTTAACAATGTGCCCCAAGTATATGAGTTTCACCATCTTTGTCTCCAAGTAGCATTCTGGTTATACTTTCTTCAAGATATATTTGTTTGTTCTTTTTGCAATCCAGGGATATTTAGTACTTCTCTCTAATGCCACCATTCAAAGGCATAAGTAGTTCTTCTGCCATCCTTATTCATTGTTCAACTTTGACATGCATAGTAAGCAATTGAGAAGATTAAGGCATAAATTAGGTGTATTTTAGTCTTTAAACTGACACCATTGCTCCTCAGCAGAGGCCCTTGGTAGCCAATGTTCTTTTAATTTCTTGACTGCTGGTACCAAAGACGTTGATTGTGGTTCAGAGTAA
>NW_006399768.1:24237698-24239850 GCF_000299155.1 Elephantulus edwardii | reverse complement strand
ACAACAACAACAACAACAACAACATATCTGCACGTGAAGTCCATTGGGAACATTGCTTTAGAATTGAATAGAACAAAATTAGCAATTCTTAATTAACAGCTAAGAAAAAATTTAAACAGAGGATTACCCTACAGGTTTTTTTTAAATGTGAATTTTAAAATAAAATCTATCTTTTAGTTCTGAATCCAACATTTCGTTCTGGTTGGATAGTCTGTAACTAACCCAAAGGCTGTATGGTTTGAATAACAGGCTGCCCTGTTGGAGAAAGATGCATAGTCTCCCCCTATGCAATTTTACAGTCTCTGTAATCCAGCTTCATTGTTAGTTAGGAATCCATTCTGACTAGATGGCCATGAGTTTGAGAGCATTTCATGTTTCTATTTTTAAGTATTCCGAGGTTTATACTAAGAACAAGGGAGATTTAGTGGGAAAGAGAAGTAGATAGCAGTATTAGTTATTAGTAGAGGATCAGCTATGAGTCAGTTCTGACTCAATAGAAATTATTAAGGAGAAGGATGGATTATGTCTGGGCTAGATTTGGAGTAGAAGCCTCTAAAGTCATACAGAGCAGAACCACCAAAATCAATCTATACCCTTATCACCTGCTAATTCTTGTCCTTCCAACTTTTGCTCTATTAATCCCGTAAAATTCACTCCTTGCTGATATTCTCAGGAGGTAGCTACACAGCTAAGAAGTAATATGAGAACTTCATGACTTTTATGCTAGGAAAGGTGGCAGATCCCCTAAGGGGGCTTTGTTAACAGAGTAAGGATTTGGCAGCCAATCTATGGCTAGTTACCATCGAATTGACTATGACTCACAGTGACTCTGTAAACAACCAATTCAAGCTTTGCTTTCAAAAAAGGAATATTTTGAAAATTCCCTGGAAATGTGTAACCTTATGCAAATAGTCCAAATGAAATTTATTATTTCTATTTCACTAGAAACTTTCAGAATCTCAGTAAAGAAAGGATCATGCACAAAGAAGGGATCTTCACATCCATGCACAAGTTCTACTGACCCTCCATATTGTTAACCTTTTATTAACCCACTAACTCTTATTGCACCCACTGATAAGCTAAAAACTCAATTTCTTAGTTTCCTCAGTATTATGGTGGCTACTGTGCATTTCTAGAGATCTTTCTTTAATTGATAAGGGAAAACATGGCCCAATGTGGCATATTGAAAGTTGGTCTTTGGGATTAAAAAATGCTACAGAAATGAAACTACTCCATGTTTTAGACAATTGTTGTTGTATACTGTCAAGTCAGAACTGACTCATAACTGACTCCCTCGTGAGTTTTCAGAGGCAGTAAATAGCAAAGGAGGAGCTTGCCTGTATTTTCCCCTTGAAACTCTTGGTGGATTCAAGTCGTGTGCCTTAGGGTTGACAGTGGAATTCCACACTAAACCACCAAAGCTTCCTCTTATACAATTATTAACATATTATTTTAAAAATTACTTTCATTAGAACCAATATGCCTTCCCTGGCTGAGGCGGTCCCCGTAGCATATAGGAATATACAGAAGTGCCAATTTGGCATGACTCACTTTCCTCCAAACAGCTGCTTCATTTTTGCCAGTGTCATTCTTTATTTTTATCTTTGCCCTCTGCAGCACTTGACCTTTTGCCTGGATAGAGCTGTGAGTGCACTGTTAGAGCTCAGATTCACTGTCTTTTCTGTCCTATACAACATAGGGGTGGTATATAATAGTTTACACTTTCCATCTGTCCTCTAGAATGATCTTTTAGGGTGCTCTGGTGGCGTGGTGGTGAGGATTTTGTGCTGCTAAGACAATGGCAATGGTGTGAATTCACCAATTGCTCTGTGGGAGGAAGACGGGCAATCTCCTCTGGTGAGATTTACTGCCTCTGAAAACCCCCTGAAGTGTCAGCTGATTGCCTCTGATTTGATAGTATGTAACAAAAAGCTGAGGAAAACGAAACAGAATCCAGGGAACCAAAATATGACTTTGAGTTCATCCCACTTGAATTTCAGAACCATCTCAGGAACAGGTTTGAATCCTTGAATACTAATGAGTGAAGACTTAATGAGTTGTGGGAGGATGTAAAATATAACATCCAGGAAGAGTGCAAACGGTCATTACAAAGACAGAAGAGAAAAAAAACCCAAAACCCCAAATTGGATGT
>NW_006399768.1:24234501-24236413 GCF_000299155.1 Elephantulus edwardii | reverse complement strand
AAAAACAAAAACCAAAACCCAACAACCCATATTGCGATGGGAAAGTCTGCTGTTAGGGATCTCTCTAGGGTACCTAACAGCAATGGTGTCACTCTGGAGACTAAGGTGCTTCTGATACAGGCTATGGTATTTGAAATCACTTGTTAGGTGTCATTGTCCAACTGGACTATGACTAGGGAGGATAAAAGGATAATTGATGCCTTTGAACTGTGGTGCTGGAAAAGGGCATTGAATGTACGATGGACTGCCAAGAAAACAGATTCATCCTGGAGAGGGTTAAACCAGGCTGCTCCTTGGAGGTAAGGATTCTGGGGCTTCATCTGACATACTTTGGATATGTTTTAAGGAGGAACCAGTCATTGGAGAGAGACATCATACTTGGGAGGGTGGAGGGATGGCGCAAGAGGGGAAGACCCTCTATGAGGTGGATTGATTCCGTAAGTGGAGTAATCAGGATGGGTGTGTCAGAGGCAGTGCAATTGGCACAGGATAGAGCAGGGTTTAGGGCTCTTGTACATAGGGTTGTTATGAGTCGCAAGCAACTTGATGGCACACAAGAACAACAACAACTCCAACAACAGAATGGTCTTTTTGGATAAGGCAAAATTATTTATGTTACTATAAAAATCTTATCTTTGGAAACATTGCCTTACCCATCTAAATTACATATTTTCTTTCCTTTTATGTTTCTTCTGCCCTCTCACAGAAAAGCTGATAGAATCCTAATGTTATGAAACTATTTTTAAAAATGTAGGTACGGATAGTCATAAAAATGCTCATCTGACAGGTGTAGAAACCAGCCCTGTGGTCCCGGAGGGATGAAGCTGTCAGGCGACGTATGTTTTCCGACATACAGTGAAAGAAACACCCTTTGAGACTCCTGACCAAGGAAAAGCTCGGCTGCTGACACATTGGGAACAGATGGACCATGGGCTTCAGTTCACTTCTCAGAAGTTCCTCAGCATTTCTCCCATTGTACTCTACCTTCTGGCCAGCTTCTACACCAGATATGATGCTGCTCACTTCCTCATCAACACAGTGCCACTGCTCACCTCATCGTACTACTTCCTAAGCTGCCCCAGTTCCATGGGGTTAATTTTTTTGGCATCAATAAATATTAAGAGATTGGCTGGGGACAGGTCCACAGGCATAGGAAAGATATTTAAACAAAGGACTTCTTTTCTCCATACTATCTTAAATATTTAAGAATTGCACACCACACCCTTTCCCTTATTCCCAAGAAGAGATTGGCAAATGAAGCTCCCTAGGACTAGCCACGCAAGGGAGGGCCAAACCTCATCACATTCCAGCTATATTTTTCTCTATATCTTACTTAAAATAATAAAGACACTTTAAAAAAAATAAATGCTCATCTGCTGTTTTTAGAATAACAAACTCTTGGAAATAACCTTCAAAAAATGGAAGACTAGTTAAATAAATCATGGAACATCTACAAAATGAAATATTATACAGCCATTAAAATGATTACTCAGAATTTTTAATGAAACAAAAAATACTAATCATAGGAATTAAGTGAAAAAACCTATGTGCAGTGCTATAAATACAGCCTGTCTTTGGTTATGTCTGTGAAGCTTTCATGTAGCTCACTGTACCAGCCATGTAATAGCCATACAGTTGGGATCCCTTAACCTTGATGACTTCCCTTCAATCCATTTTCTATGTTCAAGCCAGAGAGATATTCCTAAATTCCAATATAATTTTTTTGTTGCTACTATATATTTTCATCTGGAGATGAAAAAGTGAGGAAAAATGGAGTTGCTTTCATAGTTAAAAAAGTCATTGCTAGATCTGTCTTGAAGTACAATATTGTCAGTGACAGGATAATATCTATACGCATACAAGGAAGTCCAGTGAATACCACTATCATTCAAATATATGCACCAACAACCAG
>NW_006399768.1:24227462-24232271 GCF_000299155.1 Elephantulus edwardii | reverse complement strand
TGCGATTGGCACAGGACAGAGCAGAGTTTAGGGCTGTTGTACATAGGGTCGCTATGAGTCGCAGGCGACTCGATGGCACATAGCAACAACAACAACATTATATATTTTGTTTAAAGAAAATTTTTATTTTATACTGGTTTACTTACAAAGTTCTTATACATTGTTTTTCAGACTGGATCTTTCTCATTTTATTTACTTTTCTTTCCACTCATCAAATTGTGTGACACTATGATTAACCTCCTACCCAATCCTGCCCATCCTCACCTCTCTTCATCCCTCTTAGATCTTCATTCATGTTTTACGTTTATCTTTTTCTACAATAATGGTCTTATACAGTATTGTCCTTATGGGACTGAGTTAGTTCACTTGGCATAATGCTCACCATAATGCCTCACAAGTTAGGTAGTAATTTATAAAAATCATTGCTCCTGTGGGCTGCATAGTATTTCATTGTGTGACTGTACCATAATTTCTCAATCCATTCAATTGTCATTGGACATTTGGGCTGTTTCCACGTTCTTGTGAAGGTGAATAATGCTGCTATGCATTAGTTCTCATTTTCTTGAGGTATATAAATGATGCCTTCCTCCTTGTACAGCTCAGTATACCAGATGATCTGCTCTGCATATAAACTGAAAAGGTATGGAGACAGAATACATCCCTGGTGGACACCCAAGGTGTGTCTCCTTGCTCTGTTCTGATGATTGCCTCTTGCTTCAGGTTTTGCACATATACAATCAAGTGTTCTAGGAGTCCCATTCTCCTCAAGGTTAGCCACAGTTTGTTGTGATCCTCACAGTCAAATACCTTTGCATAGTCAATGAAACACAGATAGACACTCCTTGTACTCTTTGCTTTCTGCGAAGATCTATCTGACATTGTCAATAATTTCTCTAGTGCCGCAACCTCATCTAAATCCAGCTTTTATTTGTGATAGTTTTCTGTCAATGTACTGTTCCAGTTGTTTCTGGATAATCTTCAGCAGGATTTTTCTAGCTTGTGATATTAGTGATATTGTTTGATAATTTCCACACTCTGTTAGGTCACTGTTTTTTGGAATGGGAATAAATATAAATCTTTTCCAGTCATTTGGCCAGGTAGTTGTTCTCCAGATTTCTTGGCACAACTTGGTGAGCCCATTCAGGGTACAAATTTTTAATATGAATTATATTACTTGTACAGCTAGCAATAAAGCTTTATCTTTTCACTTGTAAAAAAGAAATTTTTAATGGAGTAATAGTATTTAAGAGCTAGAAGGTGACTACAGCAATTTTCTGAACAAATTCTTTTCCCTTAATAATTTTTTTCCTAAATGAGGAAAAAAAATGAGTCCTTTTTCTTGTTGTTGTTAGGTGCTGTCAAGTATGACTCATAGTGATCCGATAAGCAGCAGATGTGAACCCTGTCCTATCCTGTGCCTTCCTGACAATTTCTGACACACTAGGGCCCATTGAGGCAGTCACTGTGTCAATCCATCTCTGAATAAGGTATACCTTAGTCCTCAGCCTGACGTCAAACTGAGTTTTCAAGGTAGAAAAATAACTTGTCCATAGTAAAAGGGTTATAATGATAACACTAACCTTGCAGATGGAAAAAGAAGTACTGGAAATAAATATTCAGTCTTTTTATATATTTGAAGGAGTTCTGGTGGCCTGGTAGGGAAGGAGTTGTACTGTCAACAAAGACAGATGGCTCAAATCCATCAGTTGCTCCACAGGAAAAAACTAGACACTCACCTCCTATGTGATTTATTAGCCCCTAAAAACTTTCTGGAGGGTCAGCTGTGAGTCAGTTTTGACTCAAAGGCCATGAGTTGAGTTGTTTTTTGTTGAGGTCAGCATTTTTATTTTGTACTTCATGTCAACTGCTTAAAAATAATTTCGAGTCATAACACACCATTTTGAACAAATCATTGAGTCAGATTATTTCTTTGATTAGAAGAACACAACATTTGTCTTTTAAAAACTTTTTTTTTTAGCATTCCTCTTTGAAGTTTGCATCTCTTCAGTTCTGTTTGTAAAATGCATTCCATAGATGGGTCAGATTTTTTATCCTGGGCATGAGGGATCCTGTAGGCACAAAAATAAGAGGACTTGTGGGGAAATGTGATTTCCAAGTCATGCAAACATAATAGGGCTCAAGGCTGGAGTCATAGAGAAGGTACCATAGGGATATTTTGGATCAATTGCATACCGTACTGTAACATTATCTCTTCTTACTTAAAAAGAGAAAATTCACATACATTATAGTTTATCAAGGGATTGTCAAAGAAGGCTTTCTTGTTTTCAGTGCCCAAATGAATTAAATCATCCATCAAACAGTTGTTCTGTGAGCTCCATAATAGGGAGCCTAGTCCTTAGGAAGTTATACTGCTAGCCCACAGGAGACACCTATCTGGCAGTTTGAACCCACCAGTGGCTCTGGTAAAGAAACAAAAATATGAGCAACCTCCTCCTACACAATAGATACTCTAGGAAAACCCACTGGGGGGTCAGCGATGAGTTGGTTTAGACTCAATGGCAATGAGTTTGAATTTTATATAGACAATGAATAAGGGAGACCACAGAAGAATTGATGCCTTTGAATTTTGGTGTTGGTGAAGAGTATCAAATACACCACGGCAACAAAAGAACAAACAAATGTCTCGGAGTAAGTGTAACCAGGGTGTTCCTTAGAGGCAAGGATGGTGAAACTTCATTTTAACATTTCTTTTTTAAATTATTCATATTTTTTTAAAAAATTGTTGCTTTGCATACAGAATTTGTAGCCATAGCATTTTATTCATGAAGGTTGCTCTTCACACATTCCTTCTTTCACATTGTGTTTCATGTGATCATTCCCATACTCTGTCAGAAGGACTCAGTTTCTGGAGAAAGACACAATGCTGGATAAATTCGAGGGTCCTAGAAAAAGAGAGACTCTCAACAAGATGGAATGACAAAGTACCAGCAACAATGGACTCAAGCACAACGATGATTGTAAGCACAGAAGAGGATAGAGCAGGGTTTCTCCCTGTTGTTCATAGAGTCACTATGAGTCAGAATCGACGGAGGACGCCTAACAACAACATGGATAATCTCTGAGTGGTGCAAATAAAACCTTGTGAATCGCAAGTTCTATTCTGACACACATGGCACTGTTGTCATGATTCAAAGCAGCTCAACAGCAATGGGTTACTGGTTCATATGTCCTATGGTCATCTAAAGAAACATAAAGTAGTATTTCCTGGGTTAGTGTAGGGGGGGAAAGAGAATTGACATTTTTTCTTTTTTAAAAAATTCATTATTAATTTCAATGAAAATTTACAGAGACTTTAGACTTCCATTCATTCCTTGTTGCACTTTTCTCCCCTTCCAAACCTCCCCCCCAGTACACTACCCTCTTGGAAAAGGAAAAGAAAAATTCTTTCATTGTTTTACAATCCCTCCCCCCAGGTCTACTCCACTAAGCAGCCTTCACTCTGGACTCCTGTTATGACAAAATCCCTAATAATTTTCCCTCTTATAAAGTTTCCTCCCTCATCTGTTTCAATGCAGTGTACATTATTGAACCCATCTTTCTCAGTCTCCCCCCAACCCTGAGGTCAGTCCTGCTTTACAACAGTGGCATCATGCAGTATTTGTCCTTGTGTAACTGAGATACTTCACTCAGCATATCCTCCAGGGTCACCCATTTTGAATAATATTACACGAATTCCTTGTTTTTCAATGCAGTGTAGTATTCCATTGTATGACTATACCACAGCTTCTCTATCCATTCGTTTGTTGATGAACACTTAGGTTGTTTCCAACTCCTTGCTATTGTGAACAAAGCCACAATAAGCATGGGTGTGCATATATCTGCTTGGATGTCATTTATGGTCTCTTTGGGGTATATTCCCAGTAGTGGAATTTTGCTTGGTCGAATGGTATCTCTATTTGCAACTTTTTGAGAAAGTGCCATACCGCCTTCCATAGAGGTTGCTCTATTTTGCACTCCCACCAACAGTGAATACGCATTCTAGTTTGTCCACAACCTCGCCAGCATTTGTTGCTTGCTGTTCTGTTAAATGAGAATTGAAATTTTTAAAACTTAGGGTAAGGTTTCCTAACCACCTGAAATCAAGTAGATTCATACTCTTAACTATCTGGATTACCCAAGTTTGTAAATCTTTATAAGACAATCCTTCTCCATGGATTGGCTAGTGGATTTGGATTACTTACCTTTCAGTAAATAATTGATATATATAACTCATTATGCCAGCAAAGCTCTTTATAACGGTTCTTAGCAGTTATGTCGTCAGATCCTCTCATTGAAACTGTTGCACAGAGAGGGACTCAGTGTCACCCAGTCAGTATCCACGCTAGAGGTTGGGACGACCACTTCTAACTATCAGCGCTGTGAACAGCACTCTAAAGAGCATTGCATCAGTCAGTGAGGATGGAAAAACCTCAACCATCACTTGTAGGCTTGGTTTGAAAAAGGAGACAGAGAATCTCGTCAATGTATTTTAGATTAATATTTTACTATTTTTTATAATTTTTACTTGTCAACATAATTTTCAGTCTTGTCTCTTTTAAACTTCCATTTTGAAGAATGAGGAGAAAACTGCAGATTTGCAGCCCATAGTGATTTAGAATAGCTTGACAATGTGTTCCAGCACTGAAGGATTAGCTATATTCCCTCCAATACCCAGGAAATTCCAAGCCTCAGCTGAGATTCAGCCATGTAATATATAATGTATGCCCTCCCCATATTGTTAGAAAATGACTAAACCTGCTTCAGGAGGGATTTTTTTTACTTGATGTTTATAACTAGAAGGTGGGAATA
>NW_006399768.1:24225552-24227223 GCF_000299155.1 Elephantulus edwardii | reverse complement strand
CTGTGCAGGCTGCAGAGTGCACAAGGGTCGCTTGAGCCACCGAAAGCCATGAGCTGGTCTGGGACCACTTGCACTGCGATGTACTGGGACGGTTTGCCGGTGGCCTGTGCCAGCTGCTGGGTAAGCCCGTCCTGCACAGATGCGCGAGGCACGTTCGTGTTGATCACAAACATCGGCATGATGGCTGAGAGCAGTGAGCGTGGTGTCTGCGGGCCTGGAATTGAGGGTACGTGACTGTCGCAACGTGACCACCTTTGCGCCCGAGGTGGGAATTATTTTAAAAAATTTATTGGCTTGCATGCAATAAGGAATTACTTTTTAAAATGTGAAATTGCAATACATTTTGATCATTATTCTGACATAAAGGCAAAATTTTACTTGTTAGGATTAGAGAAAGAATAGACTTCCAACTGTTTTATTGGAATTCTCCAATGGAACACTTAAAAATCTGTGAAAATAATGTCCGTAGTTTTTACTATATGGCAGACTTGTTTATACTCAGTAAGACTATACGGCTTTGTAAATTTGTATTACTGATAAGAAACTGAACGGATATAAATACAAATAAATTATCACAATTCCCTAAAGTGTTGGAAAAGATAATCAGGATGACTATAAACTTTGTTCCATAAGATTCTAAGACATCAAATAATGCAGGATACCCCCAATAATGAGGAACATGTTTAATCTTATATAATTTAATTGAAGAAAATATACCCTATAATAATCATTAAATATTGTTAAAATACTATAGCTGAAACTGAGGAGGACATGAACCACTTGCTGTAAAAAGGTCAAGGACCATTTTTTTTCTTCTGCAATATGGATTGAAGCTCACTACCAAGAAGAAAAAGATTTTCACCACTGGGCCAATTGTCAGCACCATATTATATGAAGAAGAGATTGAGGTTAGCAATTACAGCTTGCTTGGATCCAAAAGCCAGATGGCTTCACAACTGAATTCTACAAATATTCAGAGAGGATTTAGCACCCATTCTACTTAAATTATTTCAAAGAATTGAAAAAAAGGAACACTTCCAGAGTCATTCTATGACTCAAGCATAATCCTAATACCAAAATCAGACAAAGATATTACCACAAAAGAAAACTACAGACCAATATCTCTGATGAATATAGATGCCAAAATCCTTAACAAAATCCTAACCAATAGAATACAAAAGCACATAAGAAAAAATAATTCACCATGACCAAGTGGGATTCATAACAGGTATGCAGGGATGGTTCAACATAAGAAAAACAATCAGTGTAATTCACTATGTTAACAAAGTAAATAGTAAGAACCATACGATCTTAGCAATTGATGCAGAAAAGGCATTTGACAAAATCTAACAATGCTTCCTGATAAAGACACTCAGCAAAATTGGAATAGAAGGGAATTTCCTCACCATAGTGAAAAGTATATATGCAAAACCAAGAGCCAACATCATTCTCAATGGAGAAAGACTAAAAACATTTTCCTTGCAAATAGAGACCAGACAAGGATGTCCACTGTCACCACTTCTTGTCAATATTGTATTGGAAGTGCTTGCTAGGGCAACACGACAGAAGAAGGAAATAAAAGGCATACAGATCGGCAAGGAAATGGTTAAACTGCCACTTTATGCCCATGATATGATAGTGTACACAGAAAACCCCAATGACTCAACAAAA
>NW_006399768.1:24218031-24224312 GCF_000299155.1 Elephantulus edwardii | reverse complement strand
AGCATTTGGTGGATTCACACCATACACCTCTGGTATTGCAGTGCAGCTTCTTGCCATAGGCCATCAGACTCATCTCTATTTACATTCTTAACAAAGTAAATATTAGGACTGCAAAGCCCTTTCCTTCTTCTCCCAGAATGGCTACTGAAAGAATAAAATCACAGGAAGCAGAAGTTGTGCTTTTTTTCTCTGTTGAGGATGAGAAACTACTTTACCCCCTTTCCCAGAAATAGTTATCTGAGATTCCAGCCCACTTTTCTATCTTGTAGAAAACATCTGTGAGCATTCCCTTCCCCAAGTTCCTTGTAAAACTCCTGTCTAACTTTTAGTGGGGGTTTAGTGGTTTTCTGCTTGAGGGTTGGCCGGGCAGTTTCTCTTCAATAAACTGTCTTTCTTGGACTGAACTGGGTTCTGTCCTTCTTTGGAGACTTTACAGTAACATAATATATTAAAAGTGCTTTATTACTTTTTAATATATTCTTTATTTTATTTTTTTTTCTTATCCACCAATCTTCAGCCTGCCTTTTCTTTTTTTTTAATACTGAAAAGGTTTTATTTTTTTTCTCATTGTTGCACATTTTCTTCCCTCTCTCTCCCTCTTCTTCTAGCCCTCTCCTACAGTGCATCCCTTGTTTCAGACTGTTCATACATATAATGCCTAATCATATACTCCTTTCAGATAGTTTTTTTAAGATCATCTGATAGAATGCAGTGCCCATTATCTATCCATTCTTTTCCCAGTCTTTCTCTAGCCTCCCTATGTCTGTTCTATTTTATGATAGAAGTGTTATGCAGTATTTGTCCTTTTGTGATTGAGGTATTTCACTCAGCATAATTCCCTCCAGGCTCCCCCATATTGCTATTGTTTTACAAGTTCATTGCTTTTCAATGCTGCATATTATTCCATTGTGTGAATGTATCATAGTTTTTCTGTCTATTCATTTGTTGATGGACACTTGGGTTGCTTTCATCTCTTTGCTATTGTGAATAAGACAGCAATAATAAACATGAGTGCAGACATCTGTTTGAGTTGAAGCTCTGCTTTCTTCAGGGTATATTCCCAGTAGTGAAATTGCTGAGTCAAATGATACATCTATTTCTAACTTTTTGACAAAGTACCACCCTGCCTTCTATATTGGCTGTACATTCCCCCCAGCAGTGAATAAGAGTTCCCATCTCTCCACAACCTTGCTAGCATTTGGTGTTTGCTGGCCTGTAATTTGAAAGGTCTGTTTTAGTGGCGGCAGTGAGTTCTCTCACTGATTCTGATACACGGCCCCTCTCCTACAGGTCCCCAGGCTGGAGACTGCCCAGCTTTCTCCCCATTTGCATTAGAGAAAGAGAGAAGTGTGGCTTTTTGGTTAGCAGTGCAACACCCTGCAGATTACATCACCTTTTATCAATTCCATCAAATTGGAACTGACTCATAGCTGGCCTTTCAGCAAGTTTTCAGAGGCCATAAATCACACAAGAGGAAATTGTCCATCCTTATCCTGCATTGTAGTTGGTGGACTGGAACTGTGTGCCTTTGAGTTGGTGCTACAACTTCTTATCATTATGCCACCCAGGCATTGAGTTGGATATGACTATGGTGGTTCCATGGACAAAGGATCTTGTCCTATCTTGTGGCCATCCTCACCATTTCTGATGTACTTGAGCTCATTGTTACAGTCACAGTATTAATCCATTTTGTTGAGGGTCTTCCTTTCTTTCATTGACCCTCCACCTTTCCAAGCATGATGTGCTTTTCCCAAGCACTGATCCGTCCCAACAACAAGCCCAAAATACATGAAATGAAGTCTCATCATCCTTGCCTCCAAGGAATACTTAGGTTGCATTTTATCTAAGGTAGATTTATTTGTTCTCTTTTCCAAAACACAACTCAAAATCATCAATTTTTTATCATCCTTATTTATTGTGCAACTTTCAGATGCATAGCAAATAATTGGAAAGACCATGTCTTGAATCACTTAAGTCTTTAAACAGACATGATTGCTCCATAACATCTTGGTTAGGTCTCTGACAACAGATTTTCCCAATGTTATCTTTTCAATCTATATCGGAACAGATCATCAGGGAGCCTGGGCTCTATGAGGAGAAATGTGGCATCAGGATGGAGAAAGACTTATCAACAACCTGCACTACGCAGATGACACAACCTTGCTTACTGAAATGGAGGAGGACTTGAGGCATTTGCTGCAGAAGATCAAGATTGCAGCCTTCAATATGGATTGAAGCTCAACATCAAGATAACAAATATTCTCACTGCTGGGCCTATTGACAGGATCATGATAGGTGGTGAAGAGAGTGAGATTGTTGACAGCTTTAGTTTGCTTGGTTCCACAATCAACACTCTTAGTATCAGTACCCAGGAAATAAAAAGACTAATTGCACTGGGAAAGTCTGCTATCAGGTTCCTCTCCAGACTACTGAAGAGCAATGATGTCAGTCTGGAGACTAAGGTGCACCTGATCCAGGCCATAGTCTTTACAATTACTTGCTATGCATCAGAAAGCAGGACAATAAAAAAAAAATTTAAAAAAAGAAAGCAGGTCAATGACTAGGGATGATAGAAGGAGAATTGATGCCTTTGAGTTGTGGTGTTGGAGAACAGTATTGAATATACCATAGACTTCTAGGAACACAATCAGGTTCATCCTAGAAAGGGTGAAACCAGATTGCTCCTTGGAGGCAAAAATTCTGAAGATCCATCTGACATACGTTGGGCATGTTTCAAGGAGGGACCATTCCTTGGAGAAGGTCATCATGCTTGGGAGAATAGAAGGACAGCTCAAGAGAAGAAGACATTGGATGAGATGAATTGACTCAGTGACTGGTATACTGCATGTAGGTGTGTCAGAGAAAATAAAGTTGGTTCAAGATAGAGCAGGATTCAGAGCTGTTGCACGTAAGGTTTCTTTGAGTCACAAGTGACTCGATGGTGCATGAATCAGAGAGGCTTGAATTTATTTTTCAGTTCTTTCAGCATGATAAGTGCTGAGTGAGTTCTTCACTTTTTATTCTCTGACTCCAGATCTTCGCACATTTCAACCTTATGATAGGTGGAAAAGAATTGAAACTGTCAATTATTTTATCTTGTTTGGATCAATAATTAATACCTTTGGTGCCAGCAGTCAGGATATCAGGAGATGAATTGCATTGGGCAAGCCCACTGTCAGGGATCTCTCCAAAATGCTAAAGAGCAATAACATCAGTTTGAGGACTAAGGTGTGCCTGATTCAAGCCATGATTTTCTCAATAGTTTGCTATGCATCAGAAAACCCGACAAAAATACGGACTAAAGAAGAAGTATTGATGCATTTGACTTGTGCTGGAGAAGAATGCTGTATTTCCCATAGACTGCCAAAAGAACAAACATAAATCTGGGAAAAGGTGTAGTAACCAGAATGCTCCTTGGAGGCAAAGATGGTGAAGCTTCATCTCTCCTACTTTGGACATGTAGTTAGGTGAGGCTATTCCTTGGAGAGGGACATCATGCTTAAAAAGATAGGTCAGTGAAGGAGAGAGAAGACCCTTAATGAGATGAATTGACATGGTAACTTCAGCAATGGGCTCTAGTATGTCACAGATGATGATGATGATGGTAGTACAAAGTAGAGCAGGCTTAAGGTCAGCTGTTTATAGGGTCACTACGAGACTTATTTGACTCAATGGGAACTAGCAACAACAATCTGAATCAGAGTTCACTCAATGATGCCTAACAACAATAAAAATAGTAATTAATTTTCTAATTCAATGCTGAACAAATGAGCATCCCTACACATGCTGTGGTTACTATATGAGAGTTTTTGGTGTTTGTTTTATTTCTAATACAATTTTGCCTTCTAGATGTGGTTATTAAGCTTTCTTGAGTGGATTATCATTGCTTTAAAAATTTCCATTAGAGTTTAGTTATTGGATATCTTTTTTATGTGCCGTCAAAAAACTGTGAGACATAGAGACCCTATGAACAGTAGTAGCTCTGACCCCAATCTCACTGTCTCTGACACCCCTACCCCCATTACCCTAGTCACTCATCTCATCCAGGGTCTTCCTGTCATGCATTGTCCCCTCTACCCTTGCAAGCATGATGTCTTTCTCCAAGGATTAGCCCTCCCAGTCAACATGCCCAAAGTATGTGGGATGGAGTTTCAAAATCCTTGCTTCCAAGGTGCAATCTGGCTTCACCCTCTCTAGGATAGCTACCTTTTATTTAGTGTTTTCACATAATTTATAACCATTTATTTTTGTTAACTATGCTTTTTTAATTGAAAAAGTAATCTGTACACAAAGTAAAACATTTAAATTTCATGCGCAAAGGAAACTAAGTTTCTAGTTCACTTCAAATGTCTAGTCTCCTAACTCCCTTCCCTTAGGACCAACTACTATCACTTTTCTAGCATGAAAATACTATGGGCAGCACAATCAGAAATTTTGCTTATATTAGAACTTACATGTGTTGATAAAATGTATTCTCTTTATTTTGTCTGTAACTAATCTAGGCTTCTTTCTACCTCCATCTTTATCTTACCTTTTTCTAACTTTATCCGTAACTAATAGCAAAATAATTAACTCAGTGTCTAATCTTATTTAAATCTTTTCTTGATAATTTAAGCTTTTCCGTTAGGAGGTATTCAGCCTGTTATGGATGTGAAAAGGCCAGTCTCTCAGAGAGGCAGTCCTTCACCCTGCCTCTTTCAATAAGAGCTTAGAAGGAGGGGAAGGGAGCTGCCTATGTGACCTTTAACCAGGGCTCTTAGTTCACTTGCTCTCTGTCTGCTGTCCTCAGGCTCACTTGGCTTCTTAGAAATGCATTTGTCCTTTGGGGCTGAAATTGAGTGTGTGGGGGTAGGGGCTTTTCGTTTGGGCAAGGCTCCTGGTGGTTTTCTTTGCCCAGCCTGACCTTCGCCCAGCTCTTCATGGGTCTGCCTCAAATTCTGGCTCAGCACTTGCACAGTCTTTCTGCAGCCTTGCCTAGGAAGAAATTTGCCCTTGCCACAACAGCTGCTCTGTTTAGCCTCCCAGCCAGGTTCTCAGTTACTTCTGAGTCTTGTGAGCACACTAGTGTCAAGAATAACCCAGGAAAACAAAACCTTGGACCCTTCTTCCATTTATCTACAATGCACAGCTAAGTTCATCCTGATACAACTGTGTGCCTGATTGGTACGTGATTTCCCAGAGGAAGGCTCCTTCCCAGAGACTCAGACAGGGCAGTTGTGTAGGGAGTGTGACTTTCCCTTTAACCTTCACTATTACCTTCACTTATTTAACGTTTTCTCTTCATTTCACCCTCTCCCTGATGTTACATATTAAAATGATGGGGGGGAGGGGCAGGATTCTACAGTCTTATTATTATCGAGAGATGTTTTATTTTCCTTACTAGTTATTGTTGTTGTTAGGTGCCACTGAGTCAAGTATGACTCTTAGCAACCCTATGAACAACAGATCAGAACCCTGTTCTATTTTGCACCATCCTCTCCATTTCTGACACACTTGAACCCATTGCTGGAGTCACTGTGTTAATCCATCTTGTTGAGAGTCTGAATCTCTATCACCTACCTTTCAAGACATGATATCCCTTTCCAAGGAAGAACTTGTTCTAGCAACATGCCCAAAGTATGTGAGATTAACTTTCTAAAAAGTCTTGCCTCTAAAGAGCACTCTGGCTGCACTTTTCCTGAGACATATCTGTTTATTTTCTTACTTAGTTGCTGTTGTTACGTGCTGTCAAGTCGCTTGAGACTCATAGCAACACTATATTCAACAGCCCTGAACCCTACTCTATCTTGAGACAACTTCATTGTCTCTGAAACACCTACCTCCATTACTGAGACAGTCACTGAGACAATCCATCTCATCCAGGGTCTTCCTCTTTTGCACTGTCCCTCCACCCTCCCAAGCATATCCTTTTCTAGGGACTGGTCCCTCCTTGCAACATGCCCAAAGTATGTCAGATAAAGCTTCAGAATCCTTGCCTCCAAGAAGCAGCCTGGTTTCTCCCTTTCCAAGACAAACCTGTTTGTTCTCCTAGCAGTCCATGGTACATTCAATACTTTTCTCCAGCACCACAACACAAAGGTATCAATTCTCCTTCTGTCATCCCTAGTCATTATCCAGCCTTTTGATGAATAGCAAGTAATTACGAAGACCATGGCCTGGATCAGGTGCACCGTTGTTTCCAGACTGACATCGTTACTCTTTAGTACTCTGGAGAGTACCCAGACAGCTGACTTTCCCAATCCAATTTGTCTTTTGGTTTCCTGGCTGCTGGTACCAAGAGT
>NW_006399768.1:24214892-24217506 GCF_000299155.1 Elephantulus edwardii | reverse complement strand
TACCTGATTTTGAACCATGCAGTATTTCCTTACTCTGTTCTGATAAAAAAAAAACCACTAGAGAAGCTCAGTATCAGTTGTGAAAACTAGGCCAGGTGCTGATTGTGGATCAGATCATCACCTACTCCTATGCAAATTCAAACTGAATCTAAATCAAATCACATTATATCAAATCCACAAAAATAAAAGTTTGACTATGAGACTATCCTTCCTGTTCCATCTCAGGAACAGGTTTGAGACCTTGAATACTAATGAGAGAAGACTAGAGAAGCTATGGGAGGATATCAAGAATATCATCATTCATGAAGAATGCAGAAGGTAATTACAAAGGTGGAGGAAGAAGAAAAGACTAAAATGAATGACAGAAGTGACTCTGAATATTGTACTAGAGCATCAAGAAGCCAAAGCAAAGGGAAAAAATCAAGATGCTAAGGAGCTGAACAGAAGATTTCAAAGGGCAGCACGGGAAGACAAAGCAAAATATTATGGTGCAATGTACAAAGAATCGGAATTGGAAAATCAAAAGGAACAAACTCACTCAGCATTCCTTAAGCTGAAGGAACTGAAGAACAAGTTCAAGCCTCGAGTTGCCATTATTATGGATGCAGAAGGTTGAGTGGTCGAGGAGAATGTTGAAGACCCAGGACGCATCAAAAGAAGATGGAATATACTATAATTTCTCAATCCATCTGATTGTGGTTGGACATTTGGGCTGTTTCTGTGTGCTTGTGATAGTGAATAACATGCTGTGAACATTGGTGTACACATCTCCCTTTGTACCTCAAGTTCACTTTTCTTGGGTTATATTCCAAGCAGTGGAATATCTGGGTTATATGGAATTTCTATGGTCAGCTTTTTGAAGAAACATCAAACTGCCTTCCAGAGTGGTTGTATAATCCCACCAACAGGGTATATGAGTTCCTATCCCTGCACATCCTTCTCAACATTTATTACTTGCTGTTCTGATGGAATACTGTGCAACATGCAGGAGCAATGGTTTTGAAAACTACTACCAACTGCGGAGGGTCTGGAGAGCATTATGCTAAGTGAACTAACTCAGTCCCATAAGGACAAATACTGTATAAGGGCATTATTGTAGAAAGATAACTAGTAAAACGTGCACGAGGATCCAAGGAGGGGATGGGTGGACAAGTGACGATGGGTAAAAAGAGGGATGGGTAAAGGAAATGGGAAAGATCCAGTGTGGGGAAAAAATGTGTATGAACTTTTTAAGTAAACTAGTATACAATAAAAATTTTATTTTTTAAAAAAAGATGGAAAGAGTCCACAGAGTCACTATACCAAAGAGAACTGGCTGACACAGAAAAATGTCATGAAATAACATATGATCAAGAAGAGCCTGTGGTGATGAAGGAGGAAGTTCAAGCTGCTCTGAAGGAATTGGCAAAAAACAAGGCTCCAGGAATTGATGGCATACCAACTGACATATTGTCTTATTAGAGAGAATCTAGAAAACATAAACCCTCAGGGTTTGCATGGTGCTATAAAGATATAGGAATCTGAATAATTTTTTTCTTGAAATAATTTTACTTTCATATTAGCAATTGAGGAAGTTCTGGTGGTCTAGTAGAAGGGACTTACACTGTCAACTCAAAGGCAATTGAGTCAAATCCATCAGCTATTCTGCAGGAAAAGATGGAAAGGAAAATCTTATGTGTGATTTACGGTTTCTAAATACCCATTGTTGTTGCTGATTACCTTCGAATTGAGCATGACTCATAGTGACACTATGAACAAAAGATCTGAAGCCCTCTACAACTATTGACATTTATCAAAGTTCATAGTTTTCAGAGGCATGTTATTTAGGACAACAACAACACCACCACACACATGTTTCTTCTCTTGGCAGTCCATGGTATGTTCAAGACCCTTCTCTAGCACCACAACTCAAAAGCATCAATTCTTTTGTCATCATTAGTCATTTTCCAGCTCACTGATGCACAGAAGTCTTGCTTTCATTAAGAAATGTAAACAAAACAATTAGTCAAAAGAAAGCGGCGGGGGGTGGGGGTGGGGGAATAAGGTTTCAGATCAGCTGAATTAGAGATGAAAAGGTGAGACTAGATTTCTGGCTCTATATCCCCTTCTCATCTTGAGATATGAAATTATTTTTGTTTTCTTTCTTTCCTTTTCTCCTCTCCCTTCCTTTCTACCATGCCTATTAATCAGGAAAGAATATTTCTTTCTGGGTTTAACATTTTCCTTAGCTTTTTACATTGTTGTTGTTGTTGTTATGTGCCGTTGAGTCGCTTGCGACTCAAAGTGACCCTATGTACAACAGCCCTAAACCCTGCTCTATTCTGTGCCAATCGCACTGCCTCTGACACACCCATCCCGATTACCCCAACCACTGAATCAATCCACCTCATAGAAGGTCTTTCCCTCTTGCACGGTCCTTCCAGCCTCCCAAGAATTATGTCCCTCGCCAAGGACCTGTCCCTTCATACAACATGTCCAAAGTATGTCAGATGCAGCCCCAGAATCCTTGCCTCCAAGGAGCAGCCGGGTTTAACCCTTTCCAAAATGAATCTGTTTGTTTTCTTGGCAGTCCAGGGTATATTCAATACTCTTCTCCAGCACCACAGCTCAAAGG
>NW_006399768.1:24189635-24213994 GCF_000299155.1 Elephantulus edwardii | reverse complement strand
TAATCTTCAGTAGAATCTTGCTTGCATGTGAAATCAATGAGATTGTTCTATAATTTCCACATTTTGTTGGGTCACCCTGGGAATGGGAAAAAATATGGATCTCTTCCAGTCAGTAGGCCAAGTGGTTGTTCTCCAGATTTCTTGACACAACTTGGTGAGCACATCCAGGGCAGCATCTCTTAGCTGAAATATGTCAATTAGTATGCCATCTAGTCCTGGGGCCTTATTTTTTGCTATTTCCTTCAAAGCAGCTTGAACTTCTTCCTTCATCACCATACACTCTTGCTCATATGTTATTTCATTGAATTCTCTGTGTCTGCCAGTTCCTTTTGATGCAGTGACTCAGTATATTCTTTCCATCTTCTTTGAATACTTCCTTGATCATTTAATATTCTGCCTAAAGCATCCTTGATTATAGCCACTCGAGGTTTGAATTTGCTCTTCAGTTCCTTGAGCTTAAGAAATGCTGAACGAGTTTGGCCCTTTTGATTTTCCAACTCCAGCTCCTTGCACATTTCATTGTAATATTTTGCTTTGTCATCCTGTGCTGCCTTTTGGAATCTTCTGTTCAGCTTTTTAGTATCTTGAATTCTTCCTTGTGCTTTGGCTTCTCTGCGCTCCTGTGCAATCTTCAGAGTTCCTTCTGACATCAATTTTGGTCTTTCTTCCCCCTCTTCTGTCTTTGTGATGACCGTTAGCACTCTTCCTGGATGTTAGATTTGACATCCTCCCACAACTTATTAGGTCTTCGCCCATTAGTGTTCAAGGCCTCAAACCTGTTCCTGAGGTGGTTCTGAAATTCAGGTGGGATGAACTCAAAGTCACATTTTGGTTTCTGTGGATTCGGTTTAATTTACATTAATACAGTCATACAATATATTTTTCCTTTTAAGACTGACCTATTTAGCTCAGGTGGTGTAGTGTTTAGGGAGTTATACTACTTAACAAAATGGCTGTGTACCTCTCTGATGATTTGAATCCACCAGCAACTCTGGAGGGAGAAAGATGGGAAATCTTCTCCTTGGTGATTTATAGTCCCAGAAATCCAGTGACGGTCCAGCTACATATGAGTGGTTTCCAACTTTACAGCAATGAGTTCTAGTTCTTTCACTTAGCACAGTGTCCTCCAGATTAATCTATGTTATATGACTCTTCATTAATTCTTTATTATTCCTTAATATTGCACAGTGTTTAATTGTGTGAATAGACAAAACTATAGTTCCATTGTGCCAATAAATAAAACTCAACCATTGATTTGCTTATGGGCACTTGGGTTGTTTGTATCTCTTTGTTAGTGTGATGATGCTTCTAGAAATATGAATGTATATGTATATTTGTGCTGCAGTTCTTATTTCTTTAGGATATATGCATATTAGTGGGACTGGCCTATTCAATTTTATTTCCAACAATTTGAGGGAGCCTTGTTCTATTTTTCAGTCTCCCTAATAGCTTATGAAAGTATTGATTGCTCCACACCTTCACCGGCTTTTGTTGTCTCCACTCTTACTTAACTTTGTTGTAGTTGTGGGAGTAAGATGATATCTCATGCTATTTGAATTTGCATCTCTCTAATAGTTAAAGGTCAAGAGCATGTCTTCGTGTTTGATGACTACCTGAATGTTTTCTTTAGTGAAATGTGTTCCCACCGTTTTTGCTAGTTTTTTCATCATTTGGTTGTTGTATTGTTGAAGTTTTCTATAAGTTCTAGAAATGATCAAATGACAGTTTTTTAATGTTAGATTTTCATAGATTTTGTAATTTAAAAAAAATTTGCCCCACCACCACTTTAACTGGGACGAAATCAAACCTGCACATTTACTTCAATCTGATCGTCTTTCACACTTGAACACTTTAAGCAAACACTTAATCAAGTAGTTTTTCCTCTTAACTACAGAGTTGCAAAGTAATGATTATTATATTACCTGTTAAATTGTAAATGTTTTGGACAGAGATGTGAAAGAAAAATACTTCTCTTAAATTTGCTATTAAATTGATGGAAAAAGGTACTTAAATCATCTTCAGTTTGGCTTATACATTATCAATAATAGTGAAGATTCTGAAGTTGCACCGTGAAAAGATAGGTTTTTTTCTTTTGCATATGCCACACTGACTAAAGAATACAGCAGAATAAAGTATTTTCAAGTTCAAATCATACATCCTAGAGACTGGACTATTTTTAGTTCTCATTATAATTTGAGCAAATTGTTGAATGATTTTTGTAGAGTTAAGAATGTAGATATTGAATTTACTGGTGTCTTGGTGGTGAGGAATTGCATGAACTAAATGGCAGACAGTTAAATCCACCAGCCACTCCACTGGAGAAAGGCTATCTTCTTTTGTGTTATTGATAGCCTTTGAAAACCTGCTGGAGGGTCAGCTACGAGTGGATTCTGGCTCAATGACATAACCACAAATAACATGTCTACCAATACTTTTGGGGGATTTGGCTTACTCTTTTTTTTTTCAAATTTGGCTTACTTTTTGATAGGACTAGTGATAAGAGTTTTTAAAAAGTATCAGTCAACAGAAATTTTGAGTAGCCTTTGAAAGCAGGTATTAGGAATTTAATACGTGCTATTTTTAATAAAACACTATAAAATGAAATAATTGTTGATTATATACATAAATAATTAGGACCAAAAACATTATCCTACCTTTCCACAATAAAAATCACAGATAAAAGTGACTTTTACATAATTTTATTTTTTAAAAAACTTTATGAAGTATTTTAAAAGTTTTGAATGGTGGCTTAGTAGTAAGGAATTGAATGGCTAATCCAAAGACATGCAGTTGAATGCGCTAACTGCTCCTCTGGAGAGATGGACAATGTGTTGTGTGATTTAAAGCCTCTGAAAACCTGCTGAGGGTTAGTTATAGACCAGATCAGACTTGAGGATACATAACAACAAGAAGCAAAAGATTGTAGCTATTTTTTTGTGTGTATTCCTGCCCAGTTATCAATGGTAATTTTTTTTGCTTCACAATAATAATATTCTAAGTGAATAATTTCTTTCCTTCTTTGTATTCACATGTCTTTTATTTTTTAAAAAAATATTATATATTGGTTTGCTTACAAAGTTCATATACATTGTGTTTCACTCTATTCTTCATTCACATTTCCACATCTCTTTTAATCAAATAACTCTCCTCCCTGATCCTGTGTATTATGAATCTGTTCATCCCTGTGTGTGGCTGTAATGAGAGGTTTTATTCCTGCCCAGAAGACAGGACAACAAGCCTTTTTCTCTGGTATATGGGGCAGATTATGAAAAAAGGAAGGCCTTCGACAATGAATTGGCACCGTGGCTGCATCAATGGGTTCAAGACCAACAGCAGTTGTGAGGATGGCGTAGGGCAGGACTCTGTTTAGTTGTTCTCAAGTCAGAGCCAACACCATGACATTTAACGACAATGACCGTGAATATCTCTAGGCCACCAGGGGGCAGAATGGCCATGTCTTATGTTAACTATGGCACCTTTTTTACTGTGATTGCTAAAATGCGATTTACCATAGTAAATAGTCATGGAATCCTTTAAGCATGTATCTTCTAAAATAATTTTGAAAACATTGGTAACTACCACTAATTTGTAAGTTCACATTTAAAATTACTCAACAATACAGTAACTGTTAACTGGAGGGAAGGAACTTCTGGTACATTGAAAATACTAGTATTTTAAAATAAAATTATTTTATTATCCTTTTAAATGAAACTAAGCATTATAACATTACATAACCACTTTAATCTATTAAAAAAACCCCTTTAATGTTATTCAACCATTGAATACTTTCCGTGAGACATTTTTTCTTAAAATTTTATTTCCTATGTAGAATTTTTTAACTTTATTGTCAAAGTCTTATAAAACATGAATAATGATAACCTACATCATACCAGAATACATGAAAAAAAATGATAAGATTACTTTTCCCATTCTACTACACAGAAATGAATCCTAATATAAAACACTCTATGTTTTGTTTTTTTTTTTTTTAAATTAATTTATTCTCCATTTTGTTTTTTGGTTTTTTTCTATAATTATATTTTATTAATTTTCATAAACATTTACAGAGATTTTGGGCTTCCACTCATTCCTTGTTGCACTATTCTCTCTACCCTCCTCCCAGTTTGTTCTTGTCCAAATGCCACAGTGCTTGTCAAAGCCAGTTCTGATTAATCTTCTTTGTCAGTGTATCCTTTGCCATTCCCTGTCACTCCTTCCTGAGAGAGACTTCACCCTGAGTCATAAGGAAAAGGGGACGGCGTATTCTCTTAGCTACTTCCTGCTGAAAAGGGACGCTGTGGGTTTCAGGGTGAAGATCTTCTCTCACTACTCTAAAGGGCCCCTTTGGCAGTAGGAAACACATAGACTATTATGGAGATTGATTTTGGAATTCAGATGCACTCTTATTGATTGTCAGCTTTCTACACATGCTCTGCCAACATTTCTTAAGTTATAAAAGGAATATTGAAGAATGACTTCCTCAAACTTCAACTTGAATTGGATTTCATCAATCCAATTGTTGATACCAGTTATAAATAGTTTCCTCATTAAAGCTAGGCAGTTAGTTACTCACTTATCTCCTTCTGAAATCTCCATTACAAAGCTATTTTTCACTGTGGCAGATATGAAATTCATGTACTCATGCTGTAAATTTGGCCATTAGCAGTGTCACATTACTGTTATTGTTATGTGCCTTCGAGTTGCCTGCGACACACAGCGACCGTATGTACAACAGCCCTAAACCCTGCTCTGTTCGGTACCAATCTTATTGTCTCTGACACACCTACCCCCATGACCCCAGTCACTGAATCAATGCATTTCATTGAGGGTCTTCCTCTCTTGCTCTGTCCCTCCACCCTCCCAAGCACGACGTCCCTCTCCAAAGATTACCAGTCACATATATCCAGTTATACATTCCTCTCCACCCTGGGGCTGGCCTGGATCTCTTTTATTTCCACACCAACGATCAGGTGATATCCCCATCCTATCACAATTTTAATTGTAAGTGGGATTCTACTGTTTTATAATCCTATTAAATTATGACTTTCCAACCTTTCCTTTTTTAAAGCTAAATTTTGCATTTGAAAACTTAAATGATCTTGATGAAACAACAGAGATGAAGAGATGAAGTTAAGATATTACTTATAGTCTACTAGAAGTTATGCACTTATTAATAAAAAGATAAAAGTTTCGCTTTTTCTATTTTTTAAAGTCAAAGCATTCACATCCAAAGCAATAACTTCATTTTGGAATGCACAGATTATAGTATTAAAATGCATTAAAAAAATAAAAAAGTAAAAAAAATGCATTGAAGAAAGAAGATTTAGATAAGAAAGGAAGTGAAAAAACACATGCTTGAAAAGAGATTGTTTTCCACCAAAGAAAAAAGATCCTTTTTTATATAAACCAAGGCATATTCTCTTTCTTTTGAGTTAAAAGCCAAAACGTTTCATGACAGTTTATTAGAGTTCCAGTCTTGTCTTTAATCACTGTGACAGGAAATGAAATCCTCCTTCTATAATTATGTCTCATTAAAGTTTCTAAAATTGTTTTCGCTTTTAAATAATAAAAAAGATCTTTATTCTGAGCTCAGTGTCATGCTCGTATTTGTTCCAATCTTCCCAGAATTCACTATTTGATCATGACAAAGTTACTGGTATGTGGCAACAAAGTTCCACCAATATTAACGTTAGAAAGTACAGCACAGAGAATTAAGACATTGGCCCAGAGTCCATCTCTGAGTTGGTTTAGGGATCAGCTTTTCTCTACCAACTTATCAAACTTACTTAACTTTTCTAAGTATCTAAGTTGCTACCAGGCAGAAACTTAGTGTTTCTGCAAATATCTTTGGAGTCCTGGTAGTACAATGATTATAGCAATTGGCTTCTAATGTGTTTAAATCCACTCATCCTTCTACCTTCATGGGAGAAAGTCAGGTCAGTCTGCAGCCATAGATTCACAGCCCTGGAAACCTTATATGGAATTTTCATCCTGTTCCACAGGGTCGCTAAAAGTCTGAGTGTATTTGGCATCAGTGGTTTGGTTTTGGTAAAGATTTTATGCTTCTTTGATTGTTGCCACTTAGAGTTAGGGCCTTGATAACCATAAGAATACCCCAGAAAAAGACTTCATATATAAGGAACATTTGAATGAAACAAACAAACAAAAAAGAATTAAGATGTTTAAGAAATGACAACAGTAAATTCTTTCCCTTTTATTTTCTCCCATCTCAGGAATAAAACAAAACAAAAAAGCCCTCTGGTGAGAGAAAGTTGGCTTTGAGAGAAATATAAGCATAGTGTTTGCGGTCTAGACAGAAGAACTAATTCGTGGATGTGCATTATTAGGGGTGGCATGTGAGTATGACAGGAAAAACTAGCAATGGTGACATATATTTTTAAAAGTAAGTCAGAGAAAGTATATGTATGTACAAAGGAAGAAGAAACAACAACCAAAAAAGATGGTTTCTTAAGAATAGAATTTTTTAAATGTTGAATAAATTTCCATTCTTAAAGCACTCTGTGAATAAGGTGGACAGTTAATACTCTTGGGTTTTTAATATCTAAGATTATAAACATACATTGTATTAATTTTTGTTATTCCATCTGAGTCTGTACCTGAAGGAGTCAGAGAAGCTAGTTCCTGTAAGGCAGCCCTCGAGTTTGCCCATCCACGGCTCTGTCTGAGGGGTGGAGATAGCCATCCCACCCTACAGAGGTTAGCTGGGCCAACTGAGAAGGGGCCATGGCAAAGAATAGCTTAGGCATAATTTGACGTCAGGCATAGAAAGAGAACAACTCATGGGTAAGCAGAGTCAAGTGATATTGATCGGTGGCTCCCCAGGGTTGAATTCAGACATGTTCTGCTGTCTCCTGGGTGCCAAGATTTGACAGAAAGGGCAAAGGACAACTTGAACAATGTGGGGTGGGCGGGTGAAATCTCCATTCATTGTTGTTCACGTGGGAATGGAGTGCTCAGAATGAGGGCGATCTTGACAAGGCTCCCTGCTAGTAGCGGTCAGGCTCCTCCTGTTTCTTATCAGAAACTTCCCAGTGCCTCTTTCTCTTCTTCAGGGGGGGTTCGAAAGAGTGTAGGAGAGAACACTGTTACTAGAGATGAGAGGTTTGGTGTGAAGAATACCTTCCTTAAAAGCAATATATATATGTATGTATATATGAAAAGATTCAGAAGGAATGCAAAAAGACTTAAATTTCAGAAAAATGTTCAAAAACATGTTAATAGGAAAAGGAATACGCAGGAAAGTTTACTTCAGTTGCTAGGAAACATGAAATTATAGAAGTGGGGGTAATGCAGAAGGACAAAGGGCAAAAACCAAGAAGTGAATCTGTAAGAAAGATATTGGACAAGATCCATGTATTCATCAGTAGAATTAAAAAATTATGGAATATCACAGTGGAATCACAATGGGGTATCGTATAGACTTTGAACTCAAATGAAGTAGATAAATGCCACACAGATATGTAAGATCCATTTAGTGATAAAGTAAAATGGTATAATAATTTCTAGCTATACATTTATTGCCAAAAACAACAAAAATCTATCTTGAAGGAATTGCACCCAGAGCGCTCCTGAGAGGCAAAAATAGTGGACCTGTGTCCTCTTACTTTGGACATATTTTCAGGAGGAGTCAGCCCTTAGAGACACCAACTGGGAAAAGGGAGTGAGTCTGCTAAAGAGAGGAAGACCCTCAGGGAGATGGAAGGACATGGTGATCATCACAGTGAACTTGAGCTTCACAGACTGTGCAATGGAGCAGGACTGGGTCAGGCTCAGATCTGTGCTTCATAGGGTAATATCATAGTCAACTGGATGGCACCTAACAAGAACAACAACAACAACATAACTTTGTTGTAAAATTAGTAATACACGAGTAAATGGGGAGGGGAGGCATGGATCTGGAAGACAATGTACAAGCAGCCAATAGTAGTTCCTTCTCAAGGCCAAGACTCACACTCGTTGCTGAGGATTTAGAACTGTCTCACAGGAGACTCTCCGTTTGGTTTTGGAGGCTGTAAATGACTCAAAAGGCAATTGTGCATTTTTCTTTCGTGGAGCTGCTATTGGATTGGATACCCAGAGAAGAATTGGCCTTTATCTTGGGGAGGACATCTGAGTATGATAGGAAATACTAGAAATGGTGACAATAAATTGAAAAAAATGAGATAAAATATATATGTGTAACAAAGGAAGAAGAAACAAAAATATATTATTTCTTTGGAATATTATTTTCAAAATATTTAATAAATGTCCATTTTTAAAGCATTCTGTGAATTAAGTGGATAGTACATACTGAGTTTTTTTATATTTGAGATTATAGAGATACATTGTACTTTAAATATAATTTACATAAAATGCATGTAATTAATTTTCTATATTAAATATCTAAATTGTATTTAATCCCCAAATACAATATATCTGTTAATATAATAAATATTTTTTCCAGTTATTTAATATTATCTATGATCAATTTAATTTCTTGTTTTTTACTCTTCTCCTACATTATATAAATCTCATAAATCAACTTTAATTAATTCCTCTAATAAAGAATAACATCACTCCTTTCAGGTGTCTCCCCAAGATACCAGAGCTCCCTTTTTAACTAGTGGTGATTATTGTAATGAGTGTTACCTTCTTTTACATCTTTTTGTATTATTAAAAACATTTTATATAAAATTAATAACTTCTATTGTGTAATAGGAAACAAATATAACAGTCTCAAGACTTGTTTGCTGAAAGTGAGGAGGACTTAAAACTTTTGTGGCAGAAGGTCAAAGCATACAGTCTTCCATATAGATTGCAATATGGGTCTTAATTTCAAGAAGACAAAAATCCTCACCACTGACTGAAAAGCAACATCCCAATAGATGGAGAAAAAGATTGAAATTGTGAACGATCTCATCTTACTTGGATCCACAATCAATAACCTTGGTACCAGCAGTTAAAAGATCAGAAGACATATTGCATTAGGCAAATCCACTGTCAGGGACATCTCTAAAGTACTGAGTAGCAATGATATTAGTTTGAAGACTAAAGTGTACCTGATTCAGGCTTTTCACTCACTTGCTATGCAGCTGAGAGCTGGACAATGAATAAAGATGATAGAAGAATAGGTATCTTTGACTGGTCGCATTGGAGAAGAACACCGGATATTGCACAGACTGCCAAAAGAACAAACAGCTATGTCTCAGAAAAAACGTAGCCAGAGTGCTTCGTGGAGGCAAGGATGGTGGAGCTTTGTCTCACATACTTTGGGCATTGTGCTCGAAGAGGCAATTCCTTGGGAAAAGGTATTATACTAGGATGGGTGGAGGGTAGGTGAAAGAGAAGAAGACCCTCAATGAGATCGATTGACATAGTGACTGCAGCACTGGGTTTAATGTGTAGGAGATGATGAAGGCACAGGATGGAATCGTGTTCAGATTTATTGCTCATAGGGTTGCTATGAGTTATAATGGACTCAACATCTCCTAACAAAAACCAAAAAATAGGAAAATACTGAAAAAAAAATAGAAAAATAAGTTAAAATACAAAGAATAAGTATATTGTTACTGGGAGCTGTTGAATTAATTCTAATTCACAGCTACCCCATGTGACAGAGTAGAACTGACCCATGCAAGTTTTTCCTTTGGAGCTACTGAGCAGACTTGAACTATCAGTCTTTTGGTTAGCAGCAAGGTTCCTTACTGTTGGGCAACCACTTGAAAAAGGCAAAGTTTTTAAATGATAGGAAAATTTAGCAATGAAGTGATATAAATGCAGTAATATATCTTCATCTATATTTTGTAAATGGTGATTCCCAAAGCAAAAGTTGTAATTTTATTTCAAGAATGTTTGTTAGAATAAAAAGACATAAATGATAAGACTTTATTTAACAAAGCGGCTATTTTGGCTATAAATTCATTCTATTTAATTTATTAGCTTTGAATCAAAACAGTAAAAAAAGACAAACAACCACCAAACCCAACACCCCAAACCCTTATTGCCATGATGCCAGAACTGTGAAAACCTCCGCTGGGTTTTCAGCAGTCTGTACACTGCATGATCTCCCTCAGATCCGTTAGTGGATTCAAACTTCTAGAGAGGCATCACTTTTTGGTATACAGACTTGACTTCCAGGGCTCCCTAAATACAATTTATCTGTTAATGTAATTAATACTTTTTCCAGTTACTGAGTATTATCTTGTGATCAATTTGATTTATTGTCTTTAGCTTTCTTCCTACATCATATTGTTGTTGTGTTGTTGTTATGTGCCACCAAGTCGCTTGCATCTCATAGCGACCCTATGTACAACAGCCCTAAACTCTGCTCTGTCCTGTGCCAATCAGCTTTAATTGTTTCCATTTAAAGACAATCATCCTAATAAGAGTATCACAAAACACTTTTCTCAGGCAAGAGGAAGGGAGAGTATAAAAAGTAATTTAGGAATATGTTCAACCGGATATTTAGTAAACAGCAGAAGTTGGAAAATGTTATTAAACTACAATAGTCAAGCTGCACAGATGGAGCTAATTGTTCTACACTTTGAAATAATTAGATTAAGCTTTATATGAAAAATAAGAACCCTAGTGGGGCAATGGTTAAATGCTGAACTGCTAATCAATAGACTGATAGCTAGAACCGCCCAGAGGCGCCTGAAAAGATGAACATGGCAATCAGCTGCCACAGAAATGATAGTTTTGAAAACTCTATAGGGCGGTTCTATTTTGTCAAATGAGGTTGCTTTGAGTTTATCTCCACTGCTAGGCACAGAACACCATATATTGAAAATAGAGTAGTGATAATATTTTCTCCTAGAAGTCAGGACATTTTTCATCTTCTCTTTGGGAAAAGCATTGTACAACCTCAAGAGTAGTCACACACACACACACACACACACACACACACACACACACACACACAGAGAGAGAGAGAGAGAGTAAATCCCTTGTGTTAGAAATGGCACAAAAACTGTATTCTAGTGTGTTTGCATGTAGGCATGTAGTCAGGTCTGGTGAAGCCTGTTGGCAGCATTTCATCACTCATGCACTCACAGACAGATTAGGCTCTTTCTAATATTAATGTAAGCATACATATATATATATATGTTTTAAGGCTGAAAATACATAATAGGGTTTAAAACATGGTTCAGAAAACCTTTGTGGGCTTGTATTTGGGTCAGAAGAAAAGGAAAACTTCAAACATGTCTCTTTTCAGTATTGTAAAAACTTACAGACTTGGCCAGGGTGAGCAAGTCAGTCCAGTGGGGATCGATTTGATATCGTGTGAAAAGACCACTGGGAACAGTTACCCCTGAGCCCTCTAGACCAACCAGAAACACTAAAGAAACCAAGGAGAGGAGATGGCATTTCACTGAATGGAGAAGAGATCCTAGTGGTAAATAATTCAGACTATCCTGTTTTGTAAGGGCTGGTGGAAAAGGCACACCACAGGGCAATTATGCTTCTAAGATAGGCAAACATGCTCGTGCTCATTGGTCATTTCTCTCCTTGAAGGGCTTCCATCGCCCGCGATCACTCCACCCTCCCTCCATGCCCTCAGAGCAGCCTCAGCCAAACCTAGCCTTCCAGGCAAGCTTGGCGCCCTGCCTTTGGAGTCCCTGAGAAGGTCTGGGGAGTCCTTCCATGGTGACAGACTAGAGACCTGTCATTTCCCTGGGTGTGAAATGAGGCTTAACAGCATTAACAAAGATAAAATTTCATCAAGGTCAGATTTCTATCCGGTTCCACAGTGCCTGGGAAATATCCCTGACGGCTTCCTACAATACCCCTTCTGACCTTGAAAATCCAATGGCCCCAAGGTTTACCCACCTGAGACCAGGCTGTTTTTCCAAAAGTCAGTGAACATCAAGCTAGACAACCTAGGGAAAACACCTGCTCAGAATCAAAACATTTCCTCTTCATACTTTTGTACAAATCTTCAGCTTTACACTACCTGGATTACTTCTACCTCCTGTGTTATCCAATAACTCAAATTAAATCATAATTTTGCATGAAGAGTCTTACTGTGTTTGGATGGACAAGGAATGCAAGGGGAGTGTGAAGAAAATGAGCTACCCACTTTTCTCAGCCATAGTGTTGTGTTAGGAATACATACTTCACCCAATTGTATTGTTAATCCTAGGATTGTCTAACATGGAGAGACTGCTTTAGAATTTATAGAGCAATTTTGTGTGTTTATTATATGTCTATTAAACTTTAAACAATTTAAACTTGGAAATAAACTTGATAGATTAAGTACGGTTGTCTAGTCCATTTATAAAACTTAGAAACAATCTGAGCGGATAAGAGACTTGCTAAGATATCATATATGGTAAGTAAAAGAACTAGCAACTGATATCTAATCCTTCTCACTCAATAACTTATGATAAGAAATCTCTCTTTGTTTTTAGAAAGGTCATTGAAAGGTCTTCATTTGTATATATTTTGATTAAGATAAGGACTACCATTTGATGTCAAGTGTACTTTATTTTTTCAGGTTAGTCTGAGGTAGATTGATTGACCAGTCTTCTAGCTATCTGTTCTTGACCCAAAAGACAACTGGGGGTTGGGTTGTGGAGTGACTCTTATATTTTATAATACCAGGATCATGCTAGTAATTTCTTCCATTTCAGTTTAACTTCCTAGCCCCTATGCGGCCCTACAAGATTAATGAATCTCCTAGTGTATTTGGCCTAACTATGGGTGTAGGAGGTAAATTTTGGTAGATTAGTGGAGAAAAAAGTTGTGCTACTAACCAAAAGGCAGGTGGTTCAAATCTATCAGCTGCTGTTTGAAAGAAGGTTGAGCAGTCTTCTCCCATGTGATTTATAGCCTCTGAAAATCTTCTTGAAGGTCAGCTATGAATCAGTTCTTACTCACCAGTACATAACAATAACAACATGGACAACAGGACAGAGAAAAATGAAAAGAGATTTACTATTCAGGACAAATGTAGGATAATACCTATTCCAGGAAGGGTTGTAGAGTATATGATCAATGTTAATGGTTTTCTCCATCACCTGGCTGTCACCAGCATCAAATAATGCTGAAAAATATTTCTGAAACATTAGCTAAAGGGTATATTATTTTCTTATTTTGAATTACAGGCTGAAGATACTTCCTCCAAAGCAAGAAATTTATTTTATAATAGTGCCCAGCAATTTTCTGAGGTCTTATATCCATACTTATGTTTGATATAGCATATAGAATAACAAAGAAATGGGAACAGTAAGCAAAAACAAAGTATGCCACATGCACATAATAGAATACTACTTAATGTTAAAGAATAGCACAGAATTCATGAATCACTATATAAAGTATAATGAATTGGAAGGATATTATGTTGTGTGAAGTAAGGCAATCACAAAAAGACAAGTATTGTGTGGATCCACCATTATAAAAAAAGTTAAGAAAAAGCTTACACATGGAACCAAGTATTGTTGCTATTTTTGGTTACAGGGAATGGGAAAGGAAGGAAACAGAAAAGAAAAAATCAACAAACATTAAAGTGCAAGTATATACATTTGTATAAGACTGCCAGATATGCATGAGTGAACAAGACTACACCCATAGTCATGTATAGGTTTGTTGTTGTTAATTTCATCCAGGGTATTCCTCTCTTGCGCTGTCCCTCCACCCTTTTGAGCATGATATCCCTCTCCAAAAATTAGTCCCTCCCGGACACATGCCCAAAGTATGTGAGACAAAGCTTCAAAATCCTAGCCTCCAAGGAGAAACTTGGTTTCACCTCTCCAAGACATATCTATTAGTTTTCTTGATGGTTCTCGGTATGTCCAAGACTATTCTGCAGCACCACAGCTCAAAGGCATTAATTGTTCCGTCATCCTTAGTCATTGTCTAGCTCTCTGATGCATAGCAAGTAATAGTGAAGAACATGGCCTGGATCAGGTGCACCTTAGTCTCTAGGCTAACATCGTTGCTTCTCAGAATTCTGGAGAGGTCCCTCACAGCAGATTTTCCCCAGTGCAATTTATCTTTTGATTTCCTGATTGCTGGTGTTGGTTGTGGAGCTAAGTTGTAATTGTTAACAACCTCAATCTCTTCTCCATCCATCTTGGTGCTGTCAATTGGCCCAGTGCTGAGAACAGTCTTCTTAATGTTGAATGTTTATCCATTTTGAAGACTACAGTCCTTGACCTTCTGCAGCAAGCACTTCAGGTCCTCCTCAGTTCTAGCAAGTAAGCTTGTGTCATCTGCATGACATAGGTTGTTGATGAGTCTTTCTCCAATCCTGATGTCATATTCTTCCTCATAAAGCCCTGATTCCCAAATGATCTGTTCTGCATACAGATTGAAAAGGTACGGAGACAGGACTCATTCCTGATGCACTTCCTTCTTGATTTTGAACCATGCAGTATAAACATCCCTGCTCTGCTCTGAGGACTGCTTCCTTGGTCCAAGTATAGGTTTTACATAAGCACATAGATTTAAGAGATAGTATTTATAAATTAACGTTTGTTTGCTTTAAATATATCCACATACAGAGTATCGCCAATTGGAGACAAAGTTATGTAAATTTCTTGACCATAGAAAAACACCCTGTAGAAAGAAATCATGAGGCCTCATGACCATAATCTCAGGGAACATTAAGATCAATAAGCATAGTAAAAAAGGACAATGTTCTATACTTTACTTTTGTGGATAGTGACCTAAGTCTTAAAAGCTTTGTAGTTAAGAAAAAAAAGGCTTTACAGTGGATGAAGAGACTATAGGATGCAAGAGGATCATTAGTGTATAGACTAGTAAACCTCATGAACCCAAGTTTCCACCACCCTGAGTTCAAAAAATCTAGATGATTCCTGACTGCCATTGCTGACTTCTCTGAATGGGATCACAATAAAAAGTCCTAGGTAGAATGGGAAATAAATGTCGAATAAAACTCAGCTTGGTGAAATGGTCAGGGCTATTAATATAATAGTTGTTAGGTTCCCTCCAGGCGACTATGACGCCTAGCGATTCTGTGAACAACAGATCTGAACCTTGCCCTATCCTGTGGCATCTCATCATCTCTGATATGGTTGAGCCCATTGTGACAGTCACAGTGTCAATCCATCTTACTAAAGGTTTTCCTCTCTTATGCTGATCTCCACCTTTCCAAGCACGATGTCCTTCTCCAAGGACTGGACCTTTAACAACATGTCTAAAGTATGTGAGATTAAGTTTCATCAAGTTTGCCTTCAATCCTAGTTTCACTTTCTCCAAGAAAAACCTGTTTGTTGTCTTGGCAGTCCATGGGATGTATTCAGCATTCTTCTCCAACACCCCAAAAGGGCATCGATCCTTCTTCTGTCATCCTTATTCATTGTCCAACTTTTGGATTATAGTAAGTAATAGAAAAGGCCATGGCTTGAATCAGGTGCACTGTAGCTTGGTAGAGATTGGTGGGGCCTCCAAACCTGTGGCTCCTAGGCACTCTGTGAGCCTATTTCTGCTATTTCTTTATTTCCTCCTCCCCAACTATATCTGTGAAATACCTATGTTTTCCCTTTTAAATACATATTGAGTTTAAATAAAAAAACCAAACTTGAGAATTCCTTTTCTTTGTATATATGTTACTTACTACAAGGACTAAGAAATAATGAGTTATTTTGTAAACAATTTCCAACATTCAAGTTATATCTCCATTATGGTTAATTGGTCAAATAGTTACCAATTCTAAACTCTACAGAAAAGGAAGAAAGTGTATTAAAATATCATTTATCACAATAGTTTTTTTTTCCAAGTTTCTCCTTTTCCACCCATCCCCATTACTTCCTCAACAGCTATACAACAAAGATGAAAACACTAGGGATGTGTACTCTCAGAAATATATTTGTATCTGTAACTTATAGAATTCATTTTCCTTTCTCAGGAAACAGCAAAAATTCATCCACTATTATTGGTAACTTTATAGCTAAGCAATGATTGGAAAAAAATTAAAAGGGAATGAAATAAAAACTATTAAGTTGTCTTACTGAAGAATTGATTTATTCCATCCTCTCTTTTAATTTTATGCGGGTGAAAAAAGGTCACTCAACTCCAAAGTCCCTGAGATTCTATTCAAATTCAACTTCTTCTGAAATACAAATACTTCTGATAACTTAATTCCTTTTAGTCTACCAAAAAAAATGCCATTTTTGTTTGTTACAGTGTTGTTGACAGTATATATTCTTTGTTTTATAATTATCAAGGAAGTAATAATAAAAATGAACAAAAATATCTTTTTGTGTTATTCTTTCATTGCACTACCAAAAGAAAATATATTCCCCTCTTTTCCAAAAGTCAGCTGGGTCTTATGAGCTTTGCAAAATGATGAATGAATGCCTTGTTCATGATTATTGCTTAAGTCATTCTTATTTATGCCAGTAATTCAAGGATTATGTTTTGATTGTTCTTGAGAGATGAAAACACTTTCTTGCTGATGAATAAACACTGCCAATTTTAAAATATTTGTATGCAAAATGTCTTTCAAGCCATTATGAAATGCTTTGCAAGAGCATTAGGAAGCTGTTTTGCGAAGGACATTTTTTTCTCTACCTTTTCTTTAATGCTAAGCAGTCCAATTGAAAAGCTTTTCAGCGTTAACTTGTTTAAGCAATACCAGTGTTTTAGTGTAATGAATAACTTTTTTATAGAAGACAATCACACACAATTCAACATGCCACTATTTCTATTTCTGTGCACCACCAATGCAGGGATTCTGTGGTAGAATCTCTTTCTTTGAGAAGGCTGAAGCGATCAAAACCCTGATTAACCTCTGATATTCACGTGGTGCTCTTGAACTTGAGGACCGCAGCAGTAACAAAGCATTAATGGCAGCCATATGCTTGGGGTATTGTGGGTAGGGGTGACCCAAATGTGAACTTGCAGGGTGACTGATGCTAACTGCCATTTGTTTCAGGTTTGTTGTGGAGATTACTGATGAAGAGTTTGAGTTGCTACTTGACAGACTTGTCCCTTGATGAAGATAGAAATGTCAGATACTCCTAATTTATGAACAGGTTTGCTTCTCAGTACTCTTTTTTTCACATTCTTTATTTTTCTACATTTCTTCTTGTGTTCAGTACAGAGAATAGACCCCCAAATGTAATAGGGTTATATGACAATTATCTCTAATACTTTGTATCTCATTTATTAATACTCTTTTATCAGTGACAAAGTTTTTAAAAATACCAATGTTAATAAAAATAATAGAATCCTTTAATGTTGATTCCTGACAATGATCAAAATATGGAATATTTCAACACCTTAGAAATAGACATGGAAGTGAATAGTTTGGCTGAACTGTCAAAAAGAGAGGCATGTAAGCTGTATTTGTAGGGTTGGAAAGAAAATTGTTGTAAGGGGCAAAAACCAGATTCCAAGATGTTGTTGTTGTGGTTGCTAAGTGAGTCACAGACGACTCATATTGATCCTATGAATGAAAGACCTGAACACTTGTATAACTTTCATCCTTTCTCCAGGTTCATAGGGTTTCCAGAGGCAAGATATTATGGAAGTGGATACCACTCCTGCTTCCAAGCTTGTTTTAATCGAGGAGTTCCACCAAACACTGTCCACCATGGGTAATCATTATCGCATTTGACACATCAGTGTCACAGTGTTTAGTATCACAGTAACCACGAGTTACCTCTGTACAGCAAGTGGACAGACCAGTGCTATGCCATTCAGAAGACTGTTTGACTAAAACCAATTAGAATCATTCTGAAGACTGCAGATTAAAATCACCCACCTTTGGCTTGTTAGCATAACTTTCTATCCACTAGTCCAAGAGAGCTCTCTCTATGTTGTTGTTGGTTGTGGTAAGTGCCGTTGGGTCGTAGACGACTCATAGCTACCCTATGAATGATAAGCCACCCTGAATTGCACTATGCACACTCCCACACATGATGCTTTTTACCCCCTCACTTACCACAACTTATGGGACTTCTTTCTATTACTTTCCAAAGCAGTCAAGCTTGGACAGTAGCATACCTACCCAGCACACCTATTGCCAATGGTTTTGTTACAGGCAGAGCAAGAATGCTTTCTGAAGCAGCCCTGGTCTGCATTTCTTTTATTTTCCCTCTCTCTTTTGTAAAATATTTCTATGGATTTTAGAGAATAGTTCAATGTTTAAAAATTGAAAATTCTTGAAGATGTATCATGGGGGTGTTGCAACCTAGAAGACACAAATTTGACTAACAAGTTATAAGTACATGAGTCAAAAATTATGGAAAAGTAAAAGAAAAGATTCTTTCATTGTTTTACAAACCCTCCCCCAGGTCCCCTCCACCATGTAGCCCTCGCTCTAGTCTCCTGTGATGACAGAAATACCTAGTTATATATCTCTTTTAAACAGTTTTCTCCCTCCTCTGTTTCAGTGCAGTATAGATTATTGAACCCATCTTACTCAGTCTCTCCCCAACCCCAAGGACAGTCCCATTCTACAACAGTGGCATCATGTAATATTTGTCCTTTTGTGACTGGGATATTTCACTCAGCATAATGTTCTCCAGAGTCAACCATTTTGAATAATATTGCATGAGTTCCTTGTTTTTTAATGCAGCATAGTATTCCATTGTGCGAATATACCACAGCTTCTCTAGACATTCGTTTGTTGATGGGCACTTAGGTTGTTTCCAACTCCTTGCTATTGTGAACAAAGCTGCAATAAACATGGGTGTGCATATATCTGCTTGGATGTCACCTATGGTCATGATACATCTTCAAGGATATGAACATGTATGGCCAAGCACAATCAATAAGAGTGCATCTAAATTCCAAAATCAATCTCCATAATAGTCTATGTGTTTCCTACTGCCAAAGGGGCCCTTTAGAGTAGTGAGAGAAGATCTTCACCCTGAAACCCACAGCGTCCCTTTTCAGCAGGAAGTAGCTAAGAGAATATGCCATCCCCTTTTCCTTATGACTCAGGGTGAAGTCTCTTTCAGGGAGGAGTGATAGGGAATGGCAAAGGACACACTGACAAAGAAGATTAATCAGAACTGGCTTTGACAAGCACTGTGGCATTTGGACAAGAACAAACTGGGAGGAGGGTAGAGAGAATAGTGCAACAATGAATGAATGGAAACCCAAAATCTCTGTAAGTGTTTATGAAAATTAATAAAATATAATTATTAAAAAAATTGAAAATTCTTAGCAATTTTGATCATGTTTCTTCAAGGCAGCTTGGAATCCAGGGATGCTGATGCTTTTTGTTAAAACTGCTGGAAAATGGGCTGCTTCTTCTTCAAAACACTTCTAGCTATTCAAGAAACAGCCATTTCACCCCAAAAAGCTCCTAGACTGTTTTCCAAATGTCAAAGCCATAAATAACCTATCATTAACTCAAGATGGTAGAAGACTTGATTTTATTTAAACAGTATGACAAGACACAACCCTTTAAATATGTTTTTAATTGCATGTATCATAGAGCCTAAAGTTCTCCATAGTAGATTCAGTTCATTGAATCAGGAAATATTGATCCCCAGAAGAAGCAGCTAAGATGTTATTATTCCTAAGAGTGATAATAATACGCTAATATGCTGGTCACCATTTCTTAGTTTAGCATTTCCAAAAGTGTGTCAGAGGAACACTACTTTGAGAGAATAGCCAAAGAAGTTATACATAAGAAGATTCTGGTAACCTAGTAAGTTTAAGATGCACTCACTCAATAGGATTTAGTGAATTTACCCTCATACCTATTAATACTGTTATCATGTGGTGTGACTCTCCAAGAGAAAAGAAACAGATTCTAAGACAAATAAACAGTTTATTTCAACTATGACGATAGTTGAAATAAATCCTAGGAAATACTGATAAGGTAGAGAGGAAGTGAGACAACAAAGGGAAGAACACCAATATAGATGCACTGAAGAGCAAGTATTAGTTATGCTGCCAAGGACCTGTGGAGAACTGTAGTAACCACCTGAAAGTGATGCCAGCTGAGGACAAGAAACGTGAGGCGTTATCACCACCAATTCCCACAAGTTGTCACAGGCATGTGTAGTAGAATGTCACCATGATAAAGGGCACCGAGAGTGTTGAGGAGATAGGCTTTATCTAAAATGGGAATTGGCCACAGTAATATTTAGTCTATAGCATTTCCTAAACGTAAAACCTTTTTTGGAAAATTTTGAAGACTAATATTCCACAGACTATAATTTAGAAATGATGATCCCAGAAAATACTAGTGAAATAATGAAGAAGTGAGACAGAGAAGGGAATAAAAAAGCAAGTTATTTGTTTGGGGCTTTAGTCAGGGGTGTCTGAGAAACCATATAGAAATGATAGACTAAAATTTGATAATTAAAGATTGTCAGTTTGAATTTACCCAGTGGTTCTACATAAAAAAAAAAAAGCCCCACCAAAACAAAAAACCCACAAGAATCTACTTCAGTAAAATGTTGTGGAGCAGTTCTGCTCTCTAACACATTATAGTGTCAGGTTGTCACAGACAATTATAATAGAAGGTCATGATAATGACAACCAAGAGTGTTGAGAAGTAAGGGCTTATCTAAAGAAGGAATCAATGGTATGGGTTGGAATTGATTCAGTGGCAAGATTCCACCCTCCACCTCCCTTCTCTTATCTTAGTTAGGAAGCCAAGATCAGGTGCCTGAGAAAGTGAAAGGGGGGAGGGAAAGTTTGTACAACTGTGGAGCATTTAGAGAAAGAGACAGCCTGAGGTTGTAAGGAAAGTCTGGACATCCAGAACACACGAGTAAGGGTATTTAGTCTGAGGTGTCTATACCAAAGATAAGGTCCACATCGTGAAGAACACAAATAAAGCTGTTGTAAACCTGGCCTATTCGCTTTGATTTTAGATGGACATATGATATTGACAAAAAGATATATAATATGGTGATGACCAGTCAATACCACTCATAAAGGAGAAGAAACAAAAAGTATGCAGAATATATTTAATCAAAGATAGGCAAAGCACTATGTTATAAAACAAAATATTTGAACAATGAAAAACCAATTTGCTGAAGCCCCAGAATCCTTGCCTCCAAGGAGCAGCCTGGTTTAACCCTCTCAAGGATGAATCTGTTTGTTTTCTTGGCTGTCCACGTATATTCAATACTTTTCTCCAGCACCACAGCTCAAAGGCATCAATTTTCCTTCTATCCTCCCTAAGTCCTTAGAGAAGAATATCACGCTTGGTCAGTATAAGAGAGTAAGATCCTCAACAAGAATAATTGACACAGTTACTGTATGTATTTTTAAAGGATGCACTTAGAGTGCTCTTTGGAGGCAAAGGAGATGAGGCTTCTCCTCACATAGTTTGGGCATGTTACTGGGAGGGGCTATTTCTTGGAGAGGGACATCATGCTTGGATAAGTGGAGAGTTGGCAAAGGAAAGGAAGACCATCAACCAGGTAGCTTGACACTGTGACTGCGGAAATGGCTCTAATATGTCAGAAGGTTTGAGGATGACACAGGACAGGACAAGGTTCAGATATGTTGCTATGAGTGGTACTCGAACAGATGGCACTTAAGAAAAAAACAACTAGATCAGGGGTCAAGTGTGTTGGAAATGATGAGGATGGTATAATATATAGGTCATGGTTCAGATAGTTTTTTCAAAGAGTCACTATAAGTCATAATAAACTCAATTGCACATAGCAATAACAACAAAGATAGGGACACAGTTACTGCAGAGATTGTGTATAATAAATATTGTATAGATAGTGTAGAATCTGGAAGGATATAATTCTGTTATAAATAAGACCATACCTATGAGTTTGGATTTGCCTCAAAGACATCCAAAAACAGTAGCAATATTCTTGCTATTGTTGTGTACAGAGTGTATAGAGCGATTAGAGTGGAAACCAACCCATAGCTGAACCTTTGGCAGGTTTTCAGAGTCAGTTAATTGCACAGGAGGAAATTGCCCATCCTTCTGCAGAGCAGCTGGTGTTCTCGAACCACATGCCTTTGGGATTGCAGCACAACTTCTGGCCTCTGGACCAACAGACCTCCCTAACAATAGCAATATTATTTTAAATTTTATTTTCCCTGTTTAAATACTCCATTGTGCCTTGCTATGAAGAATGGAATGTTTTGATTAATAGTTTGAGTATAATATGCTTTGAAACTGTATTCTTGTACTTTTCTAAACTGAGTGAGATTAATATTTCAACTCTGTATCTAAACTTATCATTCTGTGTATGCTTTCTTCTAAGAGATTTCTACTCTGTCATTGTCATTATGAAATTTAAACTAGCATCTTCCAAGAGAAGTCCTTCAATAAAATGATTTGACACAAAAAAAATCCCCAAAACAAAAAAACCCCAATTTGCTTCATAAACTTTCATGCAGATCATGATTTTAGAAAAAGAATTTGCTATTTCAATTCTTTATATTCTTGATTTTAGATATATATTAATACATATTATAATAATATAATTGTGGTGTTAGGACTTTTAAAAATGGCTCTTATATCCATGGCCGTAGCCCCCTTGGGCAGGTATGGTCTCCAGCTGCAACTGCAGACACATGGTTCACGTTTGATCAACATCTTCTATATCATCAACAGCTGTGGAGCCAACATAAGAGAGAGCACTAGCCACATGGTAGAGAGACTGCAGTGAGGCATAGCCTGGTGGAACCTAGAAATGGAGTTAAAGGTTTTGCTTTTGGACAAATGATGGGAGATCTGACTCAGAACTGCTATGAGATGAGGCTTGCTGGATGATTGAGAAAACCCAGAGGTTTCTTGCATTTGTGTCCTGGACTAAACCTGTGAATTTTCACTGAGTGATATTCTTTGCCTTCCCTCACTCTTCTCCCTCCTCAACCTGTTTCCCTAATAAACCTCATAACGTTTGAAACAAATTTTGGACCTTTTGAATAAGGAAAGTAGATGCAGCAGTGTTGGGGACTGTCTTACCAAGGGATCAGGTGTTTTTTTTTTTCCCAATCAATAATTTATTCATTGCTCATACCTTTTTACAGAAAACCAGAATAACATAAATGACAATTATATACATGGATCCTACCTAAAGGAATATACTAGTATCAAATTGGTTTTATCTATATAAAGAGACAATACAGAACTCATTATCAACTGTCTAAACAAGTATTGAGGCTGATTGTGGAACAGAACATTAATTACTCATATGCAATTTAAATTGCAGCAATTTTTTAATATATATATATACTAGGCAACTAAGGGATCAGTTTTACATCCTAGATATTATTAATGGGGACAGTTCTCCTTTATGGAGTTAGTGGAAATTTGACTTGGCTATGCCCACATTGTCCTTACTTCTTTTACAGTAATTTCACTGCAAAAATTAACAAACATCTCTACTTAACTGGTATTTAATATCCTTTTCATCATTGTTGTTGTTATGTGACTTCAAGTTGAAACCAACTCACACCTGACCCTCCAGAGGGTCTTCAGAGGTGGTAAATTATAGATTTCTCCCTCTGAGCAGCTAGTGTTTGGCAGCTCAATTCTTTATACTAAGTCCCCTGCACTCCCTTCTGTTCAATAGTATCTCAATTTTCATGTGCTAAACTAATGTATGGAATGCTTAAGGGATTGGTACAGATTATGGAAACCAGTATGTGGACACTACTGATTGAATTGGGATCTCTGATATATGAGATGCTTTTCAAATAGACACATAATAAATGACTCCCATTTAAAATGTTATTTGCCACCACAAGATAAAGGTAACAATCCAATTGAAAAATGGACACAGGATATGAACAGACACTTCATCAAAGAAGACATTTAGATGGCCAGCAAGCACATGAAGAAAAATTCAAAATCCCTAGCTCTAAGAGAGATGCAAGTCAAAACAGCTATGAGATATCATTTTACCCCAATAGGAATAACAAAATTTAACAGAACAGCAAGTAACAAATGCTGGCAAGGTTGTGGAGAAACTGGAACCCCTATTCACTATTGGTGGAAGTGTAAAATCGTGCAACCACTGTGGAAAGCTGTATGGCACTTTTTATAAAAGTTGCAAATAGAAATATCATTTTACCCAGAAATTCCACTACTGGGAATATATCCCAAAGAGACTATAACTGACATCCAATAGATATATGCACACCCATGTTTATTGCTGCTTTATTCACAATAGCAAGGAGTTGGAAACAACTTAAGTGTCCATCAACAAACAAATGGATAGAGAAGCTGTGGTATATTCACACAATGGAATACTATGCTTCATTGAAAAAGAAGGAACTCATGCAATATTATTCAAAATGAGTGACCCTAGAAGGCATTATGCTGAGTGAAAGGACAAATACTACATAGTGCCACTGTTGTAAAACAGGACTGACTTCGGGGTTGGGGGGGGGACTGAGAAAGATGGGATAAATAATGTACACTGCATTGAAACAGATGAGGGAGA
>NW_006399768.1:24177806-24189481 GCF_000299155.1 Elephantulus edwardii | reverse complement strand
AGTGAGAATAAACATATATCTAATTCATGCAATACCTAGATGGCATGAGAAAATGTAAAAAAAAACAAATGTTATTTGCCACAGAGTTGGCTCCAACTCACGAAGACCTTAAGTTTAACAGTATAAAATGATGACTGGCTTAGCACTATTCTCATTATTATTAATATATTTCAGTCTATTGCTATGGCTATTATGTAAAGTTTTCTGCCTTTTCCCTTGACCTATTATTACCTTACAGAAATGGTGTTCTTTCCTAGCAATTGTCTTTCTTTGGGATGTACCTGAAGTAAGTTAATAATAATAATAAAAAAATCTCACCATCCTTACCTCTAACAATATTCTAATTGTACTTCTTATGAGACTGATTTGTTTACTGTTTTGGCAATCTATGATCTATTCAATATTCTTCACCAATACCCAATATCCTACTTTGGAGACATTAGTTCCTACCCATTTTTATTTTTCATTATCCAAATTTTACAAGCATAGGAAGTAATTCAAAAGACTATGATCAGCTATACCTTAGTCATAAAGGTTTCACCTTTGCATCTGGAAAATCTTAAAGAGGTCTTTTGCAACAGTTTCATCCCATGCAATATATTGTTTGATTTCTTGACTGCTGCTTCCATCAGTGTTGAATGTTAGAATGAAATAATAAAAAACTTTAATTTCTTTTTTTATTATCATGATTATATCAAAGTAATAAAAAGAGGATCTATAGAAATATTCAGTTTTTAAAGAATTAAATTAAAATTAGTAATTCTTTATTAATTTTATGAATGTTTGAAACATTAATAACATTCATATGGGTGTTTGAAAAAAAAATTCTAATCTGCTAAAAGCAAATGATTTTTTTGGCTAGGCTTTGTGACACGTTTGTATCAATTTAGTCACCAGGGAACCAATGGAATTGCTTCTCCAAGTAATTTGTGATTTGGCTCACTCATTTTACTGGCAGCTGTTCTACTAATAATACATCTGGTGGCCTAGTAGCAAGAAGCTGTACTATAAATGTTCATTGAAATTAATTAATAAAAAACAAAGAAGCTGCATTGAAAACCAGAAGACTTGTAGTTCAAGGCCACCATCTGCTCTACAGGAGAAAGATAGGCAATCTCTTCCTATGTGATTAACTGCCTCTGAAAATCCACTGGAGGGTCAGATATGGGTAGTTTCCAACTTATGGTTTTCAACAAGAACGACAAGAAGATATTCAGTGTGACTATACCAAAAACAATTGTCTTACATGCAACCATTTTAGGAGGTATCATATGATCAAGAACCAATGGTAATGAAAGAAGAAATTCAAGTGTCACTGAAGACCTTGGGGAGGGGTGGAAAAGGCCACAGGAATTGTTGGAGTATCAAATGACATGTTCAACAGATAAGTCTCTGGACGTCCTCAACAAGCTGTGCCAAGAAAGCTGGAAGACAGCTACCTGGCCAACCGACTGGTAGAGATCCATATTTGTTTACATTCCCCAGAAAGATGATCAAACAAAATATGGAAATTATCCAAAAGTATTATATGCAATTAAAATCCTACTGAAGATCATAAAAAAAATTATTAGAATAGTACATCAACAGAGAAATTCCAGAAGTTCAAGCTGAATTTAAAGGACGTTGTGACATCAGAATTTTCATTGCTGATATTAGATGGATCTTGGCTGAAAGCAGAAGATATCAGAAGAAAGTCTGTTTGTGTTTATTACTGACTATGCAAAGACATTTGACTATGTGGATCAAAACAAATTACGGCTAACATTGAGAAGAATGGAAATCTTAGAACACTGAATTGTGCTCACATGAGCCTTATACCTAGACCAAGAAGCTGTTGTCTGAACAGGGCAAGGGAATGCTGAATAGTATGAGATAGTATAGTATTAGATAATATAGTATTGGATAATACTATAATATAGTATTAGTATTGTTGTTGTTATTGTTAAGTGCCTTCGATTCACAGGCGACTCATAGCGACACTATGAAGGAGAGTGCTCAACGCTTGGGTGTCTCTCATCCTCTCTCCAGGTTCATAGGGTTTCTGGAGGCAAGTGAATGCTTGTTTTAATCGGGGAGCTCCACCCCACTCTCTGTCCGCATTGGGTAACCAGCCATTAATGCCTTGGACAAGTCAGTGTCACAGTGTTCAGCCTCACAGCAACGACAAGTTACTGCTGTACGGCAACTTGTTCACCAGGGCTATACAACCTACAGGAATGTCTGAACAAAAACAATGAAAGATAGGCCTGAGGGCTGCTGATTAAAAGTCAGCCACCTTTGACTTGGTAGCATCACTTTCTGTCCACTGGGCCAGCTGATCTCTCTCTCTATGTTGATGTTCTCTCAACATTAGGAAAACAAAAATTGTAAGGTCTGGTTTTGGCCCCTTAATTAGTTCCAACTCAGCGAACACACCAAGAAACAACACTGGAGGCCATGTGCAACAACAGTGGAAGCCGTGTATCAGTATTAGTATTGTGTTGTTGTTTGTTGTTATGTGCCATCAAGTCGCTTGCGACTCATAGCGACCCTATGTACAACAGCCCTAAACTCTGCTCTGTCCTGTGGGAATCGCACTGTCTCTGACACTCCCATCCCAATTATCCCAGTCACTGAATCATTGCACCTCATAGAGGGCCTTCCCCTCTTGCACTGTCCCTCCATCCTCCCAAGCATGATGTCCTTCTCCAAGGACCGGTCTCTCCTTACAACATGTCCAAAGTATGTCAGACGGAGCCTCAGAGTCCTTGCCTCCAAGGAGCCACCCAGTTTAACCCTTTCCAGGACGAATCTGTTTGTTTTCCTAGCAATTCATGGTATTCTCAATACTCTTCTTCAGCACCACAGCTCAAAGGCATCAATTCTCCTTCTATCCTCCTTGGTCATTGTCCGACTCTCTGATGCATAACCAGTGATTGCAAAGACCATGACCTGTATCAGATGCACCTTAGTCTCCAGAGAGACATCATTGCTCTTCAGTTCTTTGGAGAGGTCCCTAACAGCAGACTGTCCCATGGCAATGCACCTTTTAATTTCCTGGCTGGTGGTACCAAGAGTGCCAAGAGTGTGGAGCCAAGCAAACTAAAGCTGTGAACAATCTCAATCTCTTCACCATCCATCCTGACGTTGTCAATTGGCCCAGGGGTGAGAATCTTTGTCTTCTTGACATTCTTCAATCCATATTGGAGGCTGCAGTCCTTGACCCTCTGCAGCAAGCGCTTCAGGTCCTCCTCAGTTTCAGCAAGCAGGGTTGTGTCATCTGCATAATGCAGATTGTTGATAGACCGTCCACCAATCTTGACCCCACATTTCTCCCCATAGAGCCCAGCCTCCCAGATAATCTGTTCTGCATACAGCTTGAAAAGGTATGGAGATAGGATGCATCCCTGGCATACGCCCTTCCCAGTTTTGAACCATGCAGTGTTCCCTTGCTCTGTTCTGACGACTGCTTCCTGGTCCAAGTATAGGTTTCGCAATAGAACGATGAAGTGTTCTGGGATTCCTATTCTTCTGAGAGTCAGCCACAGTTTGTTATGATGCACACAATCAAATGCCTTTGCATAGTCAATGAAACACAGATAGACATTCCTCTGGTATTCTCTGCTTTCAGCTAAGATCCATCTAACAGCAGCTACAACATCCCTGGTACCATGACCCCTTCTAAACCCAGCCTGGACTTCTGGCAGTTCTCTGCTGATGTGCTGTTCCAGTCGTTTTTTTTATAATCTTCAGTAGAATCTTGCTTGCATGTGAAATCAATGAGATTGTTCTATAGTTTCCACACTCTGTTGGGTCACCTTTCTTTGGGATGGGAACAAATATAGATCTCTTCCAATCTGTTGGCCAAGTGGTTGTTCTCCAGATTTCTTGCCACAACTTGGTGAGCCCATCCAGGGCAGCATCTGTTCGCTGAAATATGTGGTATTAGTATTAGATAATACTATATTATTTATAGTATTAGATATTATAGAACACTGAATGTGTTACAGACCACATGTGCCTCTTTCTTGTAAATATCATTTGATAGGACATACTAATAGGAAATAGCTTTCACGTGTTCTCTGGCAACTAACATTCAAGGAATACCTAGTATTTGGAGGCAAGGAATTTGAAACTCTGACTCACATACTTTGAGAATGTTGACAGGAGGGGCCAGTCCTTGGAAAGGAACATCATGCTTGGAAGAGTGATGGGTCAGTGCAGGAGAGGAAGACCCTGGATGAGATGGATTGACACAGTGACTATGGCAAAGAGGTCAGGTGTACCAGAGATGGTGAAGTTGGCTCAGGATAGGGTATGATTCAAAGCTTTGTTCATAAGGTCACTATGAGTTGTAGTGAATGCAAAGTACTTAAAAACAACAACAACAACAGTATTTTTCAGGCAATACGCATTCACTTCTTACCTTCCAGCATGTTTTAGGAAGCAGTAAATCATACAGGAGGATTACCCATCTTTCTCCTGCAGAGCAGCTGTGGATTTGAACCATATACCTTTGCACTGGTATCACAATTTTTACCAGAAAAGCACAATAGCTCTCTTCATTCTTACAACAATCCTATTATGTTGTCATTAGTTCTATCAGATGATTATGCACCTGGAAGCAGAAATGGCATCCACTTCCTAAACAACATGCCTCTGGAAACTCTATGAACTTTGAGAATCGACAATAGTCATAGAAAGACTTCAGGTCTTTTGTTCATAGGGTTGCTATGAGTCATGGCAATTGAGAAGAACAACAATGTGGTTATAAGAAAATTTAAAATTATTTATGTGGCTTGCAATACATTTCTGTTTGACAGTGCTGAATTGAACAGCTTCTATTAATATGGTTATTAATGTAGTCAACATTCTTGGCACAACAGCCAGAAAACAAAACAAAAAAAGAATTGCATTAGGAAAATCTGTTGTCAGGGACCTCTCCGGAGTACTATAGAGCAATGATGTCAATCTGGAGAAGAAGGTATATCTGATCCAGGCTATGGTCTTTGCAATTACATCAGAGAACTGAAAAATGAGTAAGTGTGACAGAAGAAGAATCTATGACTTTGAGTTGTGGTGCTGGAGAAGAGTATTGAACACACTATGGACTACCAAGAGAACAAACATATCTGTCATGGAGAGGGTGAAATCAAGTTGTTCCTTTGAGGTAACTTGAAGAACTTGAAGTTCTTTCTCACATGCTTTGGGCATGTTGCCAGGATGGATCAGTCCTTTGAGAAGAACATCATGTTTGAAGGAGTGGAGGGACAGCGCAGGAGAGGAAGACCCTGGATGAGGTGGATTGACACGGTAATTGGGGTAATGAGGGTAGGTGCGTAGGAGTCAGTGAGACAGGCTCAGGATAGTGCAGGGTTTTGAGCTATTGTGTATAGGGTCACTATGAATCACAGGCGACTTGATGGCACGTAACAACAACAAAATAAACAGAATAATGAAAAGAAATTAATTGCTCCAGTCATTATCTGATCCTAAATAAGCCAATTCCTTAAGCAGTTTTTGCCTTAGTTTCTCTATCTGAAGACAAAATATGACAGAAAAAAATCTTTCTTCACAAGTTTCACTTGAAAAATTAAGCAAAATTATTTAGCCAGTATTTGTAGATTAGACAATTATACAATGAAGAAAAATTTTGATAAATAGCTAATCCATATTAAATGTGACCTTGAGTTATTATAATTTCTTTTCAGCAAATAGATTTGTATCTTTGAGCTTGATGTTAAACCATGAATAAAAAATTTTTGTAGAATGAAAGTTTACTGCCATTCCTGATCTTAACATTTTATTTTAATAATGATAGTTTAGTATCAGGTGGCAAGAGCAGATATTTTTATTTCCATCTTACAGGTCTGAGAACAGACTCAGAAGGGTTTCTAAAGCTGATGTAGCTTCAGGGCTAGTGTTCTTAGCTCCTGGTATTAATATTTTTATTACATTTCTAGGTTGTGAACATTATATGTTGTAAACTTTAAGTTTTTTCATCCATGATTTGCTTAGGAATGAGAGAGATGAATGAGTTGAAGGTAAAGCTTTTTGTGTTGATTTTACATGATGTACTAATTTATGTGGCTAACTTTAACATAAACAAAAAACCCAGAATTTTTACTCTGTAATTTATTGTTACTTCCAAGATGCCATGATCCCTCTTCTTATGAATAGTGATTTAAAGAATATAAGAGACTCAGAGATTCCAAAATATTCATGTTTTCTGGTCAATTTATTGTTATTATTTTTTAAGCTACAAAAGTCACACATGCTTCTGGAAACATCCAGATAGTATAGACATGTACCTAAGTCAAAGGAAAAGTATCTATCTTCACTGTTTCCCCCCTAAATTGATTCTTCAAATACAAACATTTGAATATTTTAACATAGAAATCATCACATTAAATACTTTATGATCTTAAATTTTTAATAAAGTGTCAAAGTAGTTAATAAGAACCTTTATTTTACTAACTACCTTATATTGAGCTCTGGTGGCCTAGTGGCAAGAAGCTGTGCTGCAATCCCAAAGGCATACAGTTTGAGGCCACCAGCTGCTCTGTGGGAGGATGGGAAATCTCCTCATGTGCAATTAACTGCCTCTGAAAGCCCACCAGAGGGTGAGCTATGGGTCAGTTTTGACTTGACGGTACACCAAAACAACCACCACCACCACCTTATATTAAGTAGAAATTTTTCTTTAGTAATGTCTCTCTGGAGACTAAGGTGCGCCTGATACAGGCCATGGCCTTTGCAATCACTTGTTATGCATCAGAGAGTTGGACAATGACTAGGGAGGATAGAAGGAGAATTGACGCCTTTGAGCTGTGGTGCTGGAGAAGAGTATTGAATGTATCCTGGACTGCCAAGGAAACAAACAGATTCATCCTGGAGAGGGTTAAACCAGGCTACTCCTTGGAGGCAAGGATTCTGGGGCTTCGTCTGACATACTTTGGACATGCTGTAAGGAGAGACAGGTCTTTAGAGAGGGACATCATGCTGGGCAGAGTGGAGTGACAGCGCAGGAGGGAAAGACCCTCTATGAGGTGGATTGATTCAGTGACTGGGGTAATCGGGATGGGTGTGTCAGAGGCAATGCGATTGCCACAGGATAGAGCAGGGTTTAGGGCTGTTGTACATAGGGTCGCTATGAGTCACAAACGACTCGACGGCACGTAACAACGATTGTATATGTGTATATGATCTCTTGTTTTCCTTGATAATATATTGAGGAAATGTACCTATGTAAACATTGCAGTTGTATCAGCAATGGGCTCCAGCATGGTAGTGTGGATGGTACAGGACAGGGCTAAGTTCAGAGCTGTATAGAACTGCAATGAGTCATGGTTGACAGCACCCAATCAAAACAATAAACTAACACATATGTGTAAAGTTTTTAAAAGAAAATTTCAAATACTAACTAAAAATTGACTTGAAACAATGGTTTTCTTCAGACATACTTGTTAGAAATGTCAGATTTTTTCTTTTCAAATCATGATTCTATTTTTGTGTTGAGTATGTGGTTTAGAAAGATCAACTATGGGCTAATAAATATGAGGAAAATGTCTTCTATAAAAATAAAATTTTTATTGGTTTAAATTTGTTCTAGATGGAAGGGAAATTATATTATTTTAAAATATTAATAATTCACAAAAAAGGAATAATTACATCCGGGTGATTGTTATAGTATTAATTTTGTTACATTGTTAGTATATCCACTAAAAATCATCACAAATGCTAATATAAACATATTTAATTTCCACATATAATTACATAAGAATCATAAATATAGTTCTTCTTAATGAAGGCCATTTTTTAATAGATTAGATTTGACCCTTAATGAAGCTCCAGTATTGCAAGCCATTTAATTTTCTCTATTAGATCGTGTTTGAGTCATGTCAAATGGAGAACCACTAGAATTACAGTGTTATAATCAAGTATGCTTTGGAAATTTATTGACAAATTCTGTAATTCTGAACATGTTATCTAAGAGTGAGGAGACAGTATTTGCAAGTCAAATGAGAGGAGAATCTATTGTCGGACAATTAAAACATCTTCACTGAGACCTACCGAACTAACCTTTGTGTGGTCTCGTTCTCAGATGGAAATGGTTCCTAGAGACAGTTGACAGCATGCATTTTGAGACAACACTAAATGTGTGTGGGAACTTGCAAAAACAAATCTAAAAAAAGATTTAGGATCAGAGTTTTCTTTGCCACTTTTTTACCGTGATAGGGTGGGAGTGAGAGTTGGGGCCAGGGGTTGGGGGTAGCTCCAGAGGGAAAGGTGACGTTAGAGATGCTGGTAAAAGTTAGTCCTGGTCAAGCCTGGGGTGAACAATGACATAGTGTTGTTGTGGGCTGCCTTCACGACTTAGATATTCTTCCCATGTCAGTATAATCACTACTGGGAGGTAGCTCGATTAAGGATTACCATATCATTAATAGTATCCATGACTTTTGTTCAAAGGCTACTTGTGCAATGTTGCCTTGTGGATGAAGCGCCGTAATCCTCTGAGCCGCAGCTGTAGAGAGAGCGGCTCCATAGAGCCGCCCACACTGACTTCCCTGTCCTCTCGGATCAGTTCTAAAAAACAGACAGAAACAACAGTCAACTCAAAGCCAAAAAAAAAGAAACATCCATTCTACATTTCCACATTCATCCCCAAGCTTCAATCCCTGCCAATGTCTCCCATTCATCTCTTCTCTAACATCCAGATCACCACTCGGATGGTGGCCAGATTAAAGGGGAACAATGCAGTTTTAAATGTAAAGTTTGCATCTAATTTTTTTTCTTTGCATGAGAAAAAGCACATTGATTCTATCTATGTGTCTGTCTAACTCTTAGCCTGTAGTTTGTCAGGTCTTTCTTATTTTCTTTGGCAACATGAAGCATACTTGTGTCTCCCAACTGTCTAGGGATTCAGTTTATTTGGGGAAGACATTGAATTTTGGATTTGACTATAAAATTATAAACATGGCTAATAAACAATGGCATTTTGCTGCACGATTTTGTTGCTGTTAAGAAACTTCTCCCAATGGCTCTGAACACTGGGTAAGATTTAACAGTAACTTGAAACCAAAGCAAACATATCCAGGTATTGGGTCTGGGCAGAACAGAATAACCAGGATAAATAAACTTAATTAAACTTCAGATAGTAGACAACAGCAAAGAATAGATTTACATTTTAGGTATGTAGCCTTTCACCTCATCTAGATTAACCCCACAAAAAAGAGAAAAGACAGAGAAAACAGAGACAAATCTTACCTATTAGTATAAAAAAATAAACAAAACCTATTGTTTTAGAATTGAATGAACACATTTTTATTCCAAATTGAAATGAAATTGTGCCTTTACTTATAAGCTTTTACTTAAAAAGATTTTTAGTCTTTTGTTTTATGACTCTGTTTAAAAGTCATTGTAATTATACTCTTATGAAAGTACTCATAACTCTTTTAGCTATCTATAAAGTCGTTTTTCACAGGAACTTCTAAAAAGATTTTAATTATATTTGAATTAATATCTTCAATTCTTTCTGGTTTCCAAAAGAGTTATACTTCTCAAAATGAGAATGATTGTATGAAACACAATGTACATGAATGAAACATAATGCATACGAATTTTATGTGCAAACCAATATAAAAATTTAAAAAAATTGATGGGAAATTTGCATTTTCTATAACTTAACCTAATGTGACCTATTCACATCTCTCCCTTTTTTGTGGTATTGATATCTACTCCATGTTATAATTCTAATGCTATTATCTATTTTCCATTTAAAACGGAATAGTGTAGGCTCTTCTCCAGGGCAAAGCAATCTGTTCAATTAAAAGTATTCAGACTTTAAATCTATATATCACGTGTATATAGTCTGAAGGGTTATTATTTGTGTATCAATGTAGCTCAGTCTTGTATTTAGTATTTGATGAACAGATAACTGGGGATCATGTATTATGGGAAGCAATTCCATTCTCAGCTTTGGTGTGCTCATTTTGGTCAAAGTGCTACCAAGTTCTAGCAGATACACCTGGTAGTTTTCTAAAGTATGAAAAATCATTCTCATGAACAAACACAAAATCTTTGTTAAGCAGTAATATAAGTTCTTCATTTAAGGTTACTTTGAAAAGGCACATTATTTCTAGCACAATATCTGAGAAATTAAAAAGTAACAATTTTATGATTCACAGGTGAAAATTCATAGGTAAAAACATTATCATACTGTATTAAAAATGTGGTGCTCATTTCTGTGAATGTCAGCCCTCAGTATTTCATTTATTAAATCATGTCAGGGACCTCTTCAGAGTACTGAAGAGCTGTCAGTCCAGAGTACTGTCAGGCTGGAGACTGAAGTGTGCCTGATACAGTCTTCGCTAGAGTCTTCGCAATTGTGTGCTATGCATCGGAGAGTTGGACAGTGAATAGGGATGACAGAAAGAGAATTGATGCCTTTGAGCTGTGGTGCTGGAGAAGAGTGTTGAATATACCATGGACTGCTAGGAAAACAAACAGGTTTATCCTGGAGAGAGTGAAGCCAGAATGCTCCTTGGAGTCAAGGATTCTGAAGCTTCGTTTGACATACTTTGGGCATGTTGCAAGGAGGGACTGGTCCTTGGAGAGGGACATCATGTTTGGGAGAATGGAAGGACAGCACAGGAGTGGAAGACCCTCAATGAGATGGATTGATTCAGTGGATAGTGGGAGTAGGTGTGTCGAAGACAATGAGGTTGGCACAAGATAGAGCAGGGTTTAGGCTCTTGTACATAGGGACATTATGAGTTGCAAGCGACTCGATGGCACATAACAACAACAATAAACCAAATAGAATTTTTTTTTCTTGGTGGAGAACCTGTGTAAGTCTGTTCTGTGCAAAATAGTGACCCTGTGTACAATAGAACATTGCCTGGTGCTGCATCTCCCTTACAATCTTTGCTACTAATTGGAGCCCATGGTTGCTGCCACTGTGTCAATTTGTGTCATCGAGGATTTTCCTCTTTTTTGCCCACCGTCTTCTTTACTTTAGTCCTCAAAGTGACATCTTTGTTTTTAACGTGTTAAAGAAATCTTTTGCAGCAGATTTGTTGAAGGAAATAGGTCCTTTGAATTCTTTACTGCTATTTCAATGTTCGTTGAGCATGGATCCAAGTACAATGAAATCTTTGGCAACTTCAAAGTTTTATTCACCTATTATTATGTTGCCTGTTGGTTCAGCTGTGACGACTCTTGTCCTTTATCCTTACTGAGGGCTCCATATTTCATCTTGAGCAAGTGCTTCGAGTGCCCTTCAGCAAGCAGAGTTGTATCATCTGCTTGTCACCGATTGTTGATACTCCTCCCACGCTGATACCACATTCTTTTTTCATGAGTCCAGCTTCTCACGTTATTTGCTCAGCATACAGATTCAAGAGGTATGTTGAAGAGATAACTCTCACTTAAATCTTAGCTGTTTTTATACCACTCAGGATCCTCTTGTTTTGTTCAAATGACTGCTTTGTATGATTTCTGCATGAACACTCTTGAATGTTTTGAAATTCTTTTTTTAAAATTTTATTAGTTTTAATGAACATTTACAGAGATTTTGGGTTTTCATTCATTCCTTGCTGCACTGTTTTCTCCACCCTCCTCCCCAGTTCGTTCTTCTTCCCCCTCCCCATGTCTGTTTTAATTGTCCAATTGCCACAGTGCTTGTCAAAGCC
>NW_006399768.1:24175586-24177706 GCF_000299155.1 Elephantulus edwardii | reverse complement strand
GATTTTGGAATTTAGATGCACTGTTATCAATTGTGCTTAGCCGTACATGTTCATATCCTTGAAGATGTATCATGGAAGTGTTGCAGCCTAGAAGATATTCATATGAGCCTAATGCCTTTAAGTAGTTGATAAAACAAAGGTAAACATTTTGCTGTTATTCTTTCTTTATTGTCAAGTTCTATGTGGTATCAGCAAGGACTCTGAAGCTCCTTCTGACTTACTTTGGACATGTTGTGAGGAGAGACCGGTCCTTAGAGAGGGACATCATGCTTGGGAGGGTTGAGTGACAGCACAGGAGAGGAAGACCCTGGATGAGATGGATTGACAGTAACTAGGTTTATGGGGTAGGCATGTCAGAGACGATAAGGTTGGCTCAGAACAGTGTTCAAAGCTGTTGCACATAGGGTTGCCAAGAGTTGCAAGCGACTTGATAGCACATAACAATAACAACATCAGCAAAGAGGGAGCTCTGGTGGCCTAGTGTGCAAAGAACCTGTGCTGCAATCCCGAATGCATGTGGTTTGAATCCACCAGCTGCTCCACAGGAGAATGATAGGCAATTTCCTCCCCTACAATTAACTGCCTTTCAAAACCCACTATGAGTCAGTTCTGACTCATGGTATTCAACAACAACATCAGCAAAAATGCCTCTTTTTCCATGTCTTTTTCTGAATCTGAATTAAAATTCTGGCAGTCTCTTGTTAATGTTCCACTATAAAAATTTTTAAATTGTCTTCAGCATAAGAGAGCTGGACAATAATTAAGGATAATAAGAAGAAGCATTGATGACTTTGAGTTTTGGTGCTAGAGAAATGTGTTGAACATACTGTGGTTTGTCAGGAAAACAAACAGGTCTGTCCTGGAGAGGGTGAAAACAAACTTCTCCCTGAGGGCAAGGATTTTAAAGTCTTGTCTCATATACTTTGGGCACATGGCCAGGAGGCCGTGGAGAAGGACATACTTGGAAGGGTGGAGTGAAAGCACAGAAGAAGACTCAGAATAAGATGGATTGACTCAGTGACTGGAGAAATGGGATTCAGTCTGTCAGAAACAATGAGATTGGTTCAGGATAGGACAGAGTTCAGAGCTAATGTACCTAGAATTGCTATGAGTTGCTGGTGACTCAATGGCATGTGGTAACATCATCATATTTAATGATATTGTTCATTATTTTGCATTCTATTGAATTATCTTTCTTTGGAATGGATACAAATACTGACATCCTCCAGTTGCTTTGCCAGGTAACTAGCTGTCTTCAAATTTTGTGGAATAGACAAGTGAGCATTTGCAGGGCTGCGTTCACATGTTGAAGTATTTCAGTTGATCTTCTGTCAATTCCTGGAGCCTTGTTTGTTTTTGTTGTTTTTTTTTTACAATTCCTTCAGTGTAACCTGGATCTTTGCCTTTTTCTTGACCATATGCTACCTCCTGAAATGGTTGAATGTTAATCAATTATTTTTGGTACGATCTTTTGATGCTTCCTGTGTCTTTCAACATTATAGCTCAAAGCTTTCCCCCTCACTTCTTTCAACTTCACAAATGCTGAGAATGTTCATTTCTTTTGTATTTGACTCCAGACCCTTGTACATTTCTTACTAATATTGTATATGTATTTCTTTATTGTATACTGCTCTGTATTGATACACAATGTAAAATGTTACTTCTTGATGTTGGTTTAAGTTTTTAAAACTTGAAGTTTATTGATGTTGGTTAAAGTTTTATAAAAATGGAACCACTGAACTAAGAAACCTAAAAGGGACATTATGTGTTCAAAGGATTACATGTAGGATTTAAAATGGATATAATGTAGAGCACAATGAGAGCAAAAAGGAGCTCACAGAGAGCCTTAAAGATTTGCTAAGTAGTTTAGATTTTATCCTAAAAACAATTAGGTGTTTTTCAAGGATTTTAAGAAAAAAGGTGACATAATAAAGATGTTGTTGTTGTTATGTGCCATCGAGTTGCTTGCGACTCATAGCGACCCTATGTACACCAACCGTAAACTCTGCTCTGTCCTGTGCCAATCGCACTGTCTCTGATACTCCCATCCCGATTATCCCAGTCACTGAATCAATTGACCTCATAGAGGGCCTTCCCCTCCTGTGCTGTCCCTCCACCCT
>NW_006399768.1:24171783-24174411 GCF_000299155.1 Elephantulus edwardii | reverse complement strand
AGGGTAGAGAGAATAGTGCAACAATGAATGAGTGGAAGCCCAAAATCTCTGTAAATGTTTATGAAAATTAATAAAATATAATTATAGAAAAAAACAATAGGAATATGACTGGTTATAATATTTTAGATTTAATTTCTTAGAGCTCTTTGCAATGATATGACTATCACTCATAGCTAATTTTGTTCTAATTTCATAAATAGGTTATATCCTACCATAGAACATAAGCTACATGAATACAGAAGGTTGTGTATATATATTTGGGTTTTTGGTGTTTTTTTTTAAATTCCCTAGTCTCTAGAGGAACAGAGCAAGGAAACACTGCATGGTTCAAAATTGGGAAGGGCATACTCCAGGAATGGGTCCTGTCTCCATACCTTTTCAACCTGTATGCAAAACAGATTATCCGGGAGCCTAGGCTCTATGAAGAGAAATGTGGGGTCAGGATTGGTGGACAATCTATCAAGAATCTGCGTCATGCATATGACACAACCCTGCTTGCTGAAACTGAGGAGGACCCGAGGCACCTGCTGCAGAGGGTCAAGGACTGCAGCCTCCAATATGGATTTAGGCTCACTGTCAAGAAAACAAAGATTCTCACCCCTGGGCCAACTGGCAGCATCAGGATGGATGGCGAAGAGATTGAGATTGTTCACAGCTTTAGTGTGCTTGGCTCCACAATCAACACTCTCAGCACCAGTAGCCAGGAAATTAAAAGGCGCATTGCCATGGGAAAATCTGCTGTTAGGGACCTCTCCAAAGTACTGAAGAGCAATTGTGTCTCTCTGGAGACTAAGGTGCATCTGATACAGGCCATGGTCTTTGAAATCACTTGTTATGCATCAGAGAGTTGGACAATGACCAAGGAGGATGGAAGGAGAATTGATGCTTTTGAGCTGTGGTGCTGGAGAAGAGTACATGGACTGCTAGGAGAACAAACAGATTCATCCTGGAAAGGGTCAAACTGGGCGGCTCCTTGGAGGCAAGGATTCTTAGGCTCCTTCTAACATAGTTTGGACATATTGAAAGGAGGGATTGGCCCTTGGAGAGGGACATCATGCTTGATAGGGTGGAGGCACGGCGCAGGAGAGGAAGGCCCTCTGTGAGGTGGTGGATTGATTCAGTGACTGGGGTAACCGTGATGGGTGTATCGGAGACGGTGTGATTGGCACAGGACAGAGCAGAGTTTAGGTCTTCTGTACATAGGGTCACTATGAGTCGCAAGCAACTCAGTGGCACATAACAAGAACTACAACAACAGCCTCAGAAATGAGAACAGTGCTTACATATATTACATACAATGTATAAGTATTTGTTGAATTAAATCTGAAGAAATTGTTTTCACATTTTCTTCTCTTCCCCGCACTCTCTCTGTTGTTGTTGTGTACCTTCAAGTCAGAACCAAGCCATAACTAACAGTCCAGCAAGTTTTCAGAGGCATTTAATCTTATGGGAGGAGATTGCCCATCTTTCTTCCATAGAGGAGCTGGTGGATTTGAACCATGCGACTTTGAGCTTGCAGTGCAGCTTGTTACCACTTGGCCACCAGTGCTCTCTGTAGTGTCTTCATTTAATATCTCTTGTTCTTCATCTTGGACACAAGCACTGCCAACCCAAAGGCAAGCAATTAGAATCTACCAACAGCTTTGAGGGGAAAAGATGAGCATTTTCCTCTGGTGTGATTATACTGCCACTGAAAACCCACTGGAGGGTCAGTTCCAACTTAATCGTATGTAAAACAAACTATAGTTTGGTTCAGGCTTGACAGTACATAAAAGCCAAAGTTATACTCAGAACTTACTGCCATTAAGTCAGCACTGACTCATAGCTGACCCTGCAGCTGGTTTTCCAAGGCTGTAAAGCTGTTGTACGTAAGGTTGTAATGACTTGTAGTTGACTTGATGGCATCTTACAACAATGACAACAAATCACATGGGAGGAGTTTGCCCATCTTTTTTCCTTGGAGTGGCTGTTGGATGGCTTGGGGTCCTTTGGTAGTCATTTATATTTAAAACAAATTAGATTATGCACATCCATGATTATCACGGCTTTGTTCACAACAGCAAGGAGTTGGAAACAACCTAAGTGCCCATCAACGAATGAATGAATAGAGAAGCTGTGGTATATTCACACAATGGAATACTACGCTGCATTGAAAACAAGGAGCTCATGCAATATTATTCAAAATGGGTGACCCTGGAGGACATCATGCTGAGTGAAATATCTCAGTCACAAAAGGACAAATACAGCATGATGCCCTTGTTGTAGAATGGGACTGACATCAGGGTTGGGATAAGACTGAGAAAAACTGGATAAATTGTGTATACTGCATTGAAACAGATGAGGAAGAGAACAATTTAAAAGTGACGTATGATAGGGTATTATGGTTATCACAAGAGTCCAGAATTAAGGTTGCATAGTGGAGTGTAGTCGGGGTGGTGGTAGTGGGCTGTGTGGGGCGGGGGTGGGGGGTGAGGATTGTATACCAATGAAAGAATTTCTCTTTTACTTTTTAAAGAGAGGAGTGAACTGGGGTGTAGGGGTGGGCAGGGAGAAAAGTGCAACAATGAATGAATGGAAATTCAAAATCTCTGTAAATGTTCATTAAAATTAATAAAAAAATTTTTTTAA
>NW_006399768.1:24167381-24169757 GCF_000299155.1 Elephantulus edwardii | reverse complement strand
GAGGGGAAGACCCTCTTTGAAGTGGATTGATTCAGTGACTGGGGTAATCAGGATAGGTATGTCAGAGGCAGCGCAATTGGCACAGAGTAGAGCAGGGTTTAGGGCTGTTGTACATAGGGTCACTATGAGTTGCAAGCGACTCAACGGCACATAACAACAACAACAAAAGTCTCATTTTTGACGTGTATGTTATTATGTGCCATCGAATCAGAACTGACTCATAGCAGATCTTCCAGTTGGTTTTCAGAAGCCGTGACTCACATGGAAAGAGATTGCCTATGTTTTCTCCACAGAGTAGCTGGGGGATTTGAACTGCTTGGCTTTGGGTAAGAAGCACAACTTTCTATCCACTAGGCCACCAGAGTTATCATTAAAAAAATTCTACTGAATATCTACTACCATCAGGATCAAGACCCTCTAGAATACTTTGTTTATCCTTTATGGTCAATATCTGTCCCTAGCCCACGCAACTATGACATTTTTGTTGGTTTTTTTTTGTAGTTTAGCCTCTTTCAAAATTTGCCTGTATGAAGTTAGTTATCGAAATATATGGGTATACAAATTAATATGTAATGATTTTATGTATGATAAACAGTGTAATTTTTTTATTAACACAGTAAATCACAATCTATTTGATTTGTATCACAGTAAACTTTTTCCTACTTTTCACTATTAACTTTTATTGTGCCTGTCAAAGAAATTCTTCAAGAAAAGAGGATGACTTCTGAGAACGGAAAATATCTTAGGAGAGGCCTGTCAGTCTAAAGGAATCAGTAGTCCTTTGCTTTCTCAGTCCATGAGCAGTCTAACCACGATTCCTAATTCTAAAACTCTTCCAGGGTATTTCAGCATGGGTTTTGCAAGTTAGACATACTGAATAGAAGGATGAAGTACTGAGCTTTAAGGGTAGAAGATTAAACATACTGGAATCAGAAGAAGTTGTAAATACTTAATTTTCTACAAGGTCGAGTTTAGCAGTCAATTAGGATAGCTTGGAAAATGTTTCTTTGAGCCAGGGCAGATATCCAAGAGTATCTGTAACAAGTTGGTCTATTAAAAGTACTAGGAATGGACAACTAGCTTCATGCCAAGTCTCTTTTGATTTCAACCCTACCATGTATTTTTAGTTTTAACATTGTGTTTTGTAAACTTTATAGTTTGGGTTTTCAGAGGTTGTCAATCACATAGGAGAAGCTTGTCCATATTTCTCCCATGGAGCAGCTGGTGGATTCAAGCCACCTTCCTTTGAGTTGGCAGCACAACTCCTTACACTGTAAGTCACCGGAACTCCCTTTAAAAGAACTGGCAACTTAAAATCTTAAAGGAAGTTCACATACGTCAACATCCAAATCATTTATACTTCTTATACCCTAAGGAACGTTGGTTTATTCTTAATTCCTATTAAAGCAAATTTGAAGACAATGCATGTTTTCAGTAACAAACATTATTTTTATTTTGTTATTCCCAGGAGAGTAATTCATATTCTTAGCAAGATGGCATTGAAAGGATTCAAAGGGATCATGCTGCTCATCTTTCTCCCCACCCCCGATAAAAGGAAGGAATCTAAGACTAAGAAAGATGGTTTCCAGAGACTTCTAGAGAAAAGAATGAAATTTCATGTAAATGTAAATTTTTTTGATAGTTCAAGCTGAAGCTCAGGAAAATTAAACCAAATCCATGGGAACCAAAATATGACCTTGAGTCTATTCCACCTGAATTTCAGAACCAACTCAGGAACAGGTTTAAGGCCTTGAACACTAATGAGCAAAGACCAGATGAGTTGTGGGAGGATATAAAAAAATATCATCCAGAAAGAGTGCAAACGGTCATTACAAAGACAGAGGAGGAAGAAAAGACCAAAATGGATGTCAGAAGAGACTTGGAACATTGCACTGGAGCGCAGAGAAGCCAAAGCTGAAGGAAGAATTTAAGATACTAAAGAGGTGAACAGAACATTCCAAAAGGCAGCGTGGGAAGATAAAGTAAAATATTACAATGAAATGTGCAAGGAGCTGAGCTCAGAAAATCAAATTAGCTCAGCATTTCTTAAGCTCAAGGAACTGAAGAACAAATACAAACCTGGAGTTGCTATAATCAAGGATGCTTTATGCAGAATATGAAATGATCCAGGAAGTATTAAAGGAAGATGGAAAGAATATACTGAGTCACTGTATCAAAAGGACTTGGCGGACACAGAAGAATTTAATGAAATAGTAATGAGCAAGAGCCTATGGTGATGAAGGAAGAAGTTCAGGCTACTTTGAAGGAAATAGCAAAAAACAAGGCCCCAGAAATAAATGGTATACCAACTGATGTGTTCTAACTAACAGATGCTGCCCTGGATGTGCTCACCAAGTTGTGCCAAGAAATCTGGAG
>NW_006399768.1:24158571-24167281 GCF_000299155.1 Elephantulus edwardii | reverse complement strand
GAATGAATGGAAATTCAAAATCTCTGTAAATGTTCATTAAAATTAATAAAAAAATTTTTTTAAAAAGTAATTAGATTGACACAGTGGGCATAGTAATGGAATAAAACACTAAAGAAATAGTGGGGTACAGGACTGGGCAGGCTTTTCTTCTGCCATACGTAGGGTTATTATGAGTTAGAGCAGATTTGGAAGCACTGGACAAGTAAGTTAAAAACTCCCTGTGTATTAGAAAGATAGAGTGCACTTTTAAAAATAACCTCCAAATGTCAATTTCTATACGTCTAGCATTTTTTTTAAATAGAAAAAGCTTCTTGTCTTCTTCCTTGGCTATTACACACTTGCCACCAGTTTCTAGAGAAGGAATGGGGTAAATTTGATAGGTGTTGTTGGCTCACCTTTGACTTGTTGAGAACAGAATGAAAGGCTTTCAAGTCCTTGTGGCATCCTTACAATCAATGTCCTGCTAGAGGCCATTGCTGGAGCTCCTCTGTCAATCCATCTCATTGATTTACCTTTCATGCTGACTTTCTACTTTATTAAGCATAAGGCTTTTCTCTAGTGACTGGTCATTTTTTTTTAAATCTATATAGCTTCTTGGCCTTTTGTGTAAGATCTAGTATAAAATGACCCTATTAATATTTTTGTCATTCATATACATTGTTTTTCATGCATGTACATTATGTTTTATACAATTGTCACATTGTATATTATTCATGCATATTGTGGATTTCCATTCTTACAATCATTTTACTAATAACTACATTCATGAAAGCATGTAAGCATGCTTCATACCTCATGTCTTAACATCCCATTCATTTATATTGTACATTTCCCCCTCATCCCTCCGCTGCTCCTTAAAGGCAAGAATTTTGAAGCTCTGTCTCACATACTTTGGGCATGTTGCCAGGAGGGGCCAGTCCTTGGAGAAGAACATTATGCTTGGAAGTGTGGAGAGATAGCACAGGAGAGGAAAACCCTGAATGAGATGGATTACTGGGGTAATGGGGGTAGATGTGTTGGAGACAATGAGATTGGCTCAAAATAGAGCAAGGTTCAGAGCTATTGTTCTCAGTGTCTATTAGTCACAGGCGACTTGAAGGCACGTAACAACCACTACTTTTTAAAACTGATTTTCCTATAGTTTCCCATATACACTGAGTTTCAACCATTGCACATTCTGTCCCACATACATACATACATAATGTACTTTAAATAATTACCTACCACCTCTCCATGTCTATTATCACATGGTCCCTTAAGACCTCACTGAACCTCCCCCAACTCTGTCTACTCCAGCCTCTACCATCTCGGTGATCACCTCTCCTTTCACTTTTCTGGGTCTACCCCACCCCCTTCTTTGGTTTTAGTTACATTAGTTTACATTGTGTTTCATTCACATGCATTATGTTTTATTCTTATACATTGTGTTTTATATAATTAAATAATATTGATATGTTCCATCTAGTCCCTATTGAATTTTTCCTACTCCTTTCCCTCATTCTGCCCACTAAACTATGCTATCCTAGTGGTTTCCACCCTTCCTTTTTCTTCCCCATACTTTCCCGTCTTTCTTCTTTCCCAGCTCTGGGAAAGCTGCACTGCAATCCCAAGGGCACATGGCTCAAATCTGCCAGGCATTCCATGGGAGAAGAATGGGCAATCCCCTTCTGTGGAACTCACGGACTGTGAAAACTTTTCAGAGGGCCAGCCATGAGTTGGCTCCAAGTTGATGGCACACCACCACCACAATGACCAGTTATCCTTCTATTTTACATTATTGGTCTTATGCAGTATTTGTCATTATGAAACGAATTTAGTTCACTCAACAAAATATTCTCTCTAGACTCTCCCATGTTATACAGTATTTTATAAAATAGTTATTCCTTAGTGCTGCATAGTATTCCATTGTGTAAATGCATCACAGTTTCTCAATCCATGCCTGTTTGTTAATAGGTGTTTGGGTTGTTTCCATTTTCTTTCTATTGTGAATAACACTGTTATGAATATAGGTGTATATATCTCCATTCCTGCCTCAGTTCTAAATTCCTGAGGTGTATTCCTAGCAGTGCAATAACTGGGTTATATGGGATATCTATGTTAACTTTTTAAGGGAATGCCACACTGACTTGCAGAATGATTGTGTGATTTTACAGTCCCACCAGAAGTGCATGAGTGTTCCAATCTCTCCACATCCTCCCCAACCCTTAATTGCTTGCTGTTCTGTTAAACATCTCTACTGCTACTGGAGAGAGCCAGTATCTCATTGCTGTTTTGATTTGCATCTCTCTTATTTCCAAAGATTTTTACTATTTCTTCATGTATCTGTTGTCCATTTGAATGTCTTTCTCTGTGAAAAATCTTGTAATATCTTTTCCCCATTTTGTATTGGGTTATTAGTCTTTTTCTTGGAATACCCTGTTGTAGTTTTGTTGTTAGGTGCCATCAAGTACCACTCATAGTCACTCTATGAACAGTGGATCCAAACCCTGGCCAATCCTGTGCCATTTTCACACTTCCTGACACACTAGAGTCCATTGTGGCAGTCACCATGTTCATAGGGTTTCCCAAGGTCTGTTATTTAAGGAGTGGATGGCTAATCCTGCTTCCTAGTTTCTATTATCTAGGAGCTCTATTAAAACTTGACCACCATGGCTATAACCCTCGACACACCAGTGGCACAGCTTTTGGTATCACAGTAACCCACAGGTTATCTCAGTACAGCAAACTGATAGACAAGCACCGTACAAATTAGAACAATGTTCTCCCCAAACACAACAAACTACCAGTTTAGTTTGTGTCTCTAAATAGCAACTCAGTCTTTACACCAGCTTAAGCAATCACAAAGGCCCACCTACCAGGTCCTGACTGGTGTAAACAAAAGGCTTTCATCCCACAACTGTATGTTAATTAAACAAAACAAGCAATCAGTTTACACCTTCCAGAACCCACTGATGCAGACAGGAGCTCCAACAGGAAATACAATACCCTGTAGTATTCTGTAAACTTTATTTAGGAGGCCCTTATCTGAAATGTCATGGAATAATGTTTTTTTCCCAGTCAGTAGGTTTTCTTTTTACCATATTGGAAAAAGTTTTTGATGCACACAAGGACTTGATTTTTAGAAGGTTCTATTCATTGATTTTATTCTCTCCTGGTTGTGCATTTCTGTCTATATTTGCAAGCCTATTTAAGCTGAGGGCCAGGCATTCTAAAATTGGTCCCATTTTCTCTCTCATGAGGCTCATGATTTGGGCCTTTACCCGCAAATCTCTGATCCATCTTGAGCTGACTTTTGTGTATGGTGTGATATGTGGATCCTCCTTCAGATTTCAGTGTCCAGTTTCCCCAGCACCATTTGTTGAAGAGATTGTGACTAGTACTTCTTGGTAAGATGCCCAAGTCATACGACAAATCTGGCCATACTCTCTACTAAGGAATGTTATGGCTATATTTCACTTCTTCCAAGATTTGGCCTCTTATTTAAAAAGGATTTTGGCTGCCAGTCTGGGGCTATTTCCAAGATGGGAAGATGAGCACAATGGCCAGATTCTGCTAAGGTGTGTTTTCTGGTTTGGGGTTGAGACTAGGGTGTAGCTTTTGTTCACAATAGGATGTGGGCTGATAGGATTTGGCCTCATATTTAAAAAGGCTTCTTGTGGATCTCCCAAATAAAACAGAAAGTAGGAGTGGCATCCACTTCCAAAAAAGCTTGCCTCCAGAAGCTCTAAGAACTTGGAGAGTAGAAAGTTTTGTGTTCAAGACTTTTGTTCATAGGGTCCTTATGGGTCATCTATGAGTTGATGGCACTTAACAACAACAACAACAAGAAGAAAGATTTGGTTGTTCTTTTTGAGAGTTCATTGCATATTCTATATTTGTTTCCCAATGCCACAATAAAAAGGCATAAGCTATTTTTAGACTTCCTTATCCATCATTGAACTTTCCTATGCATAGAAAACAATTGAAAATTCCATAGCTTAGGTCAGGCACATCTTAGTCTTCAAAGCGATATTCTTCTTTTTAGCAATTCAGAGAGTTCTTTTGAAGCACATTTCTCAATTCAATACCTCCTTTAATTTTCTGACTGCTACTTCCATGGGTGTCAATTGTGGAGCTAAGTAAAATAAAATCTTTGACAACTTCAGTATTTTCTCCATATGTCATAAGATTGCTTATTGGTCCAATTGCAAGGATTTTTGTTTCATTGATATTGAATTGTAACACATGCTGAAGATTGTATAGTTTTGATATATCTCAGTGTTTCAAGTCCTCTTCATTTCTAGCAAGCAATATTGTGCTATTTGCATGTTTTCTATTATTGATTCTTCCTCCAATCTTAATGCTTTCTTTTTAAACATAGTTTAGTTTTTCAGCTTATTTACCCAGCATACAAACTGAATAGGTATGCTAGAAGGATATGATTTGATGCATGCCTTTTTTGATTGTAAACCATACAATATTCCTTAATGCTTCTTGGTTTATGTACAGGTTCCACATGAGTATAGTTAAGTGTTATTTAATTCCTATTATTCTCTATGTTATCAATAGTTATTATGATCCACATAACCACATTTTTTATGTAGTCAATAAAATATAAGTAAACATCTTTCTGGTATTCATCCAAGATCCATCTGACATTATCAATGATATCCTTTTTTTATAATCTCTTCTTGATTGAATAGGTATGAAGAAAGGGTATAGCCCTGAAGCACACCTTTCATGGTTTTTAAACCAGGAAGTGTTCCCTTGCTCTATTCTCACAACCACCTTTTGGTCTAGGTCTAGGTTTCACATGACTACAATTAAGTGTTCGGGAATTCCCATTCTTCTCAAAGATAGTCATAATTTTACCTTTGCATAGTCAATAAAGCACAGACAGATATACATCTGTTGTTTTATGCTTTAAGCTAAGATCCATCTGACATCAGGAATGATATCCTTGTTGCCATGGCCTCTTGTAAATCTAGCTTAAATTTTTGACAGTTCCCTGTTAGTACTTTTCTAGCCAGTTTTTAAATAATCTTCAGCAAGATTTTGTTTGCTTGTAATGATATTATTCTAAAATTTCCACATTCTGTTTGACCCTTTTGGGGGGGAATGGAAATAAAAATATATCTTTTCTAGTCATTGTCCAAGTAGTTGTCTTCCAGAGATTTTGGTGAGCTTCTCTTTCCTGGAATATGTCAATTGGCATTCCATCAATTCCTGGGCACTTACTTTTTTTGCCAATGCCTCAGTGTCACTCAAGCTTTTTCTTTTCTTACAATGGGTTCTTGATTGTTTGTTACTTCCTGGCATGGTTCTATGTCAGACAATTCCTTTTGTTACAATGACTCTGTGTCTTCCTTCTAAGTTCTTTCAATACTTTTTGGGTCTTTCAAGATTTTGCTCATAGCATCCTTCAGTATTGTAACTTGAGTCTTTAATTTGTTCTCCAGTTCTCTCAGCTTGAGAAATGCTGAGCAAGTTCTTACCTTTCATTTTCTGACTCTAGTTCTTTGCACATTTCATTATAACACTTTGTCTTTTTGACCTTCCCTTTGAAATGTCCTGTTCATTTCTTTTACATCATCATTTCTTCTTTTTGATTTGGTTTTTTGAAGATGTGCCTGATCCAGGCCATGATCTTCACAATTACTTGCTATGCATCAAAAAGCTGGACAATGACTAAGGATGATAGAAGAAGAATTGATGTCCTTGAGTTGTGGTGCTGGAGAAGAATATTGAATATATCATGGACTGCTGAGAGAATAAACAGGTTCATCCTGGAGAGGGTGAAGCCAGGCTGCTCTTTGGAGGCAAGGATTCTGAAGCTTCCTCTGATATACTTTGGACATGTTTCAAGGAGAGACCAGTCCTTGAAGAGGGACGTCATGCTTGGGAGGGTGGAGGGACAGCACAAGAGATGAAGATCCTTGATGAGATGGATTGATTCAGTGACTGGGGTAATGGAGGTGGGTATGCCAGAGACAATGAGGTTGGCTCAAGATAGAGCAGAGTTCAGAGCTGTTACAAATAGGGTTGCTTTGAGTTGCAGGCAACTCGATGGCACATAACAACAACAGCAATAACTTTACATTCTAATGCTATCTTCAGAGTCACTTCTTACATTCATGTTTTTTTTATTTCTCCCTTTTCTCTGATTGAGATTTTGCTTTCTTTCTGGATGATATTCACAATCATTTGAGATCAGTTGTTCATATCCTCTAATCATTTGAGAAGAAGCTGGACTTTGCGAAGAAGAATGTGTGGCACCAGCATTGGAGGAAGACTCACCCGAAATCTGTGTTACACAGGTGACACAAGCTTGCTCACTGAAAGTAAAGAGGACTTGAAGTGCTTGCTGCACTAGATCAAAGTCTGTACTCTTAAATATGGGTTATATCTAACATAAAAAAATACAAAAATGCTCACTACTAGACCAAAAGGCAACATTATTACAGATCAAGAAAAGATTGAAGTTGTCAATGTTCTTTTTACTTGGATCCACCGTGGATATCTATGGTATCAGCAGTCAAGAAATCAAAAGATGAGATTCACTGGAAAAACTGTCAGGACATCTCCAGAGTACTAACAGGCAATGATGTCAATTTAAAGACTAAGATGTGCCAGATATAAGCCGTGCTTTTCTCAGATACTTACCATGCATCTGAAAGTTGGACAATAACTAAAGATGACAGAAGAATCAATGCCTTTGAGTTGTGGTATTGGGGAAGACACTGTGTGGTCCGTGGACTGCCAAAAGAACAAACAGACCTGTCTCAGAGAACCAGAAATCCAGGTGCTTCTTAGAAGCAAGGATGGTGAAAATTCTTACTTTGGACATTTTACCAAGTGAGACCAGTCATTGGATAAGGACATCATTCTTGGAAAGATGGAGGGTCAATTTAAGAGAGGAAAAGCTTCAACAAGATGAGCTGGCATAACGACTGTAACAGTAGACTCAAATATAGAAGAAATAATGAGGATGGCACAGGATAAAGCAAGGGTTCATATCTGTTGTTCATAAGGCTATGAATCACAGTTGACTTAATGGCACATAACAATAACAATAAGACCTCTTCTAAACCTAGCTTGAATTTCTGACAGTTCCCTGTCAATATACTGCTACAGTGATTGAAAAATAATCTTTAGCAAGATTTTACATGTCTGTAATATTAGTTGTAGTAGTCTACAATTTCCATGTTTTCTTTGATTACTTATTTTGGAGAATGGGCATAAATATGGGTCTATTCTAGTTAGTTAGCTAAATTTCTTGCCATGTTTGAACGAGCATATTCAGTTATGTTTGTTTGATGAGAAGCCTCAGTTCATATATGTCTACTCCTAAAGATTCCACCCCCTCCCCAGTGCCTTCAGCGTAGCTTTGACTTTTTCTTTTAGTACTGTAGGTTCTTGATCATGTGTTGCTTCCTGTACTGGTTTATTATGGAACTATTATTTTAGGTACAGTGATCCTGTGTGTTCTTTTGATTTTTATTTTGTTTTAAATAAAATTTTTATTTTATACTGGTTTACTTACAAAGTTCATATACATTGGCTTTTCGCACCAAATCTTTCCCATTTCCTTTACCTACCTCTCCCTTCACCCATCAAAGTTACCCATTTCTTAATATATTCCAAATTGTGGTTGTTGTTATGTACCATGGAGTCGCCTGTAACTCATAGCGATCCTATGCGCAACAACCCTGAACCCTGTTCTATCCCATGCCAATCTTATTGTATCTGACATGCCTATCCACATTATCCCAGTCACTGAATCAATACACCTCATCGAGGGTTTTCTTCTCCTGTGCTGTCCCTCCACCTTCCCAAGCATGACGTCCCTCTCTAGGGACTGATCTCACCTTGCAACATGTCCAAAGTATGTCAGACAAAGCTTCAGAGTCCTTGCCTCCAGGGAGTAGTCTGGCTTCACCTTCTCCAGGATGAACCTGTTTGTTCTCCTAGAAGTCCATGGTATATTCAATACTCTTCCCCAGCACCACAGCTCAAAGACACCAACTCTCCTTCTATCATCCCTACTCATTGTCCAACTCTCTGATGCATAGCAAGTGATTGCAAAGACAACGGCCTGTATCAGGCACACCTTAGTCTCCAGACTGACATTGCTGTTCTTCAGTACTTTTGAGAGGGCTCTGTCATAAGACTTTCTCAATTCAATTCGTCTTTTAATTTCCTGGCTGCTAGTACCAAGAGTGTTGATTGTAGAGCCAAGCAAAAGGAAGCTGTTGACAATCCCAATCTCTTCACCACCCATCATGATGGTGCAGTCCTTGACATTCTGCAGAAAGCACTTCAGGTGGTTGACATAAAATACTACTTTTCCTCTTTAAGTGAAATTTCATGACAGCTCTCTTTCCAAATGCTACATAGAGTTATAATGCTCTGCTGGTCTAATGCCTATGTAAACAGTCAATGTATTGATTCCACTCACATTTATGTATGTGTATGTAAAATGCCCAGAGACTTGAATGAAATAGTGTTATCTGGCTTATGTACTTTGATGCATGATGTTAATTTTATTTTTAACTAAGGTTTATTAAAATATAATTTACTATGAAGACAGATTGGCCATCCACTTCTGAAATAGCAGGCTTCTGAAAACCCTATGTACAACAGAACACATGTAGAAAGGGAAACCTAGGTAGAACTTTCAAGTATGGAAATACAAAGGAAGAGGAACAGTTGTAAGCAGACACTAGTGATT
>NW_006399768.1:24141264-24152946 GCF_000299155.1 Elephantulus edwardii | reverse complement strand
AGATTCTCACCACTGGGCCAATTGGCAGCATCAGGATGGATGGTGAAGAGATTGAGATCGTTCACAGCTTTAGTTTGCTTGGCTCCACAGTCAACACTTTTGGCACCAGCAGCCAGGAAATTAAAAGACGTATTGCGATGGGACAATCTACTGTTAGGGACCTCTCAAAAGTACTGAAGAGTAATGGTGTCACTCTGGAGACTAAGGTGCATCTGATACAGGCCATGGTCTTTGTAATCACTTATTATGCATCAGAAAGTTGGACAATGACTAGGCAGGGATAGAAGGAGAATTGATGCCTTTGAGCTGTGGTGCTGGAGAAGAGTATTGAATATACCATGGACTGCTAAGAAAACGGACAGGTTCATCCTAGAGAAGGTTAAACCAGGCTGCTCCTTGGAGGCAAGGATTCTGAAGTTTTGTCTCACAAATTTGAACATGTTGCAAGGAGAGGCTAGTCCCTCGAGAGGGACATCATTCTTGGGAAGGTAGAGGGACAGTGCAGGAGAGGAAGAGCCTCTGTGAGGTGGATTGATTTAGTGACTGGGATAGTTGGGGTGGGAATGTCAGAGACGGTGTGATTGGCACAGGGCAGAACAGGGTTTAGGGATGTTGTACATAGGGTCACTATGAGTCACAAGTGACTCAATGGCACATAACAGCAACAACAATATATCAAATCTAATTTGGTGATACATCTGCACCAGAACCTAAGCTACCGTTTCTTTCTTTATTCTCCTGAAGACATTGGTATACACATTATCTGTCTTGTACTACCATCACTTCAACATATCAGAGGTTCAAAAATAATCATATATATTTAATCTAGAATATCCACATTTACAGCACATGACGCTAAAATAGGAACATTGGTGGTACAATAATTAAGTGTTTGATATCTAACAGTAGTTTAGTGGTTTGCACCTGCCCGACAGCACTGGAGGAGAAAGATGTGGCTCTCAGACTAGAGTGATTGGATGGTAGACCAGAGTTACCATTACTGATATTTTGGACAATTATTCCATACAAGAATATTGATCAAAAATGAGGAAATGCTGCAACAGAATTTTAAATTCTTATAGCTGCAGACTTTCCAAAATCTTGGTTTCCACATGGTTCAAATTCCCCTGCTGTTCCATGGTAGAAAGATGAGCAAGGAATCCATTTACTGCCTCTGAAAAACTACTGAAGGGTCAGTTATGAGTCAGTTTCTACTTGACAGTACATAACAACAACTGTCATATGGAATTATTATGATTGCAGTAAAATTGATGACATTTTAATAGGAATAACAACACTAAAATAGTAAAATAATAACTTGAGTATGTCTAGCATTCAACATATGCTAATTCTAATACTGCATGTATATAATATAAAGAAAAAAAAGACATAGGAGATAATAGACACTATTCTTCTCTATTGATCAAGAAGTATAGTGTTTTTTTGAAGATATTGACCAGGAAAAAGTTTGAGATTTTTGGTTTTAGAATGTTCTGATGAAACCAGCATTTCACAAACTCCTTGATGGATTTATCTTCTTTATAATAATTCTTTACTCTTTGTGTTGGAAAATAGGAATCAGATATAGGAAATGCACATTTGATATCTGGTTTTGCCATTTGTTGTGTTCTTCATACCATAATCATCAGATGCCATTTTCTAACCGTATTACTAAGATTATTTTCTATGTAACAGCTATGGTTGTTATGTGGCTCCTTATTATCACCATAGCCATTCTGCTGAGACCTCAGAGACGTTCTACTGAGAGCAGAATTTCACTTCCAGGCTCTCTTCTTCTTTAGAGAAGTGAATCTCTTCGGTTCCCCTATGGTTAGACAGTTAAGATTAGGTTCTGCAAGAGTAAATGAACCTGACTCTTATGTCTTAAACTAGAAATATGTTTTCTATTTTGTAAAGAAAAAGTACAGCCCAGGGCCCATAGTATTATCAGGAACTATGTTAAAGTTTTACTTCCATGCTTAGAGATTACCTTAGAATACTAAATGGTTGTTAAAGTGCTGTCTCTCATGCTCTTCAGACAGACCAGAGAAGAGAACAAAGGGTGTTTCATTCAGATAATTTTGTTTCCTTTGAATATCATCCTAAAAAAATGGACAAAAAAATTTTGGTTTATATCATATGACCAGAATTTAGTCACATGAGAAAACTTAATACATGGATAGATGAGAAATGTATATTTTTGTTCTAAATGGCAATTTCTTCACTGATTTTAAGGTTCTATAACTAGAATTAGTAATATAGAAATATGGAGTAATATGGAGTGTGGAAACTATAGGACAATCTCATTGATTTCACATGCAAGCAGGATTCTACTGAAGATATCCAAAAACGACTGGAACAGCACATCAGCAGAGAACCGCCAGGAGTCCAGGCTGGGTTTAGAAGCTGTCATGGTACTAGGGATATCATAGCTGCTATTAGATGGATCTTAGCTGAAAGCAGGGAATACCAGAGAAATGTCTATCTGTGTTTCATTGACTATGCAAAGGTGTTTGACTGTATGGATCATAACAAACTGTGGCTGACTCTGAGAAGAATGGGAATCCCAGAACATCTAATCGTGCTAATGTGAAACCTATACTTGGACCAGGAGACAGTCGTCAGAACAGAGCAAGGGAACACTGCATGGTTCAAAATTGGGAATGACGTATGCCAGGGATGCATCCTATCTCCATACCTTTTAAACCTGTATGCAGAACAGATTATCCAGGAGGCTGGGCTCTATGAGGAGAAATGTGGGATCAAGCTTGGTGGACGATTTATCAACAATCTGCGTTATGCAGATGACACAACCCTGCTTGCTGAAACTGAGGAGGACCTGAAACACTTGCTGCAGAGTGTCAAGGACTGCAGCTCCCAATATGGATTAAGGCTCAATGTCAAGAAGACAAACATTCTCACCCCTGGGCCAATTGGCAGCATCAGGATGGATGGTGAAGAGATTGAGATTGTTCAAAGCTTTAGTTTACTTGGCTCCACAGTCAACACTCTTGGTTGGCACCAGTAGCCAGGAAATTTAAAGGCTCATTGCCATGGGAAAGTCTCCTGTTAGGAACCTCTCCAAAGTCCTGAAGAGCAATGGTGTCTCTCTGGAGACTAAGGTGCATCTGATACAGGCCATGGTCTTTGCAATCACTTGTTATGCATCAGAGAGTTGGACAATGACCAAGAAGGATAGAAGGAGAATGGATGCCTTTGAGCTATGATGCTGGAGAAGAGTATTGAGAGTACCATGGACTGCTAGGAAAACAAACAGATTCATCCTGGAAAGGGTTAAACCGCAAGGCTCCTTGGAGGCAAGGAGTCTGAGGCTCTGTCTGACATACTTTGGACATGTTGCAAGGAGGGACCAGTCCTTGGATAGGGACATCATGCTTGGAGGGTGGAGTGACAGCATAGGAGAGGAAGACCCTCGATGAGGTGAATTGGTTCAGTGAATGGGATAATCGGGATGGGAGTGTCAGAGACAGTGCAATTGGCACAGGACAGAGCAGAGTTTAGGGCTGTTGTACAAAGGGTTGCTACGAGTCTCAAGCAACTCGACGGCACATGACAACAACAACAACATTACTAGAAAGGAATCATTAAATGTCTGGAGGAAGTGAGGATGAATAGTGTAATTAAGCTTCTGCCACAGGTGGAATGTTTTTTCTCTATCCTATAAGCATTAACTCCTCAGGAAAAGTTACCATTGTCATACAGAAATTATACCTGTGGAAACATGACTGATGCAGGTACCTTGTCTGAATGTCCCTAAGGAAGTTCAGATATTGTTCTTATTTCAATGAGCACCCCCACAACAACAGTTTTCTTTCTAATTTGAATACTTTCAATTAGGGGGTCCCTAATTTACATTGTTCTCAAATTATAACAAATACACTTAGGGTCATTTGTTTTTTAAAATCTTATTATTAGTATATATGCACGGAGTATGGAAAAATCAACAAATTGTATAAATATACTATAAATATTTGATCAGCATAATACAAAGGAAGAGATTGGTGGAAAAACCAATATAGTGAGAAGACTGAACTTAGGACTTGATATTGCTGATGTAGAACAGCTTACAGGTAACTAAGAGGAAAATTGGCAGATCAAGACTTACTTAATGGACTTACTTAATTTTGAAGAAAAACCCAAAATAATAAGGAAGACAAGTTTTATACAGTTTTACTGTATATAGGTTACCTGGCTAACTGATTAGAAGAGATCCAATATGTGTCCCTATTTAAAAGAGAAAAAAAGAAAGGTGACCTAACAGAGTGTAAATTATCAAAAAATGTTACTAATATCACATTAAAATGAAATTTTTCTGAAAATTATTTTAAAAATGGCTAGAACAGTATATCGACAAGGAACTGCCAGGAATTCAAGCTGCATTCAGAAGAGGCTGTGGCACAAAGGATATTATTGCTCATATTAGTTGGATCATGACTGAATGCAGAAGATACCAAAAAGACGTTGACTTGTATTTTATTGACTATGCAAAGACACTTTACTGTGTGGATTATAATAAGTTATGGATAACATTGAGAAGAACGGGAATCTCAGAACACTTAACTGTGTTTATGCGAAACTTACACACAAACCAAGCAGCAGTTGTCCAAACAGAACAAGGGAACATTATGGGTCTTAAAATCATGAAAGGTGTGCACTTTGGTTGTATTCTTTCTCCATACTTATTTAATCTGTATGCTGAGCAAATCATTTGAGAAGCTTGACTATATGAAGAAGAATGTGGCATCAGAATTGGAGGAAGGCTCATCAACAACTTGTGTTAAGTAGATGACACACCCTTGCTTGCTGAAAGCGAGGAGGAGTTGAAGCATTTGCTGAAGAAAATCAAAGATTACAGCCTTCAATGTGAATTACCTCCCCACATCAAGAAGACAAACATCTTCATGACTGGACCAATAGGCAATGTCACGATAGAAGGAGAAAAGATTGAAATTATTAATAATTTCATTTTGCTTGGATCAATAATCAACATCCATGGTAGCAGTAGTCACAAAATCAAAAGACATATTGTATTGGGAAAATCTGCTGTCAAGAATTTTTCCAAAATACTACAGAACAACAATTTTAGTTAAAAGACTAAGGTGTATCTAACCTGAGCCATGATATTTTCAGTGGTTTCCTATGAATATGAATTGAACAATGAATAAGAAAGACCAAAGAAGACTTGATGCCTTTGAATTGTGATGTAGGCAAATAGTACTGAATAGCTCATGGACTGTCAAAATAATAAACAAATCTGCATTGCAGGAAGTGAAACCAGATTGCTCCTCAGAGGCAAGGATGATGAAATTTTGTCTAACAAGCTTTGGACATGTTGCCAAGATAGGGCAAGGTTCCAATCTGTTGCTCATCGGGTTGCTATGAATCATAGTCAACTCAGTGGTACATAACACCACCAATATGGGTTAGCAGAAGTTTTGGTTTTTTTTAAAGTAATTCGAGGACTTCAGTGGAAAATATATACCCAAATGTTGATTGATTTTCTAAAGCTGATAGAAAGATTTAGAACACAATGAGATATTTTATCTCAAAATATATGTTGTTGTTGCAATGTGCCATCAAGTTGCCCAATTAATAGTGACACTATGTACAACTGCTCTGAACTCTGCTTTATCCAGAGCCAATCTTACTGTCTCTGACACACTCACCCTCATTACCAATCAATCCATCTCATCAAGGTTCTTCCTTTCCTGCACTGTCCCTCCACTGTCCTAGGTATAATGTCTCTCTCCAAGGACAGGTCCCTCCTTGTAACATGCCCAAAGTATGTCAGATGGAACTTCAGAATCCTTGCCTCCAAGGAACAGCCTGGTTTCACCCTTTCCAGGAAGAACCTGTTTGTTCTAGCAGTTCATGGTATATTCAATACTCTTCTCCAGCACAACAGTTAAAAGGCATCAACTCTTCTTCCATCATCCCTAGGCACTGTCCAGCTTTCTGGATACATAACAAGTAATTGTGAAGACCATGGCCTAGATCAAGTACACCCTAGTCTTCAGACTGACATCGTTGTCTTTCCGTACTCTGGAGATGTCACTAACATTAGACTTTCCCAATGCAATTCTTTTGATTTTCTGGCTGCTGGTACCAAGAGCGTTGATTGTGGAGCCAAGCAAACTGAAGCTGTTAACACTACCAATCTCTTCACCATCTATCATGATGCTGCCACTCAGCCCAGTGATAAGAATCGTTGTTTTCATGATGTTGAATTTTAATCCATATTGAAGGCTATGGTCCTTGACCTTCTGCAGCAAGTGCTTTGGGTCCTCGTCCACAGAATTAGCAAGCAAGGTTGTGTCATCTTCATAATACAGGTTGTTGATGAGTCTTCCTGTAATCCTGAGGCCACATTCCTCCTCTAGAGTTCAGCCTCTTGAATGATTTGTTCTGCATATAGATTGAAAAGGTAATGGAGGTAAGAAACATCCCTGGCATTCACCCTTCCCAATTTTAAACCATGCAGTGTTTCCTTGTTCTGGTCTGACAACTAACTACCTCTTGGTCCTAGAACAGGTTTTACATAAGCACAATCAAAAGTATCAGGATTCCCATTCATCTCAGAGTCAGGCACAGTTTGTTGTGATCCACACAGTCAAATGCCTTTGCATAGTGAATGAAACACAGATAGACATTCTTCTGGTACTCTCTGCTTTCATCCTCTAACATTAGCAATAATATCCCTAGTACCATGGCCCCTTCTAAACCCAACTTGAACATCTGGTAGTTCTCTATTGATGTGCTGTTCAATAGATTTTGGATAATTTCCAGCAGAATCTTGCTTGTATGTGATATTAATGATATTGTTCAGTAATTTCCACACTCTGTCAGGTCACCTTTTTTTGGAATGGGAACAAATATGGATCTCTTCCAGCCAGTTGGCCAGGTGGTTGTCCTCCAGATTTCTTGGCACAACTTGGTGAGTGCATTCACAGTAGTTTTAATTTTTTTGAAATATGTCAGTGGATATGCTTTTAATTCCTGGGGCCTTGTTTTTAGCCAATTCCTTCAGAGCAGCTTGAACTTGTTTATCACCACAGGCTCTTGCTCATATGTTGTTTCCTGAAATTCTTCTGTCAGTTGACTCTTTGTGGTACAGTGACTCTGTATACTCCTTCCATCTTCTTTTAATGCTTCCTGGATCATTTAATATTCTGCCCAAAGCATCCTTAAGTATTTCAACTTGAGGTTTGAATTTATTCTTCAGTTCCTTTAGATTAAAGAATGCCAAGTGTGTGTGGCCCTTTTGATTTTCTGACTCAAGGTATTTTCACATTTTATTATAATAGTTGGCTTTGATTTCCTGCTCTGCCCTTTGAAATCCTCTGTTTTCAGCTTCCCCCCCCTTTCACTAAATTTATTTACTTATTTTCCCCCATTCATTCATTGTTGCACTTTTCTCCCCTCCCCTCTAGTACACTACCCTCTTGGAAAAGTAAAAGAAAAATTCTTTCATTGTTTTACAATCCCTCTCCCGAAGTACACTCCACTATACAGCCTTTGCTCTGGACTCCTGTCATGCTTGATTTCTTCCTTTTGCTTTGGTTTCTCAGTGCCCTAGTGCAATATTCAGAGTCTCATCTGACATCCATTTTGGTCTTTTCTTCCTCCTCTATGTAATGATATGTTGTATTCTTCCTGGATGATATTTTTTATATCCTCCCACAGCTCATCTGGTCTTTGCTCATTAGTGTTCAAGATCTCAAATCTGTTCCTGAGATGGTTTGAAATTCAGGTGGGATAGACCCAAGGTCATATTTTGGTTTATGTGGATTTAACTTAACCTTCTTTAGCTTCAGCTTGAATTTGCATATGGGTAGTTGGTGGTCTGTTCCACAATAAGCACCTGGCCTAGTTTTCATAGCTGGTATTGCGCTTCTCCAGAAATTCTTCTCACATATAGCCAATCTGATTTCTATGAAGGAAGAAACTAAAAGAACCATGCAGACAATTTTACTAAGTTTGTAACTAGGACTACCATTTTATCCCACTGTAATAATCCACATGGCTCAGAAACTTCCACAAATGGAATTATTAGTGCAATTCACAAAATTTCAGTTTTGTCCAACTCTTCTTCAACATTGATGTTTTAAGATTGTGCATTTTTACTAATAATGTATTAAGATATATCTGTAAGATACTTGAAAAGATACCAACCTCATATATTTAACAGAATCTAAAGGGATACAGTTTTGGTGGGTTGTTTTTTTTTAGGGATATAGTTTTTAAGTAGACTTGAAACTATGAAAAATACAAACAATGATAAAGAGATATAATAATAATTAAGAGAAATCAGAGAATCAATTAAATTATGATTGCCTACTACAACCTTCCAGATAAGTTTCCTGTTACTTTTTGGAGAGACTGAGAAACACTAGTATCACTTTATAGTCCATTTTCCATTTCTTTACATTGTTGTTGTTAGGTACCATTGAATCAACTACAACTCATAGTGAAACTATGAACAACAAACCTGAACCTTGCCTATCTCGTACCACCTCACAATCTTCATCCTGACCAAGCCTACTGTTGTAGCCACTGTGTCAAGAGGGTGAACTTTATTTTACTAACCTTTTCACAGCATGATGTTTCTTTCCAAGAATTGACCCCTCCTTCCAACGTGGGAAAGTATATAAGATGAAGTTCAGCTATCATTTCCCCTAAGCAGCACTCTGGCTGCACTTCCTCCAAGACAGACCTGTTTGTTCTTTTGCCCGCACATAGGATATTCAGCACTCTTCGCCAACACCACAATTCAAAGGCATCAGTTCTTCTTTGAGCTTCCTTATTCACTGCCCAACTTTCAGAAGCATAGGAAGCAATTGAATATACCATCGATTCGGTTAGGCACAACTTAGATTCTTGAAAAAAAATTTTGGGGGGAATAGTTTCCATACTATAAAATTCACCTGATACAAGTGTATATTCATTGCTTTTGTGTTACCAGATTCATCCCAACTGATAATAATCATGTAGGATAGAACTACTCGTAGAGTTTCTAAGGCTGAGAATATCTATGAAAGCTGTCTGACACATTTTTCTCCTGAAAAGCAACTGGTAGATTTGAACTGTCAAACTTTTGATTTCTTAATCAAAAAGCCCTTAAATACTATGCCACCTGGACACATAGTTATAATTCATAGATTTGCACTTATAGATTGACAGCCTCCAAAAACCCGCTGGAAAATTAGCAATGAGTTAATTCTAAATCAATGGCAATGGATTTTTATATCTACAAAATCCAGTTTTAAAATATTTCTATGTGGAGGGACAATCTCCTCCTGTACCAGTCAGATTTGATTTGATGGTACACATACCAAAAATAATAGAGTTTTTAAAAAAACTGGTAAGAGCTGCACTGCAATCCTAGAATATCTATGTGCTTTTTGTGTCTATAAATTTGCCTTTTCTAGACATTTTCTGTAAATAGAATCGAGCATTATGTAATCCTTATGTCAAGCTTCTTCATCATAGTGTAATGATTTCAATATTCTTCTATGCTAAAGCGTGTATCAGGAGTTCATTATTTAAAAAATGTTGATAGCATTTTACTTCATATGAATACACCACACTTGATTAATCCATTCAACTGCCAAATTTGGAATGTTTGAAGCTTTTCACTATTATGAACATTGTGTACTTGCCTTTGACAGTTTTCTAATAGTAGAATTATTGGGTTTATTTTTAGCTTTTTCAAGAAGCTGCTAAACTGTTTCCCAAAGTAGCTATACCATTTGATATTCTGTCAAGCAATGCTTGAGGAGTCCAATTTCTCCACATACTTGCTAACACTTGTTATTATCTATCTTTTTAATTATAACCATCCCAGGGGAGTTCTGGTGATGTAATTCATAGGGAATTATGCTGCTCACCCAAAGATTTGAGAGTTACGGTAGTTCAAATTGACCAGCCACTCCACAGGAGAAAGATGGACAATCTCTTCTTGTGCAATTTACAGCCTCCAAAAAAGGGGACTCTGGTGGCCTTGAGGTAAGGCCTTGTGCCAACCCTAAGATCCACTAGCTGCTCCACATGAGAAAGACAGGCAATCTCTTCCTGTGCAATACTGCCTCTGAAAAGTCCACTGAAGGGTCAGCTATGGGACAGTTCGACTCACCAATATTCAACATCAACAACAAACACACACAATAAGCTCCATCAAAAATTTACTAGAGGATCGTTAAGAGTTAGTTGCAACTTGCTGGTGACCTTTTAAAAGGTAATTATTATTAAAATCTAACTTCCTTATTAGTTAAAGAGGGAAATATAGGCAATAATTCTGTGTTAAGAGAAATTATATGCCTGGTATGTGTGACTGGCTTGCTAGGAGCGGGATTTGATAGATGTAAAAGCTATTGAGTAGAGGGGACCAAGCAGGACAAGAGAGTTTGGAACACAAAGCTACCAGCAGAGGAAAGATTTTCTCAGCTTTCTGTGAGAGGCGGGGCTAACTCAAGAGCCCCCTGCACACAAACTGCTTAAGTTTGTACTCCTGATCTACTGCCACTCCAGAGACAAAGAAAGATATTAAACTTCAGGACAGAAGGAATATCAGGTGAGACACTGCTTCCCAGAGAGTCAGTACTCAGAGTAACAGGCGACTGAAACTTTCCCGGGACACGGTCCCTCCATTTGTGGATCCTCACTTCCATGGCTGCAGGGCCCTCCCTGGGGCCAAACAGGACAAGAGAGTTTGGGAAGAGACTTGTAAGCAGGGGAAGGGCTTTTTCAGCTTCCGTGAGAGAGTGTTCACCTGAGATCTCCCTGCACACAAACAGCTTCAGTTGGCTCTCCAGATCTTGCACAACTCCAGAGACAAAGGAAGATGCTAAGCTTCAGGACAGAAGGCAAATCAAGACAAAAGAAAACCTACCAACCAGGAAAAAACATTTGGCAATACCATCTCAAACAAGGGTCTCATCACAAAAGTTTACAGAATACCACTGGGCCTCCAGAAGGAAAAGACGGATATAACACAATTACAAAACGGGCAAAAGACATGGAAAGGAATTGTCACAGAGGAAGATAGTTGAACGCCAACAGACACATGAAGAAATGCTCAAAATCCTTGGCAATAAGAGAGATGCAAATCAAAACCACAGGAGAGGCCGCCCCAAGAGTGATGTCGTATTAACAAATCAGAACTGCTCACCACACTACTCCCTCCCCTGTTGGCCCCAACACAAGCTCAGAAACATGTCAAACTGCAGAACGACACTATGCTTGGTGAAACGTCTTCCCGCCGCCTCTTTATAATCTGAGGAGTGACCTGTACCAGAGCAGGAAGTATCTATTTTTGAAAAATAAAACTATCATCTCTTTCACCTTAAAAAAACAAAACAAAATCCATGATGGGTTTCTATCTCTCCGGGAACACTGGCAAAGTTTAGGAGGACAGCAAGCAGTAAATGTTGGAGAGAATGTGGAGAGATGGGAACTAACCCTCTTATATTGTTGGTGGGATCATAAAATGATACAACTCCTCTAGAAGGCAGTTTGGGGTTTCCTCAAAAGTTGAAAATAAATGACATCCAAGTAGATATATGTATACTCATGTTTATCGCGGCTTTGTTTACAATAGCAAGGAGTTGGAAACAACCTAAATGCCCATCAACAAACGAATGGGTAGAGAAGCTGTGGTATATT
>NW_006399768.1:24137420-24140589 GCF_000299155.1 Elephantulus edwardii | reverse complement strand
TACCCCAGTCACTGAATCAATCCACCTCATAGAGGGTCTTCCCCTCCTGCGCTGTCCCTCCACCCTACCAAGCATGATGTCCCTCTCCAAAGATCGGTCCCTCCTTACAACATGTCCAAAGTATGTCAGACAGAGCCTCAGAATCCTTGCCTCCAGGGAGCGGCCCGGTTTAACCCTTTCCAGGATGAATCTGTTTGTTTTCCTAGCAGTCCATGATACCTAACCTCTGTTAGTCTGAGCAAAAGGGGCCAAAGAGAAGAATGAAGAATTCAGAACTCAAATGCTGATGGCCTTGTCTGCTGCTGATAAGAAAGGCAAAGGGCCTTGCTTGTCTGGCTGAGCTAGAAGGTGTCTCTTAAATCAGAATGGAATGTCCCTCCCTAAAGACTGTTTATAAAAATCCTCCCCAGTAAGTTCACAGTGTGACTTCCCATTCTGCCTCTCTAGGGTGAGGAACTCACCCGGGAGCTCCCCTTTCCCCCCTTTAATAAAGCTGCCTTAAGCTTTCTCTCATTCTCTCTGATTTCTTCTTTAAGTCCACCAACCTAACACCCTCAATACTCTTCTCCAGCAGCACAGCTCAAAGGCATCAAGATCTGTACACTAATGTTCATAGCAGTGTTATTAACCATCACAAAAACATGGAAATAGCCCAAATGTCCAAACACAACTAAATGGATTGAGAAATAGTGGTACATTCACATGATGGAATACTTTGCAGCACTCAGAAGCAACAATTTTGAAAAATACTACTTTACTTAGGAGAGACTGGAGAGCATTATGCTGAGTAAACTAACTCAGGCTTATAAGGACAAATACTGCATAAGACCATTATTGCAAAATAGTAGGATAACTAGTACATGAGGATTCAAGGGGAAAAGGGGTGGGAGCAGAGGAATAAGGATGGGTTGTAGCGAAACCAAAGAGTTACACAATTTTGTGGGTGGAGAAAAGGGGTGAATGAAATGGGAAGAATGTGACAGGGATCTGAAAAGACAGGGTAATGATGGGCAAGGTCCAATGATGATTAATTTTATAAAGCATAAAGTGTGAGAGTGAAACACAATGTATACAAACTTTGTAAGTAAACCAGGATAAAAAAATAATGAAAAGAAGAAGAAGAAGGTAAACAAAACATGCATGAGACATTATTTCCCATGCATTTCCCAAGAATGCATGGGGAAAATTCCCATGCATGTATGAAACACAATGTGAATGAAGAATAGTGTGAAACACAATATATATGAACTTGGTAAGCAAACCAACATAAAATGGAGAAAAAAAAAGCCACACCATTATTAGCTTTAAATGCCTCCTCCCAAAAAAGCTATTGACTATACCTCTGGGACACTAAAAGCCCATTGCTGAAATCATAGTGTCAATCCGTCTCTTTGAGGGGTCTTTCTCTCCTTCTCTGACACTCCATCTTTCCAAGCATGATATCCTTTTCCAAGGAAGATCCTTGCCTAGTTATATGTCCAAAGTATGAAAGACGAAGCTTTGTCACCCTTGCCTCCAAGTAGCACTTTGGCCTCACCCTTTCCAAGTCATATCTATTTGTTTTGGTGTTTCAGAGATAATGAAGATGGCACAGGATAGGGTAAGTTTTAGTCTAGCTGTTCATAGGGTCTCTATGAGTCATACTTGACTAAATTGCACCTACTCACAACAATAACATTTAGTGTATCTACTAATGAACTTTGTTCTGACTTTTTGTGATCAAAGGATAACTTCACAGACAAAAGAACAGACTGGGTGATAAGGGGAACAAAAGTGCATAAAGGATTTAAGTCTGCGTGATGTTTCCTGTGGAGAGGAGTGCTGAGCTAGTAAAAGGAGACTGTGAAGGACCCTGAGGACATTTTTAGGGTGATATATATCCTCATAATCGTAATCGTACCATATTTTCATGGAGATATATATATATTTATTAAAGTGTATACTTAACAGAAATTCAGCTTGTTTATTATAACTTTGAGATCAAAAAGCTATTTTTTTAAAAAGAATAGATGGCATACAGACGTTTAGATGGTAATAGTAGTGATATATGAATATTACAGCATTGGCAGGTCAACTCCAAGAAGAAAGTAAAGTTTTGGGTTATTTTCTGGTTCTTTCATCCTATCACACACATCTGCCCATTATTAGAAATTTATTACCCTATTTCTTGACTCTTCTCTCATTTCAGGTCCTTAGATGGAGGCATGGTGAACTACGGAGTGGAAAATTTACTGTATCTGTGTAGTTCAAGGGAAAAAAACGATTTGGGAAAACTATGTTTAAATATTTATAGAACTTTCAGGCATAAGTAAGAAAAGGCTTATTTATGCACTTCAGAATACAGAAATGGGATTCTAGAGGGAGCAGGTCTGAAAAGGGACTACATTTTAACAAATAGAACCTGGAATACTGGAGGTAAAAAACAAAGCTAGAGATGCTGAAGAGGAAATTGACTGCATTCGATGAAAAGCTGGACCTGATTGACTTTGTATTATCATCCCAAGGAAGATGGAATGTTCAGCTAGAGTTTTCAAGAGTAATTAAGGAAGGAAATGTTTACAGAGGTGAGAGCAAGATTAAGTAACAATAGTTTTATGAAAGAAGTGGAGATATCTAAGTACTAGAAACAGTGGCATCAGGATTGGAGGAAGACTCATTAACAATCTGCTTTATGCGGATGACACAATACTGCTTTATGAAACTGAGGAGGACCTGAAGCTCTTCCTCCAGAAGATCAAAGACTGCAGCCTTCAATATGGATTGAAGCTCTGCCATTAGGAACAAAAGGTACATCAGAAGATGCATCAGAAGATGCCTCTTGCTTGGTTTAAATATCACTGTCACCACCCACAAAAAATTGCCTATGAAGTCAAATTTCTACCATCTTTTAAGACATAGAAATGATTTAGAATTTCCAAGAGAAGCACAAAAAGTCTTCTGGGAAACAGAGGAGGATAAAAGAATTTTAAGTACACCGGACACTTACTGTAGAAAAATATTAAGAACAAAAATAGCTTCCCAATTGACATATTTCAGTTAAAAGATGCTTCCCTTGGACGTGCTCACCAAGTTGTGCCAAGAAATCTGGAGAATGACCACTTGGCCAACTGACTGGAAGAGATCGATATTTGTTCCTATCCCAAAGAAAGGTGACCCAACAGAATGTGGA
>NW_006399768.1:24130203-24136345 GCF_000299155.1 Elephantulus edwardii | reverse complement strand
GGTTGCCCTTTCTGTTAATCTGCGTGTGTTCTGTTGTGCATAGGGTTTTCAGAGGCCTGCTATTTCAGAAGTGGTTGGCCAATCCTTCTTCCTAGCCTGTCTTCATCTGAATGTTCAGATTTAGAGGAGTATCTGACAGACAGCTCTTTAACTGCTCCACTTACTATTACACTATCCATATTTTTTTAAGAAAAGCACTATTCATGTTTTTAAAGTAAACCTAAGTAGCAATAATTTCAGTAAAGTTCCTCTAAATTTTCTTCTCATGTTAGGCATACACTACTTCTCAGTGGGCCACGAATAAAGCAAAAGTTTAACAAGTGAACCTTGATTACAGAATTCTGGAGTTGAAAACACATCTAGTGAGTGTATGACTTTATGAAACTTTGGTTTAAAACTATTACTCATTATAAACAGGCTGTCTCTTAACTCTTCAGGTAGTTTGGTATTTAATGGCAAAATATCTATGCATTTCAAAATTATGGAAAAGCTATGATGCCCAGTAATATGGAAAATTTTCAGTATTTTTCCTTTACTCCTTTAGAACATACTTATTTAGCACTTGGGTACCAATTTGTTGTTTTAGAAACCGTGAACAATTGATTCTACGAAACAAAAGTTTACTGTTATATTTGAAGATGCTTTCTTCTCTTCCTTTCTTTTTCTCTCCTTTTTGGGGAAAGCTTATGTTTTGGGGGGTTCAGAGGTGATGTCTATTGTGCTTTGAGAGGCAGTGCAAATGTAACATTTCTAATGTCCATTACTTAGAATCTCTTACCAACTTAGCAGGAAGATTCCCTTGGGAATGTTGGCTGTCATATATCTCCTTTGCAGGGTGATTGAGTATTTCTCCTCCTGGAGAATTCACTGGCCTGATGTTGTTGGCTTCAGTATGTGATAATACTCCTCCTCTTAGTCACCCATGCTGAGTTCTTATGTTCTCTTCCCACAGAGGTCACGTCCTACACAGCCACCCCGCTGTGCTGGGTCAGCAGGAACACAGGATGACCATTTTCACTCACCATTATTTGCCTAAACCTAGAGAAAGAAAATTAGATCACTATTGATTTCACCCTCAGGTTTCCTTTACAAATGGTGGTGTTGTATGTGCTGAGTAATTATTTGTTTTTATGCCTTGGGCCCCATGAATAAGAGGTAAAGATGAGTTCTCTGCTTTTCAGTTTGGGCAAGACACTATTGAATAGTGAACATGATACAGAGAATGGCTGTAAAATCTCCTTATTTCTTGCAGTGGTTGCATTGAGACTATTCCAAGCATGTACAAGATCAAGCACCCATTCGGCCTTTTCTGTTCCTCTCCTCATTTTTGTAGGTTTCCATAGAACTTGAGAAGTGCTGTACCCTCTTTTAAAAATTAAATTAAATTAACTAAAAAGGGAAAGAAAGAGAGCCTGCATTTTCTGGGGTTTCCCCAGAGGCTTTTTATCTGTTTAAATCAACCATGGATTTTTCACATATTGACATAAGCATTCATTTGCTAATTTGTTGGACATTAGACAGCCTGGAGCCTTCCCCAGAATCTTGAATGAAGCTGAAATACTTGGGTTCTTAGGGCTGCTCCAGTCCTGCACCATTCCCTGCACACATATGGTTTTCCCTCTATCTCCTTAGATAAAAGTCAGTACTGATCGCCTTAAGGAAAGAATGAGTTAAATGGACCAATATTCTAACCCTGGATCTAAAAACCCAGCCTTTTCAGAGGCCCCTCAGCACCTGCAGCCGCAAGGTCATTTGCACATACATAAATAAATAAATTAACAATGAATAAATAATTTAATCCCAGCCACACAATGCCACCTTGCAGATTTGATCCTTTGCAGCTCCCAGTGAATTTGTTCATTTCTAATTCTTTTTGATAAAGTCCTCAGATACTTGCTGACTGTCAGGCTCATTTTCTTATTGTTTTCGCTTGATTAGTTCTGTATGACCCAAGGTCGCCCTTAAAATCCACATCTTTCGTGAAGACTCCGAAAGGCCTTCTTTTTAGCAACCCCCTCCCCAAAAAGGGTGGAAAGTGCCTTCCACACAAAAGACTGCAAGGTTGTTCGTCACTAGCCTCCTGAAGCAGCCCCTCGTTCACCCAAGCGAAAAAATAACTCATTAGGGAGGTGCCGTGGTTTGGTAGCCTCTTTATCCAGTGGACTTGGGTGAGGTTGTGTCAAGTTTTCCTGGTCCAGGAGTAGCTGGGCCCCTTATTACCCCTCAGTGACAGCACTAGACCTGGCACCTGCCCATCCACACCGTGCATTCTGAGTTGTTCTTTATTAGATGGGAGTTGATGGTTCTTCCTCCTTTTTTTCTCTTTTCTTAAAGCTGGGTAGGAGTTTGCTACTAGTCTCTCATTTTTCAGTCTGCACATACATCCAGCTTAAGCTGTGGGCCCAGGAGCAAGAATCTTACGTAATTCTTTAGTCTCTCTTATTCCACAAGTCCATTTGGAATATTGGCAACATTAATGACTTCTTTCCAGTAACATCTTTATAATGCAGTAAAACAAGAATTATGGGGATCTCTGGTGGTATGGTCCAGAGGGAGTTATGCTGCTAACTCAAAGCCAAGCCTCTCTGGCAGTTCTAATCCACCCATGGCTCAGTTACTGCCTTGGGAACAGCTGGGGTGTCCAACTAGAGTTGGGACCTGACCCAGTGAGCTATGAGAGAGAGCATGTGTGTGAAAGAAAACAGGACATAAACACTGGTGGGAAGAAGGGTTGGGAAGTAAGGTGAGATGGTAGGACAATGCTGGAAGAATACATTTTCAAATATGCTTTGTGTTGCTGAAGTGGCCAAGTGGGTAAAGAGTTACACTGCCACCCCAAAAGTGGTTCAGACTCATAAGCTGCTCCACAGGAGAAAGATGGACAGTCTCCTTCCTTGCAATTATAGTCACTGAAAAATCTGCTGTACTGTCTTCTATGAGCCAGTTCCAACTTGATGGCAATGTGTGTGTGTGTGTGTGTGTGTGTGTGTGTGTGTGTGTGTGAGTGAGTGTGTATTGTAATATTGACCTCTAGATTTCCCAAATACCATTGATCTGGTCCATATTTTTACTAGCCACCTTCTCTCTGTAGGATCACTAAAAGTCAAAATAAATTCCATCGCAATGAGTTTTTGTTTTGGTTGGGTTTCTCCCCATCCCCATTCTTTGTATTTCAGTCATGTCTGACTGGAAGAGATCAATGTTTCTTTCCATTCCCAAGAAAGTTGGTCTAATGGATTGTGGAAATTACTGAACAATGTCACTAATATTGCATGCAAGCAAAATACTGCTGATGATCACTCAAAAATGGCTACAGCAGTATATAGACAGAGAACTGCCAGATGTTCAAGCTGGATTTAGAAGAGGTTATGGCACCAAAGATATCATTGCTAATGTCAGATAGATCCAGGCCAGAAACAAAGAATATCAGAATAATATCTATCTGTGCTTTATTGATCATGCAAAGCCATTTTCTGTGTAGATCATAACAAATTGTGGCTAACACTAAGAAGAATGGGAATGCCAGAACACTTGACAGTGCTCATACAAAACCTGTACCTTGACGAAGAGGCTGTTGTTTGAACAGAGAAGGGGAATACAGCATGGTTTAGAATTAGGAAAGATGTGTGTCAGGGTGTTATCCTTTCTCCATACCTATTTAATTTGTATGCTGAGTAAATTATTCGAGAAGCTGGACTCTATGAGATACTCTGGCATCAGGATTGGAGAAAGACTCATATATAACCTTTATTATGTAGATGACACAATATTGCTTGCAGAAAGTCAGGAGGATTTGAAGCCCTTGCTGCATAAAGTTAAACACTACAGCCTTCAATACAGACTGCCTACAATGTTAAGAAAAAACCCATACCACTAGACCAATAGGCAATATTATGATGGATGGAGAAAATATTGAGACTATCAATGACATCTTCTTACTTGGATCCACAATCAATACATTTGATATCAACAGTCAGGAGATCAGAGACATATTGCACTGAGAAAGTCTGCAATCACAGACATCTCCAAGTTATTTGGCAATGATGTCGACAGTTTGAGGACAAAGGTGCATCTGATTCATGCCATGGTCTTTGCAGTCACTTGAGAGCAGAAAAATGAATAAGGAGGACAGAAGAAGAATTGATGGCCTTGAACTGTGGTATTGGAGAAGAGTGCTGAATGTCCTATGGACAGAAGAACAAACAGATATGTCTCAGAGTAGGTTCAGCCAGAGTTCCTTGGAGACAAAGATGATGAAGCTTTGTCTCATGTACTTTAGACATGTTGGGTACTAACAGAGGTCAATTCCTTGTAAAGGGACATCATGTTTGGAAAGGTGAAAAGGCGGCGAAAGAGAGGAAGACTCACACCCAGGTGGATTGACACAACTGCAGCCATGAGCTCGAGTGTGTCAGAGATTGTGAGGATGGCACGGGAGAGGACGGTGGTCAGATTGATTGTTCATAGGGTCATGATGAGTCGTACTTGACTCAACGGCACCTATCAACCTCAATAACAGCAACATCAGCTCTCTGGTGGTATAGCTGTAGCATGTTGCAATGTAAAGCATAAAGAACAGCATCTTGGGCAGTTCTAATGCATCAACTCCACAGAATAAATATGGGCTGTCCATTCTGCTTACAATTTTCAACCTCAGGGAAAACAAAGGAGAGTTGCTATGAGTCAGAATAGACTTTCTAAGAGTCAACATTAGTGAGAAACTCAAAACTCAAACTCAATAACATAAGCTCATAAACCAACTCATCGTTGGTCTTCCACTGGGTTTTCTAGGTTGCTGATCATATGGGATAGAATGAAGTAGCTATAATTAGTGGCCATCAAGTTTTCATTTGTATTTATAAAAAAATAAATGACAAAAAGGGTTTAAATCAATCAGTCAACATTCCTCAACAGTTCTGATAAACTTTTCCTTAATTTTTTCTTCTGCTTTCTTCTTTTGGATTCTCAAACCAAGAAATACCCATTGCTGATATAGATCATTATACTTGATACATTTTAGTAATTGAATTTTTTACTACCTAAGAAGAATGTTAATGAATAGTGTAGTCTGAAATATAGAAATCAACTACACAATCAGATTTTAAAATATCATTGTGTTTTCTTTTATGTGGTGAAATGTTAAAAACTGGATTTTATATTTCTTTTTGTATTATGTATTTTAGTGTATTTCTGCAGTTCCATGAAGGGCAAATTACCTTGGCTAATTTGTAAGCTAAAATTCTGCAAGTTTTTGTCCCAAGTTCAGAATTCTAAAAAGTAAATAGTAAAGATATCCTTGCATGTAACTTGTTAGCTCAGGAAGCCCCGAAGAGCAGAGTCATGTGTCTACTACACATGAAGGTGAACTCTCTGGCCACAGTGATACTTGCTATGGCTAGGGCACTCAAAGCACACATGGATTTAGGCAGCAGGGATCAAAGTCATAAGATTATTCTGTGTCATTGGTAAGCCATTTAAAACAAGTCTGCAGAACTTGCAGTGTTGGAAAGATTGACCATTTGGGAATGGCCATATCTTTATCTTGTTAGAAAGCGTTGAAAACAGGTGATTTCTGAAATGACATTCAGCAGTAAACATGATCTTGGACAAGACTCTTACCTGACCTGTGGAGGACCAGTCTATCTAGGTTTCTTATTTATGGTGGTTACTATAATCAGTGGTTGCTGGGTGCCTTTAGTTGACAACTCATAGGGACTCTATGAACAACAGATTAGAACTTGCACATAACCAGTGCCATCCTCATGATCCCCCTCATGCTCAAGGCTATTGTTACTTTCACTGTGTGTCAACTTGTCCCCTTGAGGGTCTTCCTCCCTTTCTCTGAACTTACACTTTTCCTTAATGTTGTTGTTGTTGTTATGTGCTGTCGAGTCGCTTGCGACTCATGGTGACCCTATGTACAACAGCCGTAAACTCTGCTCTGTCCTGTGCTAATCACACCGTCTCTGATACTCCCATCCCGATTAACCCAGTCAGTGAATCAATCCACCTCATAGAGGGCCTTCCCCTCCTGCGCTGTCCCTCCACCCTCCCAAGCATGATGTCCCTCTCTAAGGACGGTATCTCCCAAGTATGTTAGACAGAGCCTCAGAAGCCTTGCCTCCAAGGAGTCACCCGGTTT
>NW_006399768.1:24124938-24130103 GCF_000299155.1 Elephantulus edwardii | reverse complement strand
ATTGGGATGGGAGTGTCAGAGACAGTGTGATTGGCACAGGACAAAGCAGAGTTTAGGGCTGTTGTACATAGGGTCGCTATGAGTCACAAGCTACTCGACGGCACATAACAACAACAACAACGATCCCCTAAAGGAGAGATGAGGAGACAAAGAATATATTTGGCTTCCCTCACAGAAATTATTCATAATTCACTTCCCTCATAGAATAATATCTTCCATAAAATCTCTTTCAGTAAAAAAAAAAATTAATATGGATTGAAGCTCAAATCAAGAAAACAAAGATTCTCACCACTGGGCCGATTGACAGCATCATGATAGACGGTGAAGAGATTGAGCTTATTAATTGCTTTCATTTGCTTGGCTCCACAATCAACACTCTTAATACCAGCAGCTAGGAAATTAAAAGATGAATTACACTGGCAAAGTCTACTGTCAAGGTCCTCTCCAAAGTACTGATTTGCAATGATTTCAGTCTGGAGACTAAGGTGCACCCAATCCAGGCCACAGTCTGAAATTACTTGCTATGCATCAGAAAGCCAGACAATGACTAGGAATGATAGGAGAATTAATGCCTTTGAGCTGTGGTGCTGGAGAAGAATATTGAATATACAGTGGATTACTAGGAGAACAAACAGGTTCATTCTACAGAGGGTGAGATCAGGCTGCTCTTTTGAGGCAAGGATTCTGAAGCTTTATCTGACGTATTTTGGACATGTTGTAAGGCAGATGAGTCTTTGGAGAGGGATGTCATACTTGAGAGGGTGGAGGGACAGTGTAAGAGAGAAAGATCCTTGATGATATGGATTGATTCAATGACTAGGATAATGGGGGTGGGAGACAGTACAATCCTCATAGGTGTGTCAAAGACAGTAAGATTGGCACAGAATAGAGCAGAGTTTAGGGCTGTTGTACGTAGGGTTGTACTGTGAGTCACAGGCAACTCAATGGCACACAACACCAACAAGAAACAGTGGAATACCCTTACAATCAGATAGGAAAGAGTGAGAACAAGCAATACTGTTCCTGGATCCCAATGGGGTGTTTTTTGGGTTTTTTTTAGAATGTAATTTTAAATAAAATTTCCATTCATTCATTGATGCACATTTTCCTCCCTACCCACCACATTCCAGTTTACTTTTCTGTTTGAAAAAAAAATTCTTTCATTTTTGCACAATCTTCTCCCCCCTCCCTGAGTCCATAATACCTAATCATACATAACTTTTAAGCAGTTCTTTCCCTCGCAGTGTACATTTATTTATCCCCTTTTCTTAGTTTACCTCCTTCCTCCGTGTAAGTTTTGTTTTATAACAGTGGGATTATGCAGTGTTTGTCCTTTTGTGACGGAAATATTTCACTCGGCATAATGTCCTCAAAGGTCACCTGTTTTGTATAATATTTCATGAGTTCCTTGTTTTTCAGTGCTACATAGTATTCTGTTCTGTGAATATACCACAGTTCCTACCCCTTTGTTTGTTGATGGGCTCATGGCTTGTTTCAATCTCTTTGCTATTGTAAACAACACAGCAATAAACATAGGTGTGCATGTGTCTGTTGTGTGGCAATTCTGATTTCTTTAGGGTATATTCCCAGTAGTGGAATTTCTGGGTCAAATGGTACTTCTATTTGCAACTTTTTGAGAAAGTGCCATACTGCTTTCCATAGTGGTTGCACCATTTAACATTCCCACCAACAGTGAATAAGGATCCCAGTTTCTCTACCACTTCTCCAGCATTTGTTGTTTGCTGCTCCAATGGGGTTTTAAAAGAGGGGCCACTTGACAATTGGAAGAGGGTTATACACCCAGCAGGAAATGTTAGTTATAAAGGAAGCCACCACTGCCACGTAAGCAGCACAGAATAACTGCCTCCCATCCTCTGTCTCCTACTGTTGTTCCTCATAGATGAACCTGGCGGAAGCCAGAAGGAGCTGAGGTGATGCATTCTATGAGATCAGCCCCTCAAGGCAATAAACAGGGAGGTGTCGCTGAAGTTTTTTCCATCTCAGATAGTTGTAAGACTTGCAACTATGGCACACTTCATTCTCAAAGCAAGCAGCTCAATTCTTTTACACCCAGACTGTGGGGGTGGGGTGGGGGTGGGTGGGAATAGAAGACCTGAAGACCAAAATATCTGCTACTCTGTGAATGATCAATTCTCTGTTGATAGCAAAAAGATACTTGAGTTATGTGTCAATGTCTATAAGATCCAAGGAAGGACCCTAGAAAATGAAAAAGTAGAAAAAGCCATGTTTATGTATTTTTTGAGCATCTACTAAATACTAAATACATTGGTCTAGATGCAATGACAGCGGCAAGAAAAGCAAAAATTCCTCTTGCATACCACAAGTGGAAGCAGGCACATATGCTTCTAAGTGCTACCATGCAAATGCCCTGTTCTTATCTGGTGCTCTCAAGTCGGCTCCAACTCGTAGCAGCCCTCTGTACAAGAGAACAAAACTACCCTGTCCTTATAGTTTCCATTGTGCTTAAGGCCATCGTTGCAGCCATTGTGTCCGTCCATCTCATTGAGGCTCTTCCTTTTCTGTTGACCCGTTTTTCCTCCAGGCATGATTTCTTCTCCAGAGATTGGCTTCTCCTAATAATATGTCCAAAATACCTGAGATGAAATCTTACCACCTTTGCTTCTAATGATCACTCTGACTTAACTTCTTCCAAGGCTACTTTGTTTGATCTTTGGGAAGGAAGCCCAAAGTATGTTCAAGATCCTTCTCCAATATCACAATTCAAAGGCATCAATTACACTTATTTGATTATTCTCTATTCATTGTCCAGCTTTCATATGAATGAATACGAGACAATTGAAAACACCATGGACTGGATCAGGTACACTTTGAACTTTAAAGTGACATTCTTACTCTTTAGCACTTAAAAGAGGTTATTAACAGCAGATTTGCCCATTGTGCACATTGTTTGATTTCCTAGCCAGGCACTACAACATCCTGAAGTGGTTCCCATGAATGTTATCTTTACTATATGCCTGGTCTCTGTATGTTTCAACTCCATAGCCCTAAAATGAAGATTAATGATTATACCTTTCCAATAGGGTTATTATAAAGATAAAATTAGTTTAACTTATTTTCTTGAAAATTGTTTATGATACTGCTTAAAATATAGAAATTCTGTCCATAAATGTTTGTTTTAAGATTTACAGGCTTTTCAACCCAAAAAGTCACCATGATCCAGATGACAGGAGGTTCGGTAAGCATAGTAAGTGATAGAAGAGGGAGTCAAACAGAAACATGCAGAAGGAAGAGCATGGCGGTTATGAGGATGATGACTTAGTGAGGTAAGGAACAAAGATGCTGGTGAGCAAAAGCTGTTACAGGGAATTGACGAAAACAGCCATCCAAAATGTCACAGAGAGCCGCTCAAGTCTCCAGGGACAAATCTGGCAAGACTACAGAAAGTGTTACAATGGATGGCTTATTCAATGACAGGGACAGGAACACTAGCCGCTAAGCAAAATGTTAGTGGTTCAGACCCAGTGCCTCCATGGGAAAAAGGCCTGGTTATCTGGTTTCCATAAAGGTTACAACTTGTTCTTTTCAGTCATATGGAGTTAATATGAGTTGAAAATCAAGTGGACGGCACCTAACAACAACAATATTTTTATAACTTTCAGCCATTTAAAAATCAAAGGATACTTAAAATAATCAGAAACGTGGTGCCTAAATCTCAGGCTCTGAGATTAAATTGACATAGCTTTAAATTACAGCTTCGTCACTTCCTGTTAATTTGATGCAGGGGAAGTTTCTTTACATTATAGATGATTGTTTTTCTCCTTTGGACAATGGGAATGAGAATACTTATAGGTTATTTTTGCTTTGGAATGAAATAATCTGGTTAACACAATGTCTGACACATTGTAAGGCACCAAATACACTATTGTGAAAAAAGAATGAATTGGAAAGAGTTAACAAAGCCAAACACTGTTACATGTTCTGTTAAATCGCACCGGATGATATTAGAGCTTAGAAAGGACAACTTTGTAAACTCTGTGCACTGTGACTCCAAGGAGAATCATTCTGTGAGCCACTCACAAAATCAGGTCCTCTGCTTGTGTTCTACTTGAACAGTTACTAACAAAAAGATTTCTCAATGATGAGAGATAAAGCTAAGTATCTTAATGATAAAATTCAGTGCTGGAGCTGTGTTTATTTTTTTGCAGCCCAATGCTCTACCCCTGAACTATATACCACCTATATTTATTTTTGGATGATAATTTTGGCATTTTAAGTTTATAAACAGCACTAGTGAAATGGGTTTTTCTTCTTTTTTTATTTTATGAATTTTAATAGACATTTACAGAGGTTTTGGATTTCCATTCATTCCTTGCTGCACTTTTCTCCCTGCCCACCCCTCCCCACCAGTTCGTTCCCCTGTCCGAAAAGAAAAAGAAAGAAAAAAAATTCCTTCATTAGTATACAATTCCCCCATCCCTTCCCCCCACCCCCACCCCCGAGTACACTTCTCTATGCAACCTTAATTCTGGATTCCTGTGCTAACCATAATACTCAATCATATATCACTTCTAATCTGTTCTTTCCCTCATCTGTTTCAATATAACATACATAATTTATCCAGTTTTTTCTGTCATGCCCCAACCCTGATGTCACACCCGTTCTACAACAGGGTTTTTCTTATTTCTTAGTGACAAAGTCTCTCTTCTTGTACCAGGGATAATAAACTGCTTTATCCCTAGGTCCTTATCTTTAAATAAGTCTTAGGAATAGATATTTACTTTTAATTTTTTTTTATTCTGTCTAGAGGTAAAGAATTGTGCTGCCAACACAAAGTTCATAGTTTGAATTTACAAACTAGAGAGAAAGATGAGCAATCTCCTCCCATGTGATTTACTGCCTCTAAAAACTCACCGGAGAGTTGGCTATGGTTCTGTTCTGACTTAACCATACACAACAACAACAACAATACTATTGAAATACAGATCTTATTAATTTGTAATAATGGAAAAGAAGCTTCATCACTTACTATTGTTGTTGTTATGTGCCGTCGAGTCGTTTCCGACTCATAGCGACCCTATGCACAACAGTTCTAAACCCTGCTCTATCCTGTGCCAACTGCACCGCCTCTGACACACCCATCCCGATTACCCCAGTCACTGAATCAATCCATCTCATAGAGGGTC
>NW_006399768.1:24071397-24115768 GCF_000299155.1 Elephantulus edwardii | reverse complement strand
TGTTGACTGTGGAGCCAAGCCAACTTAAGCTCTGAACAATCTCAATCTTTTCACTCTTTTCAATCTCTTCAATCTTTTCCTAATATGATGTCTTTTTCTAAGGATGGCCCATCCTTATGAAACACCTGAAGTATGTGAGATAAAGTGTCACCATCCTTGCCTGTAGGGTGCACCCTGGTTGCACTTCCTCTGAGACCAATTTGCTTATTCTTTTGGCAGACCATGACGTGTTGAATCTTCACCAATACCATGATTCAAAGACATACATTCTTTATTCTTCCTTACTAATTTTTGGGCTTCTACATGCATATGAAGCAACTAAAAATGCCATGGGTCGATCAGGCATACTTTATTCTTTAAACTGGCATCCTTGCTCTTTGGCACTTCGGACAGCTCCTTGACAGCAACATATCTTTTGATTTCTTAACTGTGGTGCTAAGAATGTTGATGGTGGATCCAAGTAAAATGAAATCGTTGACAACTTTAATCTTTTCTCCCTCTATCATGATGTTGCAAATGGTGAGGATTTTTGTTTTCTTGATGTTGAGGTGTAATCTGCATTGAAGGTATTAGTCTTTGATCTTCTTCAGGAAGGAATGTAATTTGATGAGTCTTCCTTTGATCCTAATGCCACATTTTTCTTCATCTAGTTCAACTTTTCAAATTATTTGCTCAGCATATAGATTGAGTAGCTAAGATGAAAGGATACAATCTTGATGCACATTGTTTCTGATTTTAAACCATGCTGTGCTCCCTTAGGGAGCTCTTGTGGCCTAGTGGCAAGAAGCTGCACTGCAATCCTGAAGGCACATGGTTTGAGGCTACCAGCTGCTCTGAGGTGAAGGATGGGCAATTTCCTTCAGTGTGATTAACTGCCTCTGAAAACCCATTGGAGGGTCAGTTATGGGTTGGTTCTAACTCTATGGTACACAACAACAACAACAGTGCTCCCTTACTCTGTTTAAACAATTGCTTGTTGGTATATGTACAGATTTCCCCTGAGCAAAATTAAGTGTTCTGGAGTTCACATTTGTTTCAATGTTATCCATAATTTACCTAATCCACACAGTTGAATGTTTTTGCATAATCAACAAAATAAAAATAAACATCTTGTGCACATATTTTCCTTTTATAGAACAGTTACTGTCGTTGTTGGAGTCAAGTGTAAGACATAGTGACCCTGTGAACAACAGACCTGAATCTTGTCCTATCCTGCACCATCCTCACAATCTCACAAAATACCTTATCTTATGGCATCAGTTCTTCTTCTGTCATCTTTATTCATTGTCCAGTTCAGATGCACAGTAAGGGATTGAAAATACCATGACTTGAATAAGGCACACCTTAGTCTTCAAACTAAAATCATTGCTCTCTAGTAATTTGGAGAGGTCCCTGACTGTAGACTTTCTACTGCAATAGGTCTCCTGATCTCCTGACTGCTGGTAACAAGTTTATTGACTGTGGATCCAAAGAAGATTAAATCATTGACAGTTTCAACCTTTTCTCCTTCTTCCACGATGTTACTTATTAGTCTAGTGGTGAGAAATTTTATTTTCTTGATGTTGAGATGCACACCATATTGAAGAATTTTAGGGAGTTCTGGTGGCCTAGAGGCAAGAAACTGCATTGTAATCCCAAAGGCATGTGGGAGCAGTTGCTCTGTGGGAGAAGAATGGCAGTCTCCTCCCTTGTGATTAAATGCCTCTGAAAACCTGCCAGAAGGCAGCTATGGGTTGGTTTTGATCCAACGTCAACAGTAGTCTTTGATTTTATGCAGCAAGTGCTTCAAGTCCTCCTCACTTTCAGCAAGCAAGGTTGTGTCATCTGCAAAACAAAGGTTATTGATGAGTCTTCCTCCAGTCCTGATGCCACATTCTTCTTCATAAAGTCCAGCTTCTTAATAATATACTCAGGATCCAGATTAAATAGATATGGAGAAAGGATTCATTCCTGAAGCACACCTTTCCTAATTTTGAATCATGTAGTTTTCTCTTGTTTTGTTTGCACACCAATCTCTTGATCTAGGTATAGGTTTTGCATGGGCACAATTAAGTGCTCTTGAATTCCCATTGTTCTCAATGTTAGCCGTAATTTGTCATGATTCACATAATCCAATGCCTTTGCAGTCAATAAAGACCCATAAGACATTCTTTTTATATTCTTTGTTTTCAGCCAGGATCCATCTGACATCAGCAATGTTATCTCTGCTGTCATGGCCTCTTTTAAATCGAGCTTGAACTTCTGACAATTCTTTCCCTCTTCCTTGTTCTAGCCATTTGTGAATAGTTGTGGCTATGTGCCATTGAGTCACTTGAGACTCATAGCAACCCTATGTATAACAGCTCCTAACCCTGCTCTATCCTGAGCCAACCTCATGTCTCTGATACACCTACTTCCACTCACCTATCCCTATTCATCTACCCTGTGAAGAGTAGATTGCAATTATTATAATTAGGGAGTTCTGGTGGCTTAGTGGTAAGGAATTCACCACCAATGCAAAGGTAGACATTCTAATCCACCAGTGGCTCTGCTGAAGATGGACAATCTCCTGCAATGCAACTAGCTGCTTCTGAAAATCCACTGGAGGGTCAGCTATGGATCGATTACTGTTGTGATTAGATGATATACAACAACTAATTATTTTAATTTGATTAAATTAATATTTAGAAAGCAACCAAATAAACACTCCCTTATTTGCATTTGTCTCCCAAAATTTATTTAACATAATGAAAAATTCTGATTTCCATATAATGTCAGAAATTATAAAAATAATTTTAATATTTTAATGAAAAGAGCTCAACATGTTTCATGCAGGAAAACTCCTATTTTTATTTAAAGAAATAAGAAACCACAACTTATTACAGTTTTTAAATAAACTACTTAATAGTCCTGTTGTTGCCTTGTGCTTCTCTCCTATAGCTTCATTTTATTTCTAAATATATAGTTTTATCCAGAGATGAACCACAATCTAGGTTGGGAGAAAGGAGGCCTGGCACAGTGGATTAAACAATGGGCTGCTAACCAAAATGTTGATGTTTCAAATCTACCTGCTATTTGGTGGGGGGAAAATGAGGCATCTGGTTCTTTAAAGATTTACAGTTAAAAAAAAAAAAGTCAAAACAAAACCAAAAAAACCCCAAGTTAAAGAAATTAAAACAGACTTATAGCTTTGAGAATGCTTTGAGGTAGCTCTGCTCAGTTCTCTGGGCTGCAAGGAGCTGGAACCATCCCAGTGGCAATGGATTAGTTTGGGAGATCAAACTTCTGTTTTTGTGTGTTGTTGGTTTATTTATTTATTTTTTAAAATAGTTGGGAATGTAAATACTGTAACAAAATCATCCAAATTTTCAGATTTCTGTCACTCTTGAATTTTGTAGTGCATTCAAAATTGGATTTGATGTCTTTTAAGAGCTTAGTATTCTCACATTTTAAATAATAGTGTACTAAACCCAGAAATAGGAGTTTTGATAGTGTTGTCTATGGGATTTTGTGCTGTTAACCCAAAGGTGGCACCTTGCTGGTGGTTCAAATCCACCAGCTTTTCCATGGGTAAATATGGGCTATTTCCTCTTGTTTGATATTGAGCTTTAGAAAACTCAGTGGAGGACCCTGTGAGTTGGTCCCAACTCAACAACAGTGAGTGAAATTTTAAATTAAAAAATCCAAACTCATTGATGTGTAGTAAGTTTCAACTCATGTTGTTGTTGTTGTTAAGTGCCGTGGAGTCGAAGGCAACTCATAGCGACCCTGACCCTGTGAACAAAAGACCTCGATACCTGTGTCACTTTCATCCTCTTTCCAAGTTCATAGGGTTTCCGGAGGCAAGCCATTTGGGAAGTGGATGCCACTCCTGCTTCCAAGCTTGTTTTAATCGGGGGACTCCACCAAACACTGTCCACCATGGGTAAACATTATCTCATTTGACACATCAGCGTCATAGTGTTCGGCTTCACAGCAACCACGAATTATCTCTGTACAGCAAGTGGACACACCAGGGCTATACGGCCTACAAGAATGTTTGACCAAAAACAATTAAGAACTGGCCTGAGTACGACGTATTAGAGTCACCCACCTTTGGCTTGGTAGCACCACTTTCGGTTCACTGGGCCAGCTGGTCTCTCTCTGTGTTGTTAAGTGCCGTTGAGTCGAAGGCGACTCATAGCGATCCTATTAACAAAAGTCCTCGATGGTGTTTGGTGGTGCTCCCCGGTTAAAATAAGCTTGGAAGCAGGAGTGGCATCCACTTCCATAAATAGCTTGCCTCTGGAAACCCTTTCGTTTCAACTCATAGTGACCCTATTAACTGAGACTGTAAATCTTAATGGAAAGAGACCGCTCATCTTTCTCCTATGAGTAACTGGTGAATTCAAATTGCAGATCACTAGGTCTAAAGGCCATTATGCCACTTGGTCTCCTTAATAGTATTTAAAAATACTTACTAGTACCGATAGAGAAATTGCTGTACATTCACACAATGGAATACTATGCAGTGCTCAGGGGCAATGATTTCTAAATAATAATAATAAATACATAACTTGAGAGACTGGGGAACATTATGCTGAGTGAACTAACTCAGTGTCATAAATAGAAAGATAACGAGTAAAACATGTATGGGGATCCAAAGGGAGAAGGGGTGGGAGCAGAGGGTGAGGATAGGCAGGGGTGACGTCATAGGGTCTCACAATTTGGCGGGTGGAGGGAGGGGGATGAAGGAAATTGGAAAGATTCATCAGGGATCTGGGAAGATCGGGTAATGGTGGGCGTAGTTCAATGATGATTGATATTATAAAACAATGAATAGGAATGATTATATGAAACACAATGTGAATGAAGGATAGTGTGAAAAAATGTATACAAATTTTGTATGTAAACCAGTATAAAATAAAAATTTTAAAAATACCCAATATGACGTAAAACTCTTTGCTTGTATAAAGAAAAATTATTCAAGATTTGCTAAGTTAAAAAAAATACATAGCAAGGATCATATCTAATGGTGAATGTCCCTGTTTTAAAACTACTAGACTATGAATTAAGCAATTAAATATCTTTATTCAATAAATATTATATATTTTTATACTACACATCTGAAATACATAACCATAGTAAATATTCATAAAAATAGAACATTAAATTAGCAGTTTCTTGGAAGTACCCACTTATTATCATGCAAATCTGATTTTCTGTAAGCACTAAAAAGAATGTAACGATAAAGAAAACATTGCATAAAATTGAATCAGCAATATATTTCATTACAGTTACATGTTTATTATCCTAGTTCCTTTCAAAATTCTATCATTGTTCCAGTACTCATAATGTCTCACTCAGAGATTTATATTCATTCAGAAATAAAACGAGGAGAGATTTATCTTAGGAAACATTGATTACAAGTCAAAACAAGGCCCTGAACTTCATGGAGTTTGGGGGTCATTTGGGCCCATCATCAGAATCTGCTTGGTTTCCCATTGCAACACTAGCCCCTTTAAGAAGGAGTGACAGCTATTTCACTGTAAGTCCTATGACACTCAGCTGTGATTCAGACATGTCAATGGACAGGGTCAGGCAAAGGTAAGAGGTGCATCCCAGTCTAGCCTTATCCAGCCCTCTGTGTACCTTGTGTGCCTTATTCAGGGCTTCACTGCTTTGTCTACTCTGGGACTCAAACGTGAGCTCTTAATGACTTGTTAATGCTGTAATTGGTTCCTATTCTCCATGCTAAGATGGAAAGGACAGCCTGGCAAGCAGTACCAATGTGGTCTTACTCCTGGTTCCTCTCATTCTTTTCAATGAATAAAGTCTGTCGGGCATATATACTTTAACTGTTCTGTGGTTTAAAACATATACTAGTAAAATTTCTAAAAGACTATTTAAACTGTTCTTGAAAGGTAGTTTCACTAATATTTTTAAAACGCATTAAACATTAATAAGCAAAATTGTTTAAAAGGCTGCTGCCTAGCAATTTACTTTTGGCAAACACACAAAAATAAGATTAGGATTTCAGGGCAGTCCCAGAGAGCAAGCAGAGCACGTAGAGCGACAACAGATTGCACGAGCGCCCCCTGCTGATCTGAAGCCCTATTTTATTTTAATTCCGGAAGCACACAGACAAAAGAAACGTGTGAGTTTGTTCTAATAGGCAGATTAGTTATCTGTTTATTTTTTCCTGAAAAATTTATTTTTACAAAATAAAAAAGGAAAGAAAAGCTCTTTTGGGATTTTTATCTGAGCTGTGACCTAAACAAGAGCAAGGGAGCTATACTTAAGAAGCAGGTCTATAGCACTTTTCCAAATCTAGTACTGAAAAAAAAAATCCTGAAGTTTCATCAGATTTCAAATGCAATGACCAAAGCTTAAAAGATATATTTCTAGTCATTCCCATTTTTTTTTCTGTAATGATTTGGGGGCGGGGGGAATATGCCTTTCAGATATACCATGACGATAGTTTCTTTTGTGTTCAAAATTTTTCCTGATGCTTATTGAAACTTTAAATGAAATTTGACTTGTGTGTATTATTTTATTTGCATAAATTTAGTGTGACTTGTCAAGAAGATTAATGGAGGATATTTGTACGTAAGTTAATAGGTTACCATAATAGAAATTTGAAACACTAGAAGATATGCATTCATGAGGTTACAAAGATATACACCAGAATACCCGCACCTCACCAGTCCCAGTCTACACTGGGAATACAATGAGCAAAACCAAGACTTCTGCCTTTGTGTAACTTACTGTGTATTAGCGCAGTCACTCATTAAATAAAACATCCAGATAAATATGTAGATAAATTAAGGTAAGTAATTTGAAGGAGGGGGTGAAAAAGAATATATTTCTACAACAGAATGTATAAAGGGCACTTTCATTGTCCTTGAGTTGGAAATGACTCACAGTTGACCTTCCATTGGGTTTTCAGAGGCTGTAAATCACAAAGGAGGAGTCTTTCCATCTTTCTTCTGTAGTGTCTGGTGGTTTTGAACAGCCAAACAAGTGCACCCTTTGGGTGAGCAGCATGACTCCCTATGGACTATATCGTCAGGGCACTTAATTTAGAGAAGTAAGGGGAAATCTAATTTAGGAGCCAGGAAGAGGTTGATGGAGTGGGGAGTAAATGTTCCAAGCTGAAAGTATAGCATCTTTGAACTCTCCAAGCTGGGAAGGGCTTAGTATGCTTGAGGAATTGAAGACCCGTGAGAGCTGTGGAGAACAGAAAGAGAAGAGACTGGATAGATGGCCAAAGCCCAGATCATTCAGTCCTGCAACTGTGGGAGGTGTTTGCTTTGATACTGTTGCTGTGAGAGGATATTGAAGCAGTTATGGGAGGGAGGTAGCACAATCTGAATACTATCCAATGGCCACTCAGATTTCTCCTCTGAAAAATAGATTTGAAGGATTCGATAATGTGACATGATTAGACATTGTTATGACAGGAGTCTAGAATGAAGGTAGCATAGTGGAGTGGACTTGGGGGAAGGGACTTAATAACAATGAAAGAATTTTTTTCTTTTACTTTTCAAAAAGAAAATCGAATTGGTGGGCAGGGAGAAAAGTGCAACAGTGAATGAATGGAAATCCAAAGTTTCTGTAAAATTTCACGAAAATCAACTCAAAATAAAAAAAAAAAAAAAGAATATAGCCTGAGAGATTCGTTTGAGTGATATGGCACAAGAGCAGGTTAAAAAAAGAAAAAAGAAAAAAAAAGAGTGGTTTGGACTATGAAAGTGACAAAAGACACAAAAAGAATACTTAAAATTCAGATCATGGATTGTATATGCCAGCAAGAAACAGAAGTGCCAAGGATATGCCTAAGATTCTGACCATGGACTGTATGTGCAGGCAAGAAATAGAAATGTCAAGGATGATTTGCAGGTTAAATGATATATAATTGCTTTGTGAGGCATAAGGGGCTATGTGATTAAGTCCAATCTGAAAAATAGGATCTATTATTTAATCTTTGGAGAAATGAACTGATAGTTGTTCTTGTTCTTAGGTGTCATCAAGTTCAGTAGGACTCAAAGTAACCCTATGATCTGAATCCTGTGCTATCCTGTGCCACCCTCACAATCTCTGACACACTTAAGCCTGTTACTGTAGTCAATGTGTCAATACACCCAGTTGAGGGTCTTCTTGTCTTTTGCTGTCCCTCCACCTTTCCAAGCATGGTGCTTCTCTGCAGGGAATAGCTTCTCTTAGCAACAGGCCCAAAGTGTGTATTGCTTCCAAGGAGCACTCTGACTGCACCTTTGCCAACACATATCTGTTCTTTTGACAGTTCACAGGATATCCAGTACTCTTCTCCAACACCAGTTCAACAGCATCAATTCTTTTTCTGTCATCCTTGTTCATTGCTCAGCCCTCAGCAGTGTACCAAGTGATTGAAAAGACCATTGTCTGAATCAGGTGCACCTTAGTCTTCAAACTAACATCATTGCTCCTCAATCATTTGGAAAGGTCCCTGCCTACAGTCTTTCCTAGTGCAATAAGTCTCCTGACATCCTGACTACTATTGTACCACATATATTCATTGTGGTTTCAAGTAAGGTGAAGCCATTGACAGTCTCAAACTTTTCTCCATCTGTCATGTTTCTTATAGGTCCAGTGGTGAGGATTTTTAAGTGGGTTTTTTTTTATGTTGTTGTTTTTTTATGTTGAGATGCAATCCATGTTGAAGACTTCAATCTTTGATCTTCTGTACCAAGTCCTTCAAGTTCTCTTTATTTTCAGCAAGTGAGGTTGTGCCATCTGCATAACAAAAGCTTATGATGAGTCTTTCTCCAGCCCTGATGCCACATTCTTCTTCATAGAATCCAGCTTCTTGAATAATCTGCTCAGTATACAGATTAAATAGGTATGGAGAAAGGCTACAACCCTGATGCATTCCTTTCCTAATTTTAAACCATGCAATGTTTCCTTACTCTCTTCACTCTGCTTCTTGGTCTAGGTATAGGTCTCACAGAAGCAGAATTAAGTGTTCTTTGATTACCATTCTTCTCAATGTGAGCCATAATCTCTTATGATCCACACAGTCAAATGTTTTTGTATAATCAATAAAGCACACATAAGACATTCTTCTAGCATTCTTTACTTTCAGTCAGGATCCATCTGAAATGAACAATGATATTTCTGCCAAATTATTTCCTTCTGGTGGTATTTGAGACCACAAAGCTCAGGCAGTCTAGTGAATAGGAAATTATGCTGGCAACCAACCCCAAGGTGAGTGATTTGAATCCACCAGCCGCTACAAGGGAGAAAGAGGGAAAATCGTTTCCTGTATGATTTACAGCCTCTAAAAACTTTCTGAATGGTCAACTGTGAGTCAGTTGTGACTCAAGAGCAATGAGTTGTCGAGTAATTTTCACCAGCTCCTCTAAAGTTACCTTACACTGTTTATGTAAATGTAGCTTTAAGATAAATCCCTTATTCCTCATCCTATCTGGTGGTTGCTGAACTCTGAAAATTGTCTCTATATATGACACCTAAAAATCCTAAAAAAAAAGTCCATTTCTTCTATTCTTAGTGTCTTTCCTGACAGAGAAGGAAACATATTCACTACTAAGACTAGTACAAGAAAAAGGCAATGGATTTTGGCAAGATGAAGTAGTCACTCAAAATTCAATATTATAAATGGATCACTCAATTAGAAGGAAATTATTTTAGTTCGTATAGGGTCTCTATGAGTTGCCAATGACTCGATGGCACTTAACAACATAGAGAGAGACCAGTTGGCCTAGTGGACCAAAAGTGATGCTACCACTCCAAAGGTGGGTGACTCTAATCCACGGCTCTTGGGCCTGTTTTTCATTGTTTTTGGTCAAACATTCTTCGAGGTCATATAGCCCTGGTGTGTCCACTTACCATACAGAAATAACTTGTGGTTGCTGTGAAACTGAACACTGTGACACTGATGTTTGTAACCACTGATAATGGTTACTCATGGTGGATGGTGTTTGGTGGTGCTCCCTGATTAAAACAAGCTTGGAAGCAGAAGTGGCTTCCACTTCCATAAATAGCTTGCCTCCAGAAACCCTATGAACCTGGAGAAAGGATGAAAGTCACGCAAGTGTCGAGGACTTTCATTCATAGGGTCGCTATGAGTTACCTATGACTCGACGGCACTTAATAACAACAACAACAATAATCTCATAGAGACTTCAGTTAATAGTAGTTGATCCAGACAGTGTTCTGTAACTTATTTTAGTCTTCCCTCAATCTATGAGACAGGTGTACTAATTGTTCCCTTTCACTGATGGGAACTGAGGTTCAGAGATGCTAAGTAGCTTGTTCAAGATGGTACAAGAAAGTGGAGTCAGGGCTCAAACCCGAACAGTCTAGCTGCAGAATCCTATATTCTTAATGCAGTAAAGATAGTAATAATAAACATTTAAAACAATTATGTTTTATTATAATGATTCATTGAAGTCTAGAATCATTAGACCAGAACATAAATTTCACATAATTTTCACATAATTGTCAGTGTTTTATGCCTAGAATTTATGAAGCTGTTTCAGAAACTGACCTGTATGAATGGGCTCAGTGTCACTCCAATTATGCATCTCCTTTTGTTGTTGCTGTTGTTGCTATGTGTTGTCGAATCGCTTGTGAGTCGTAGCGACCCTATGTACAACAGCCCTAAACTCTGCTCTGTCCTGTGCCAATCTCACTGTCTCTGACACACTCATCCCGATTACCCCAGTCACTGAATCAATCCACCTCATAGAGGGTCTTCCCCTCCTGTGCTGTCCCTCCACCCTCCCAAGCATGATGTCCTTCTCCAATGATCGGTCCCTTCTCACAACATGCCCAAAGTATGTCAGACGAAGGCCCAGAATCCTTGCCTCCAAGGAACAGCCTGGTTTAACCCTCTCTAGTATGAATCTGTTTGTTTTCCTAGCAGTCCATGGTACCCTCAATACTCTTCTCCAGCACCACAGCTCAAAGGCATCACTTCTCCTTCTATCCTCCTTGGTCATTGTCCAACTCTCTGATGCGTAACAAGTGATAGCAAAGACCATAGCCTGTACCAGCCACACTTTAGTCTGCAGAGAGACACCATCTTCTTTTACCTGAGAGAAATAAAGACCAACTTTACACTAGAGATGGTGGCTAAGTTTTGTGCCATTAATCCGAAGGTGGTGCCTCTCTCACGTTTGGAATCTGGTCACAGGGCAGCGAGAAAAAGATGGGCCTTTCCCATGCGATTTAAAGGCTCTGGAAAAACCCACAGCAGGTTCAGCTATGAGTCAGTTCTAACTTAGTGGCAGTGAGTTTGGTTTGCAGTTTTTTTGTTAGAGAAGAGTCACAGTTCTGCAGAGCTGATCAACCACCTCAGAGAAAGGATACACTGAGCTTTCCTCTGCCTTTCAAATGTAGCATTCACAATAGCCCGTAATCACGGAAAACTCTGTCCTCTTCGGGAATGAGAGATGTTTTGGGCATGTATAGGACATGAGAGTGTTTTGGACAGTGTCAAATGCTGAGACCTGAGAATTACATTGAGGCCACTTGGGAGACCTCACAGGGACATAGACAGACATGATCCTGAGTTTCAAGGGCAGTCATTAACTTAATTTTTTAAAGAGGCATTTCATATGTGATTTAGGGAGGGGAAAACCCCCACTGGACGTTATATTTAAACCTGATTGTTAATCCTCCAATGAGTTTTGAGAAGCAGTAAATTGTACAGGAGGAGATTGCCCATCCATCTCCCATTGAGCAGCGGGTGGATTCGAACTACATGCCAGCAGAGCTGCCTTCCAAGTAGAGCTTCCTCCCTAAACGTAAGTGTTGTTGTGTACCATCGAGTGATAACCAACCCAAAGCTGACCCTCCAGCTGGTTCTCAGAGGCAGTAAATCACAGGGGAGGAGAGCACCCATCCTACTCCTGGGGAGCAGCTGGTGGACTTGAACCACGTTCTGTCAGGATTGCAGCGCAGCTTCTTGCCACTAGACTAGAGGCTGGAAGAAGTGTTGGGAAGCTGCGGTGTTGTGAATGGTGGCCATGGCAAAGGGGATAGAAATGAATGAATACACAAGAAATGGCAGGTCATGTCAAGGAGACCTGAAGACTGCATCTGGAGTTTAAGGAATGGAAGAGAAAATTGCCAGTCAAGTGGTGGTGGTGAATCAAGTGGAAACAGATAAGTGAACCTACCTGGGAATAACAATGGATATACAAAGAAAACCAAAATGGTTTCCCTTTGAATAAGAGGGTTTTGCCTAATTGTTGTTGAATGCTGTCGAGTTGGCTCTGATTCATAGTAAGGGATTGGCGAGTGATCTCATGTGCACTGTTGATGCTCAGTGCCACCAAATCAGCTCTGACTCATAGTGACCCTATGTGCAACAGAACAAAACCTTGCCCAGTCCTGTACCATGGTCAATCTCAGATGTGCTGTAATCCATGGTGCTAGTCACTGTGTGAATTTTTTTCTTGTTGAGTGTCTTCTTCACTGACTCTACTTTTACTAAATGTTGAGTTTTTTCCAAGGACTGACCCTTCTTAATAACATACCCACAGTATGTGAGACCTTTGCTTAGAAGGTGTACTCTGGCTGCACAGTATACCCAATATTCTTCATCAACAAAATTCAAAGACATCAATTCTTCAATTTTTTTAATTCATTGTTTACATGAAATGACTGCAAATACTGTGGTCTGGGCCAGGTCCACCTTAGTATCTACAGTGATGTCCCTGCTCTTTAGCACTTTAAAGAGGTCCTTGGCAGTAGGTTTGTACACTGTAGTAGTCCATTTTATTCTTGACTATTACTTTCAAGTTGATTATGGATTTAAGTATTAATACAATGATGCCATTGGCAACTTAATCCTTTCTCCCTTTATTATGATGTTTATTGGTTCTGTTTTGAGGCTTTTTATTTTCTTTATATTAAGGATTTTCATTTTATTTATCTTGTAGTCCTTACCCTAGGCTATGGTTTTAAATCCTCCTAAATTCCAGCAGGTAAGGCTATGTCATCTACACGACATAGTTTTTGATGAGTCCTCCAGCTTCTTGCATTATTTGCTCAGCATTTAGACTGTCTTAGTTATCTAATGCTACCATAAAGGAGATTACACAAGGCAATTTCTGCTTCCACTTTAACAAATAGAAATGCACTCTTATAGTTCAGAAGGCTAGAAGCCCAAATTCAGAATATTCTCTTTAGGGGAAATCTCTCTCTTATACTCTGTCAGTTGTGGAGAAAGGTGCTTGTTTCCTTCAGCATCTGCAGACTTGGTGTTTCCAGGAGATGAAGAAATTATGGTACATTCACATGATGGAATACTATGCAGTGATCTGACTGAGTGTGGGAATTATCGAACAATATCATTAATATCACGTGCAAGCAAGGTTCTGCTGAAGATTATCCAAAAATGACTGAAACAGCACATCAACAGAGAACTGCCAGAAGTCCAGGCTGGGTTTAGAAGGGGTCATGGTACCAGGAATATTGTAGATGGATATTGTTAGATGGATCTTGGCTGAAAGCAGGGAATACCAGAAGAATATCTATCTTTGTTTCATTGACTATGCAAAGGCATTTGACTGTATGGACCACAACAAACTGTGGTTAACTCTGGGAAGAATGGGAATCCTAGAACACTTGATTGTGCTTATACAAAACCTATACTTGGACAAGGAGGCAGTCATTAGAATAGAGCAAGGGAACACTTCCTGGTTCAAAATTGGGAAGGATTTATGCCACAGATGTGTCTTATCTTCATACCTTTTCAGTCTATATGCAGAACAGATTATCCAGGAGGCTGCACTCTGAGGAGAAATGTGGCGTCAGGATTGGAGGAAGACTCATCAACAATTTGCGTTATGAAGATGACACAACTCTGCTTGCTGAAACTGAAGGAGGACCTGAAGTGCTTGCTGCAGAAGGTCAAGGATTGCAGCCTTCAATATGGGCTGAAGATCAATGTCAAAAGAAAGATAACAAGATTCTCACCCCTGGGCCAATTGGCAGTACTGTGACGGAGGTGAAGAGATTGAGATTGTTCACAGCTTTAGTTTGCTTGGCTCCTCAATCAACACTCTTGGTACCAGCAGCCAGGAAATTAAAAGGCAAATTGCTTTGGGGTAGTCAGCTTCCAGAGACCTCTCCAGAGTACTGAAGAGCAATTATGTCAATCTGGAGACTAAGATGTACCTGAACCAGGCCATGGCCTTTGCAATCATTTGCTATGCATCAGAGAGCTAAACAATGACTAGGAGTGATAGAAGGAGAATTGATGCCTTTGAGCTGTGGTGTTGGAGAAGAGTATTGAATGAACATGTTCATCCTGAAAGGGTGAAATCAGGCTGCTCCTTGGAGGCAAGGATTCTGAGGCTTCGTCTGACATACTTTGGACATGTTGCAAGGAGGGACCAGTCCTTGGAGAAGGACATCATGCTTGAGAGAGTGGAGGGACCGTGCAGGAGAGGAAGACCCTCAATGAGATGAATTGATTCAGTGACTGGGGTAATGGGGTTAGGTATGTCAGAGACAATAAGATTTGCACAGGATAGAGCAGGGTTTAGGGCTGTTGTACATAGGGTCTCTATGAGTCACAGGTGACTCAAAGGCACATAACAACAACAACAATTTGGGAGGGAATGGAGAACATTATGCTAAGTGAACTAACCCAATCCCATAAGGACAAATACTGCATAAGAATATTATTGTAGAAATAGAAAGATAACTAGCAAAATGTGTATGAGGATCCAAGGTGGGAGGAGGGGAGCAGAGGTGTGAGGATGGGCAGGGAGGTGGGCAGGGAGTAACCATAGGGTTGCACAATTTGATGGGTGGAGGGAGGGGTGGCTAAAGAATATGGGAAAGATCTCGTATGAAAAACAATGTATGTGAACTTTGTAAGTAAATAAAATAAAAAAATGATTTTAAAAAACCCCAAACAACCCAATATGCTTTGTAAACTTACTCAAATCACACTTAAAAAAATAAAGTACTTTGCATTTTAAAAACATTAGAAAGGTATATGCAAGGGTTTACTCTTTCCTCCATTCCTACTCAATCTGTATGCTGAATAAATTATGTGAGAAGCTGAACTCTGTGAAGAAGAATGTGGCATCAAGATTGGAGGAAGACTCATCAGTAACCTTTGGAGTGCAGACAATACAACCTCGCTTGCTGCAGAAGCTCAAACACTGCAGCCTTCAACATGGATTGCATCTCAACATCAAGAAAACAAAACTTCTTACCCCTGGATCTATAGGCGACATCATGATAGTTGGAGAAAAGATTGAGATTGTCAATGACTTCATTTCATTTGGATACACTTGGTACCATCAATCAAGATATTGGAAGACATATTATAAATCTGCAGTCTGGGACCTCTACAAATTATTAAAGAACAATGCTGTCAGTTTGAGGACTAAAGTGCACCTGATTCAGGTCATGATCTTTTCAATCCATTGCTGTCCTGCTGAAAGCTAGAACATGAATAAGGGTGACAGAAGAAAAATGGATGCCTTTGAACTATGGTATTAAGAAGAGTGTGGAATATTGCTGGGACTGCCAAAAGAATAAACAGATAGGGCTTGGAACGGTGCAGCCAAGATATTCCTTGGTGGCAAAGAAGGCAAAACTAAATCTCACATACTTTGGGCATGTTGTTAGGAAGCATCTGTCCTTCAAATAAGACATTATGCTGAAAAAAGTAGAGGGTCAGCAAAGAGAAGAAGACCCTCAATGAGATGGAGTGATATAATGACTGTAAAAGTGACTTGAGATAGAGAGGAAGGTGCTGAATAGGACAAGGTTTTGATCTGTTTGTTGTTCAGAAGGTTACAACAACATGTTGCTTTTACATTTTTTTACGGAGCTATAATACAGATAGTATTAATATACACTCCATTACTTTAGACTAAAGTAGTACTTCCATGCTAATCATTGTGTAGCCAATTGGGTCCTCAAATTTTCCTAATTTCCACCCCCACCCCCCCGCCAACTTGAGTGTCTCACAGCAGCTTCTCCAAGTGCCCATAATTGGATTTAGAATCCTCCCACTCCCAGTATTGCTGGGCTATGTGGCTGCTATCACAGCTATGCATGTATCACACAATATATCCAGAAGAACAGAGAGAGTCAGAAATGGAGGTAAGGATGGGTGAAACTCTGCATCACCTACTCTGGACATGCTGTTGGAAGGGCTAATTGTTGGAGAAGGACAGCATACTTGGAAAGGTACAGGGTCAGTATAAGAGAAGACCCTCAGTAAGATGATTTAACACAGTGACCTTAACAATGGGCTCAAGTGTGGCAGAGAGAGTAAGGATGGCATAAGATAGGGCAAGGTTCAGATCTGCTGTCCCTAGGGTGCTATGAGTCCCAGTCAACTCAATGGCACCTAACAACAATAACAACTTGTTGTCCATGTACATTCTTCTGTACTCGAGCGGACTCCTTATGCATAAATGTGAGGCAGCCGTGGACCTGCACATGGATGTGTGTGTGTGTTTACTGTCTTAAATAAACACATATAATCACCCAGGTTTGGGATTTTGTTTAGTTGACCCTCCAGCAAGTTTTCAGACACAGTTTAATTGCATGGGAGGAAACTGCTCCTTCTTCTCCAGAGGATTCAAAGCAAGAGCCTTTGGGTCGGTGTTACAATTCCGTACCACTAACCTACCAGAACTCCCTGAGAGTTTTAAAGTATCCAATAAGTGAAACTAATTTTTTTGTCTATTTGTGCCCTGTATCATTTGGGCTATGTAGAAATATGCCAAGTGGAGAGGAAATAGCTAGTGTGTGACTTACTGCGAACTGCGACCTTGATGTGTGTGTAACAAAACAAAACACAAAAACCAATGTCTTCGAATTCTGGTACTGGAGCAGAGTCTTGAACATACCATGTACTGCCAAGAAAACAAATAAGTCTATCTTGGAAGAAGTGAAACCAAGTCTCTCCTTGGAGGCTAGGGTTTTGAAGCTCTGTCTCACATATTTTGGGCACATGGCCAGGAGAGACCAGTCCTTGGAGAAGGACATCATGCTGAGAAGGGTGACGGGACAGTACAGGAGAGGAAGACCTTGGATGTGATGGGTTGATACAGTGACTGGGGCAATGGCAGCTGGTGTGTTGAAATTAGTGAGACTGGCTCAAGACAGGTTGGGGTTCAGAGCCGCTGTACATAGGGTTGCTATGGGTCACAGGCATGCAACAACAACAACTACAACTTTCCAGAACAAACAATCCTAAACAAACAAAAACTCCCACTACTATCAAGTCTATTACAACTCAGTGACCATCCAATACTTCATTCTATAGTTAAACTTACCTATAAATCCACTGGAAGGACTGGAAATCAGCTGAGTAGGAAGGCTTACCTGCTTGTTGTTGTAGCCAAGTTCACTCCCAAAGAGAAATAAGCTGAGGTGAGCATTCCCAGGTCCTTGTTCCAAATACGATAACAGGATGTGGTGAGATGTTACTAATATTATTGTTGTTCTTGTTAGGTGTCACTGAGTTGAGTATGACTCATAGTGACCTTATGAACAACAATTCTGAACCCTGCCCTATCTTGTGCCGCCTTCATAATTTCTGACGTACTTGAACCCGTTTCAGCAGTCACTGATTGAAGGTCTTCCTCTTTTTCACTGACCCTGCACTTTTCCAGTCATGAAGTCTCTCTCCAAGGAATAGCCTATTGTAAGAAGATGCCCAAAGTATGCGAGATGAGGTTTTGTCATCTTTGCCTCCAAAGAGGACTGTGGATGTTCTTTTGGCAACCCATGGGATATTCAGTACAATTCACCAACACCACAGCTCAAAGGTATCAATATTTCTTCTATCATTCTTCTTCATTGTCTAGCTTTCAATAACATAGCAAATGATTGAAAAGGCTATGACGTGAATCAGGCACACTGCAGTCTTCAGACTGACATTACTTTTTAGTAGTTGGGAGAGTTCCCTGGCTGTAGACTTTTCCAGTACAACGTGTCTCCTGATCTCTTAACTGCTGGTACCAAGAGTGTTGAACATGGATTCAAGTAAGATGAAGCCATTGACACTTTCAATCTTTTCTCCATCACAATGCTGCCTGTTGGTCTAGGGGTGAGAATTTCCGTTTTCTTGATGTTGAGATGTAATCTATATTGAAGGCTGTATTTTTAGAGCTTCTGCAGCACAAGCACTTCAAGACCTCCTTACTTTTAACAAGCAAGGTTGTGTCATCTGCATAATGCAGACTGTTTATAAGTCTTCCTCTGATTCTGATCCTGCATTCTTCTCCTGAGAGTCCAACTTCTTGGATGATTGCTCAGTGTACAGACTAAGTAGGTATGGAGGGCCAATACAACCCTGATGTACACCTTTCTTGATTTTAAACCATGTAGTGTTCCCTTGTTCTGTTTGGACAACTATCTCTTGGTCTCTGTATAGGTTTTGTACAAGCATTATTAAATGTTCTGAGATTCCCGTTCTTCTCAATGTTAGCCATAATTTGTTATGATCTACACAGTCAAATGCCTTTGTATGGTCACATAAGAACAAATAAACATTCTTCTGGTATTCTCTGTTTTAATCCAGGATCCATCTGACATCAGCAATGTTATTTCTGGTGCTACAGTCTCTTTTAAATCAATTCAATCTCTGGTAGTTCACTGTCAATATACTATTCTAGCCATTTTTGGATAATCTTCAGTGTATTTTGCTTGCATGTAATATTAATACTATTATATAGTAATTTCCACATTCGGTTGAATCAGTTTATTTTGGAATGTGAACAAATATGTATCTCTTCTAGTCAGTTGATCAGACAGCTGCTATTCACATTTTCTGGCATAGACTGGTGAGTGTGTCCAGAGCTGCATCTCTTAATTGAAACATGACAATTGATATCTCATCAATTGCTGGGGGCTTATTTTTTGCATGTGCCTTCAGTAAAGCTTGAATTTCTTTTTTCATTACCATTGGCTCTTGATTTTATAGGACTTTACAGATAGACTTCACTTGATATAGGAATCAGATTGACTACATCTGTGCTAGGGATAATTGGAGAAGCTCTATATCAGAATCAAAGCCAGGCCAGGTTTTGACTGTGGAAACAGACCATCATTTACTCATGTGTAAGCTCAAATGGAGACTGAAGTTAATTAAAACAAGTCCACAAGAACCAAAATATAATCTTGGGTCTATCCTACCTGAATTTAAAAATCATCTTAAGAATTAGGTTGAGGCATTGAGCACCAATGTTCAAAAACCAGATGTGTAGTAGGATGACATCCATGAAGAGAGCAAAAAGCCATTGTTGTTGTTGTTATGTACTGTCGAGTCACCCGCAACTCATAGCAAGGCTATGCACAGCAGCTCTGAAGGCTGCCTTGTCCTGAACAAGACTCAATGACTCCAATACACCTTTCCCTTTTGCCCCAGTTACTGTATCAATCCATCTTATCTGGGGTCTTCCTCTCATGAGCTATCCCTCCACCTTTTCAAGCATGATGTCATTCTCCAAGGACTGGTTTCTCCTGGTCACGTGCCCAAGCTATGTGAGATGGAGACAAAATCCTGGCCTCCAAGGAGAAACTTGGTTTCATCCTCTCCAAGACAGAAAGATTTGTTTTCTTGGCAGTCCATGTTATGTTCAAGACTCTTCTCTAGCACACCATTTGAAGGCATTGATTCTTCTTCTGTCATCCTTAATCAATGTCCGGCTTTCTGATGTATAGCATGTAATTGTGAAGATTGTGGCCTGGATCAGGTGCACCTTAGTCTCTAGACTGACATTGTTGCTTCTGAGAACTCTGGAGAGGTTCCTGACAACAGATTTTTCCAGTGCAACTCATTTTTTTTTTTTTGCAATTCATCTTTTGATTTCTTGACTGCTGGTGGCAAGAGTATTGGTTGTGGAGAAGGAGGAGGAGGAGGAGGAGGAGGAAAGGAGGAGGAAGAGGAGGAGAAGAAGAAAGAAAGAAAAAAAAAGTCATTGCAAAGATAAGAGAGAAAAAACCCAAAAATGTATCAGAAGACACTCCTAAAATGGCATTAGAAAGTCAAGAAGCCAAAACAAAGGGAAGAGACGCTGATCAGAAGGTTTTAAAGAGAAGCTCAAGAAGACAAAGCAAAGTATAATGGAATACACAGAGAACTGGAATTAAAAAAATAAAAAAGAGTAAGAACTTTGCTTGGAATTTCTCAAGCTGAAAGAACAGAAAAACAAATTCAAGTCTGAAGTTGAAATACTGAGATATGCTATGGGTAAAATTGTGAATGATCCAGGAAGCATTTTTTAAAAAAGATGGATGAATACCACCAGTCACTGAACCAAGAAGATTTGTGTGATGCAGAATTGTAAGCTATACAAACATTACTATGGTAAAATGTTTCTGCAAAGAACTCTGAGGCATAGGAAAGAAATGATCCTTCAATCCTTCTGCCACATAGATAAACTCTTCTACCAGAACACAGAGACTTGGAAAATCAGATATCAGGAACCATGACAGGAAGTTGAGGGTCTACAGCAGACTTGTCAGGAGGCTGTAAACTGCATGGGAGGAGAGGGCTCATCTTTCCCTGGAGGGGCTGCTGGTGGATTTGAATCACTAGACAGATGATTCCCTTGAATTAGCAGCACTGACTGTCTATGGACTACTCCACCAAAGCTCATAGGGTGTTTTTCTTTTCTTTATATTTTATTTATTTTGTTGTGTTTGAGAACATACATAGGAAAATATATACTTATCCAACAGTTCCTATGCACAGAAATTAGTAACATATAGTCTTTGAGTTAATGCAACCATTCTCACTCTCCTTTTTGGAGCTGTACCTTCCTCATCAACATAACTCATTGCCCCTTAAGGGTAATCTTTCATGTGGCTGTTGCCAATTTGATCAAACTGTATCCTTTCAATACCTCTATTTTATACATGATGAAGCAGATAGTGAGAAGCTTAGCAATCTACCCCAAAGTCACACAGCAAATCCAAGCCTCTGGCCCCTGAATCCATGCTGTGAAAGACTGTGTGATGAGCTGTTTAGAAACTGAGCCTTGCTGAGAAATTTTTCATGAGAGAGAAGCAGGATCCTCGTAGGACTTGTTCTAAATCCAGATCCACAACTTTTGTTGCTCTGTGCTGTTTAATGCTATCTAACTGATCATTCAGAAGGGTTTCAGAGGCTGTAAATTCCATGGAAAAAGATTGCCCATTTTTCTTCTGTGAAATAGCTGGTGGATTTAAACTGTGTGCATTTGGTTTGACGGCACAACTTCTTACCACTAAGCCACCAGAGCTCTCTGAGTGTGTGGTCAGCATTTAGCTGGACCCTGGCTGGTGCAAATGGCTGACTAACACAGCTAATGAAAAGATTGAAGTTTCTAGTCTACCCAGAGGAACCTCAGAAGAAAAGACTATCAATTTATTTCAAATAAATAAACCACTGAAAACCTTATGGGATAGTTTTATTTGGACACACATAGAGTTGCAATGAATCTCAATTGAACTTGTGGCACCTTTCCTCCCTCCCCGCCCTCCACTGCCCCCCCCCTTCCCATCCAGGTTTATGGAGTGAACTCTTCCAAAAGAGCAGGCTGAGTATTATTTCTGGCAAAACTTCTAGGCAAAGGCATGGCCACTACTTCTGACAAGTCTCACAACACATGTCAATTTCTCCACAGTCCTCTGGTTGAGAACCGTTTCTTTCTGGTCTCTGCTGAAGCAGAGAAAGAACTGAAGGCTCGCAACAAGAAGTTTAGTGATATAACAATTAAGCAATCATCTGCTAACCTAAGTTTGATGGTTTAAACTCGCCCCTGTCTCCACAGGAGAATGTTGAGACGGAACCAGCTCATAGCTGACTCTCCATTGAGTTCTCAGAGGCAGTAAGTGGCATGGGAAGAGATTGTCCATCTATCTTCCATGAAGGAGCTGGTGGATCCAAAACTCATTCCTTTGGATTGACAGCACAACGTCTTATCACTAAGCTGCCATAGAAGGGCATGGAAATATGTTCCTGTTAAAAATTACAGACCAGAAAACCTTAGCTGGCACTTCTGCTCTGTCCCATGGGGTCACTGTCAGTTCATGATCGACTAGGTTGCACTTAACAAAAATAACCGTAAGAGTGCCTGATCCAGAACTCTAAAAAGACTCCACACTTTAGGCAGTCCCTTCAGTTGTTCCTAGAATACTTGTGCCCCATATTACCTTCCATTTCTTCTTGTGTCACCGTAAGCAGACATCTATTACCAGGTTCCTAGGGCTTTCATACTTCTGTAGGTTCAGTTTGGCCCCTTTCATAGCAGTTACTCCACTGATACACAGGGCTGTTTGTTCACTATTGCTGGGAGCTAGGCATTATCACCCTTTACACAGAGTCTGTTGGAGTGCTTGGAAGCTCCTGGTCCCCAACCCCGCAGAGCCACTGGATGACCCTGAGCACCAGCCATCAGCTTTGTTCCTCAAGCCTCTGGAGAAAACCTTTGATTTCATGGGGATGATTATTTTTATTCTTGCCCACTCAAGGATGAAGCTCAAGAAATAAGAGGTTGGCCCTTTCAGAAGCATCACAATGGGTCACCTCCAGCCAAACCCGCTGTTTTTTGTTTGTTGTTATTTCTGGGTTTGGTTGGGGCTCTCTTAGAATCCATTACTATACAACTTACTTAAAGAAAGAGTGGAAGGTCTGGACATAAGAGACTCAGGGAGAAGGGGGCTTGGGGCGGGGGTGGTGCTGGAGGTAATGTGTTGTCAGAGAAAGCGCAGGAGGTACATAGGAAAGTCACAATCTGATTTGAATCAACTGCATTTTGTAGTGACATTTTTAATCTTTCGCAAAGCCCAACTATTCTAAGTTTGACTTTTAGCCAAGACAAGAGAATTGGTACTTTGGACGAAGGTTTCAGAAAAAGACACAACCACACACATACAGAGAGTGAGAGAGAAAGGAGGAGGGAGACTTTTATCCTAAAGTCATTGTAAATCCAAAGCAGGGTTTTATCCTCCACAGTTAAATGAGAAAGAAAGAAAGAAAGGGGGAAAAAAAATCAAGAATACTAACATTTGTGGTACAAAGACTGTCATGGGCCAGTGGAAGTTTGCAAAATTGTATGTAAATGACCAAAGTTTTTACTGTGGTGGCCTGTGCATTCCCAAAGCTAATCCCAAAGAGAAAATCTACTTAGCAAAAGAAAGTTTTGTCTAATTTGGTTAACAGTTGAGAAGTGACAAAAATGCTGAATATATTAATAATTTATATTTCCAGGGTAACACTATATCTTTAATGCTTCACTGCTGAAGGGAATTCAGATTGGCTTAATGCTCAGAGAAAAAACCCTGAAAGGCCTTCTTCATATTCTGTACCCAGCACTGACGAAAATGGGTGTAAGACATGTGTTCCAATAATAGGCACCAACCATTCTCACACTTCTGCATAATTTGTTTTTATCTCATATTGCCCAATATATATTTGTTAGCAGCAAAGGTTTGTATTAATGTTCATTTTTATGCTGCAATTTTACCAGTTCATAAAAAGAAGATATTTGTTTACATTTTATATGTTATAGAAAAGTTATTTCAAGAATCTTTTACATTAATACCTTTTCTAAGTTTATAGATCATCCTCCCCAAATACACGGTATGTTTCACTTTAAGGACAATGTAATAGCCCTTTTTGGCCTATCTCTATATAATGGAGTTTGATGGTTTACAAATTGCAGGTCATCCCATTCCATGACCTCAGTAAACAGTCCAGAATAGAGCTCCTTTTAACCCTGTCCAGGGGAATGATATAAGTTAATTTACCATCCTCTGGCTAATCGGAAAGAAGACAAATCATGTTCGGCTAAATGCTTCTGGAAATAAAGAGAGAAAATGTGCTAGATAATTTTAAGGTTTGTATGGGTTTGGTGGTTGGTTTCTTCTTCTTCTTTTTTTTTTTTAATCAGAAGCGTATGAAAATTAACAGGAACAAAAAAATTTTAAAAAATCCACAAACGTTCATTTTAGCCGCTGGATACCTTTCTTATTTACCAATTTACATAAAAAACCCTGGAAGGCCCATTATGCAAATCTTAACATTTGTTATTGTAAATGCATCTTTGTTTTGTTGTTAAGGCCATAGATTTAATTAAAAAGCACAATCCTTAAAGATCATTAGCCAAACCTGTCTTAGCGGACAAACTTCTTCATGCGGTTTGCCATGGAACTCTGGATGGACAAAGAAGATTTATACCAACAACAACAACAACAATATGAATTATGAGATCTAGTCATAAGTGAGTCTAAGCCTCAGTGGTGGGTAGAGGGCAAAGAGAAAAACCTCAGGCTCCATTCAAGTCCTAGTAGCGCTTGGGAATAGGCCATTCGCCCAGAACTGCATTCTAACGCAACTCTAAACTACCAGAGTTTGCATGGATCTGCAGAGGCACAAATTCAAGGCCGACAGGCTCTCTCCCCGTGCGCTCCTGAAGACAAAAACGAACATTTTCTCTTCAGGCTCAGAACCTAAATAAAGAACCTAGGATCTTGGTTCTTGCATAAACTAGAAGGTGGAAATCTTCAAGGCAATCAATTGCCTGGGGAAGTGAATTTTTCAACTCACTTCGGCGCGTAGGCTGCCTACTTTAATTTGTGCGCAAAAGGCAACCCACGTTTTCATGAATTTTCTGGCGTTCAAGCTGGGTGTCCAAATTGTCATCTGAAAATAGTAAACCTTACCAGATGCTGTTTTTTTAAACCACAACTCTGAGCGCTAATAGTTCCAAATATTTATACAGACAAGGATAAGGCTGTAAACCCGGCCACATGTTCTCTGCGCTCCAAACCCGCCAGCGAAACCCAAGTGTGCGTCCCAGTGTTGTTTTAGCGCAAAGACAGCGCCATTGTGGAGAGGGAGATCTACCCACATCAATTTCGAACAGGCCCTTCGTTTTGCACTTTCTTCTCGCCTGTCCCTTTCCAACGCAAATGCCCATTATCTGTGTAGGACAGATGCGGGCCTGGAGCTTCGGAAGTGTCACCGAGGCACCAGTGGACCCTGAATCGCACTTCGCAGCAATTAATCCAGCATAAGATTCAGTCTCCTTGAGCCTTTCCCCCACCTCTCAAACTTCCTAGCAGGACGCCCCACCAAATTACTGAGGTCCTAAATCTTGGTGTCTACCAGCCGAGAGACCTGGATAATTCAGAGCGAGTGGATTGTGGAAAGGCAGAATGTAACACCGACAAAATCCTTCTCGTTGGGTCTTTATCAGAAGGCATTTATTGCAAGGGGAAATCCTTCCAAAGAATAATTACCCTTGGCCTTCCCCCAGCCAGGTTTCTGTTTTTCTGCACAATATATATACACCTGTACAACAGGCAGTGCTTCTCCTAAGCAGCGCCCAAAGCAGAGAAATGTGGCCGTGGAGTAGGTGTCAGAGAACTGTGGGGTGCTGGGGCGTGTGCAGGTTGAGGGCGTTGGGGTGGGCGTGGCCGATCAGGTTGAGGTAATGGCGGTCCAGGCCCTGCACTGGCGTCAGGAAGGGGCTGTGTGGTTGTGCGGGACTTTGCAGCGGCACCGGCGCGCTGGGCAGATAGGGCAGCGCCGGGCTGCGGGCGGCGCCGTGCGGCCAGGGGAAGGGCCCAGGGGCGGCGCTCTGCGGGAAGACAGCAGCTTCACCCGGATTGTGACTGGTCAATTCAGGCCCTGCTGGGTGTAGTTGGTAAGAGAAATCCGGCTCTGTGAGGGACCCCAGGGGCGAGAAGGCAGGCTCACTGCCCAGGCGGGCCTTGGACTGTAAGAAGGCGAGGATGCGCGCGTACTTGGTGTCCTTCGTCTCCATCCTCTCCACAGTGGTAAGGTAATGCACAAGATTCTTCATGCATTCATGGTAGCCATAATGGAAGTAGTTAGCAAATTCCGCTAGAAGCTCTGCTGGAGGGGCAAGAATGAAGATAGAAAGGGAGGGGGGGAAGTGTATGGTCAATGCACCCTGGGGAACCCGAGGCCAGAGCCTAGTACCGCTCTTCACGTTTCCTTCCCACAATTTCCCATTGAAGCCCTTCCTTCCTTCTGCTCATTTGGACACCACCAGAAAGGTCGGGCAAACGACCTGTGCCCCACCTGCCCCACCTGAAGAATCATGACTCCCCTTCACCCTAGGAGACTGCAGGGCCTGCGGTTCCAACCCTCCCTACAGTGCTGCTTCGCCCGCGCCTCCGTAGAAAAAGTGCTTCTGTGGGACTCTCCCCCAATCCCAAAGCCCTTTTGCAAGATCTTATTTCCACTTCCAGCACCCAGGTATGGCGCGCGCGCTTTTATTTTCCCAGCTGCGCCCACCTTTTTCCCTCCCGCGAGGAAAATCAGCAGAATGCAGTGCTCTCAGGTACTGAACCGTCATCTCGAGGATCTCCGCCTTCTCCAGCTTCCCAGAACTCTGCAAAGGAAGGAAGAACTTTTCGCAGCCGGCACAGCCAACCTTGGCAGAGTGCGCGTGCATGGTTTCCCTGTGGAGGCGACTGGCGGGCAGAGCAGTGCGCTGCTGGTTCTATACGAGGACCTCCTGGGGCTCAGCCAGAGCTCTGGTCACTGTGGAGGTAGGCTCACAAGGACGGACTTCTAAGTCCCAAGATTTACAGCGTCTCAGTCTGTGACTGAGAGTGACTACGGAGGGTTCCTAGTGACTGGTATCCCGGCTCCCAGCTATATATGTTACCTGCTTTGCCAAGGCCATAGGCACCGTCTTGCCCAGCTCGTTCAAGCAGCGGTTGATCCTGTCCCTCCTCCTCTTTTCTATCACTTTGTGGGAAACTGGGGTTCTCTGTGAACAGAGGTTTGTTTGTATGTTTAGGATGACTTTGCTCAGGTAGTCGTCGAAATCAAGGCTAGAGCTGCCAACCAACTTCCCTGCCCTCTACACTACCCAGAGGTCTGCCCCAAGAAGGGACCCTTGCCCCTTCACTATAGAGCTCATTGAACTCCCTCCTCTCACAACAGCAGTGATGCGCTCCCGCTCCAGCCGCCCTACATACTCAAGCCACACGACCAAGCCCTTTGGGGAGCTAGCTAGCCTCCAGTCTTTGGGTATAGGTTAAGGATCCTCTCCCTTTTCTATGCCCATTCCTTTCCCAAACCACTCGAGATTCCTCCACACGCAAAGTCCCGTGTGGTCACGTTTCTGCCACAGGTTCAGCCAGGTGGCAGCTCCAAGCACCACCAGAGCGCAGGGGCGTCTGGTCTCAGTCGACTCACTTTGCGTTCCTTGAGCTTGTCTGACATCCTGCTGAGTTTGCGCCCTGGGAAAAGGCGGTGACCCGAGGCACCCGTCCACTTTCCACCTCGTGTGCCTCCTCCCGTGTCCCAGGTAGACTGCAGCCTCCCGACTCCGAAGGGCTGCCTTATAAAGCGGTCATCTAGGGCTCCAAGTGCATTCACAAATTGAATTATTCCATAGGATTAGGGGAGTTGTGTTTGGGGGATGTATGCATTCACGATCAGTTTTAAAGAAGTTAAGGGGGGAAAAAAATTAGCAGCCGAGGGGGGCGAGTTGGGGGCAGATCAGCTTTGTTAATCCACGTGGCCCTTCAAAGGACACGTGATCAGCGGGGCCTAACATTTGCATGGCAACAGCCGGGGCGGGAAAAGGAGGTGGTAAACCCGCCGGCAGGCGAGCGAGCGCCTGCAGCAGGCGCAGAGCGCAGGGGCGCAGTGGCCGTGGGCACCGGGGGGCAAGGACCCTCACAAAACAGTGTCGCCTCCTTTAGTCCCACCGCTGAGTCTCACATGATCGCCTGTTTACAAATCCCAGCAAGCCCGCCGTCCCAGAGCCGAGTGCGTTTTAAAGCCTGTCCAGAGTCATTAAAGTAATTAAGTAAGCCTTTAATAGGCTGTTCCGCCGGGTTCAAGGGAGAGCTCTTGGAGACGGAGGCGCCCCGTTTGTTCCCAGGCTTTTCTCACACGACTTGGTGACACGTCCATCTCCCCCCTTTTTGTTTACACCGCTTTATTTGTCCGGACATCCCGGCAGGTGTGGGGCTGCGGCTGGCACACGAGGCTCTCGCCTCGCCTGGCCCCTCCCGCCGCCTTTGGCACGCGACGCTCCCCCTCACTCGGTGTCCACGTCACTTGCTCTCTCCCCCCGAACCCCCGCCCCACCTCTCTCTTTGAGGGGGGAAGAGGCTCAATTTGTAGCCTATTATCCTATACGAAAATGTCCATTGAAAAGTATGAATAGTTTCATTGGGCTAAATTTTAATAATGCCAGAGAGTGGGGGCGGAGAGACAGACGGGCATGTGCTTGGGGTGGGGTGGGGGTGGACGAGGGTGGGATGGGAGGGGTGAGGGGCAATACGGAGAGGAGTGGGCCAGAGAAGAAAAGGGGGAATGCAGCTGGCCCGGGCGAGCATTATGCGACGTCACCTGCAAGAGGGGGCGCCTACAGACCCCTATTCATTTGCCTAATTTTGGTCAATTTAACAAACTTCAGGAGAAATTATTGTGGCTTTGTCAGGGAGGGTGAAGCCTTCTGATCGAATTAACAGCATGTTTTGATCCGGTAAATGTCATTAGAAAGGGAGAAACAATCGCGCTTAGAGGGCTCTGAGTAATGCGCCCAAGTGGAGACGCCAAAGCGCACGGCTCACAAAGGGAGCAAGTAGCTGCCACAGGGAACTTTTGTACCCGCCCATCGCCCAAGTTTTGACACAAAAAGGCATTATTTCATACTTGAATACGTTTAATCCAACGATTGTCTATTTTCTGCAAACATATTTTCACAGCATTGTTAACTTTTTATGTCCCCCTTTCGCGGGAGCCTTTTCTTAACGTTTGGGGGCGGGAGAGCGCAGACACTTTGGGCATCAATATTTGTCACTGAAAAGGGCCCCGTGAAGTTAGGGAAGTTGATCTCTTTTTTATGGTTTTAGAGAGCGAAAATATCGGGGGAGGGGAGGGAGGAAAGGCAAGAACAGAAATGAAGGAGAAAATTTGCTGGACGGGCCCAATGGGAAGGAGGGGGGCGGCTGCAGCGGCTGGGAACTCACTTGGCCGCCTGCGCCTCTGCGGGCAGCCAAGCCAGGCGTCCTGGGGCCTCCTCCCCCACCAGCAGGGCTCAACAGCTCACTTCTGCTGCCCGAAACCTGCACTCTGGGGGCTCTGAGCTTTCAGGATGTGTATGTGGGGGAGAGTTTTCTCGCAGATGGAAACAATAAAAATTGGGTTTTGTTTTATGACTGGCCCTGAAGCTACTGAGCTCCATCGCCTTTCTAAACGTTTCCATCTGGAAAATGAGGCCTCTCCTTATATATCTTTTTCTTTCTACCCCTCGCACCCCCACCTGTCTTCCTAAATCCTCTCAACTCTTCTGGAGTGGAGCTGGGACCCAGGGTCTCCTTTGGGTGTCGTTAGTCCTCAGTGGAAGTGCCTTGGGTGGAGGCCCGCTCACTGGTGGGATGGAGCTCCCAGGGCGCAGAGCCAGGCTGCTCGTCCAAGCCTCTGGGCAGCACGCAGTCTACCTGCCACCACCCGGGAGCTGTGGGAGCTGGCTCGTGCCGCGCACTCTTGGGGTGCCCTTCTCCTTTTAGCTTCCAGTTTGGTCACGAGGGTTCGACACTGGTTCACACCAGATTGGACAGGAGCAGCATCTTCCCAAAGGTTTCTCTGCCAGCCTCGGGTGCTCTCTCTGGAGATGCCTATTGCGGTGTATTCACTCACACACAATGGGATTAAAGGCGAACCCTTATCATCCAAATTAACTAACGTGAATGGGTACCGGAGTGCGCACACTTCTCACCCCCACCCTTCTTTTTAAACCAACCCACTAGAAGTTGATCCTCTTACTGCTGGTGTTAACCGCCAGCTGCAGGCACCTTCCACGAATCAAACATAATTCTAAGCAAACTGTTTATTTCCAGGGTTTGCTTGCAGAGCTGCACTCAAGGTTTTGCTCAGGCACAAGTCCCCGAGGTTGGTGGAAGGAAAGGGTTCCAACCTTAGTTACGCAGTGGGGAACTGAATACGGAGGCACATTTCCTACCAAAAGCCAGAAAGGATGGAAAAACTGCTTCCCTTCTAGGCTAGGGAAAGAGTGTGCTTTTCAACTTCTCTTTCCCAGCCTTGATCACCCTACGCCAGAGTATGATGCAGGGACCCTCATAGTCATCCTTCAACACCGGTGATGACCAAGAGGTTTTTGATGTTAGTCTAGTTATGGCTCCAAAATGAAAAGCACAGAAGCCTCTGGTGCTAAACGTTGGTGGTGAGGTTAGGTGCCCGCGAGTCAGCTAAGACTCACAGCGACCTGATGAACGATAACTCTGAACCCTTTTCTATCCTGTACCATCCTCACAATCTTCGACACGCTTGAGCACAATTGCTGCAGTCACTGTGACAATCCAGCTAGCTGAGGGTCTTTCTCTGGCTGAGTAACACACCACCTTCCCGAGCATGACGTCTCTGTCCAGGGGTAGCAGGGAGGACTTGCTGTAGAAGATCAGACTCCAGCCTTCAACATGGATGACATCTCAACAGCAAAAAAAAAAAAAGAAAATTCTCACCACTGGACTAATCAACATTATGGTAGATGGAGAAAAGATTGAAACAGCCAATGACTTTGTCTCACTTGAATCCACAATCAATACTCGTGGTATCTACCAGCAGTCAGGAGATCAGGTGATGTACTGCATTGAGACCGCCTGCAGTCAGGGACCTCTCCAAATTACATCATTGAGGAGCAATGGTGTCAGTTTGAAGGCCAAGGCGTGCCTGATCCAAGCCAGGGTCTTTTCATGCACTTGCTATGCTGTTGAGAGCTGAACAATAACTACGGATTCCAGAAGAAGAATTGATGCCTTTGAACTATGTTGTAGGAGAAGGGTACTGAATTATCTTATGGATTGCCAAAAGAACAAACATCTATCTCTTGAAGAAAGTGCAACTAGAGTGCTCCTTGGAGGGAAACATCATAAAACTTGGTCTTGCATACTTTGGATGTGTTGTTTTTGTTGTTGTTATGTGCCGTGGAGTCGTTTGCGACTCATAGCGACCCTATGTACAACAGCCCTAAACCTTGCTCTATCCTGTGCCAATCTCATTGCCTCTGACACACCCATGCTGATTACCCCAGTCACTGAATCAATCCATCTCATAGAGGGTCTTCCCCTCGGGCACTGTCCCTCCACTCTGCCCAGCATGATGTCCCTCTCTAAAGACCTGTCTCTCCTTACAACATGTCAGGCGAAGCCCCAGAATCCTTGCCTCCAAGGAGTAGCCTGGTTTAACCCTCTCTAGGATGAACCTGTTTGTTTTCTTGGCAGTCCATGGTACATTCTATACTCTTCTCCAGCACCACAGCTCAAAGGCATCAATTCTCCTTCTAGCCTCCCTAGTCATTGTCCAGCTCTCTGATGCATAACAAATGATTGCAAAAACCATGGCCTGTATCAGGTGCACCTTAGTCTCCAGAGAGACACCGTTGCTCTTAGGAGAGGTTATTCCTTGGAGAAGAACATCATGCTTGGAATGGTGGAGAGTTGGTGCGAGAGAGGAAGACCCTCAACCATGTGCATTGACAAATGACTGCTATCATGGACGGGAGTCTGTCAGAAATTATGAGGATACCACAGGACAGATTAGGGCTTAGATCTGTTGTTCATAGTGTCACTATGATTTAGTTGTACTTGATTCAATGGCACCAGTGACAACATATCTCAACTTAGAAGCTGAAAGGAACTCAGATTGGGTAAGACCCATGTGTCCCTTGTAGGGGTGATTGCCTATGCCTTTGCATCTTGATATCTTTGTCTAAAGCAGCTTAATCTTTTTCTCCTTTCTTTCCACCTCTACTTTTAGGTTCACTCCAGACAGCTTTATCCAACACCATTGTTGCTATTATGTGCCATCAAGTCTCTTGCTACTCATAATGACTCTATGTACAATAGCCCTGAAACCTGCTCTATCCTGTGCCAACTTCACTGTCTCTCATTCATCTACTCTCATGATCCCAGTCCCTGTATCAATCCATCTCATCGATTGTCTCCCTCTCTTTCTCCTTTCCTCCACCCTTCCAAGCATGATGTCCCTCTCCAAGGACTCATCCCTCCTTGCAACATGTCCAAAGTACATCAACTGAGCGTCAGAATTCTATTGCCTCCAAGGAGCAGCCTGGCTTCACCCTCTCTAGGATGACCCTTTTTGTTATCCTGGCAGTCCATGGTATATTCAACACTCTTCTCCAGCATCGCAGCTCAAAGGCATCAATTCTCTTTCTATCATACTTAGTCATCGTCCATCTCTCTGACACATAGCAAACAATTGTGAAGACTATGGCCTGGATTAGGTATACCTTAGTTTTCAGACATTGTTGCTCTTCAGTACTTGGGAGAGGTCCCTAACAGCTTACTTTCCCAGTGAAATTCATCTCTTGATTTCCTGGCTGCTGGTACCAAGAGTGTTGTTTGTGGAGCCATAGAAGCATTAAAACTGCAGTTTCATTTCCCCATATAAAAAAATCCAGAGTTCCAACTTCTCTATCATCACCAGGAAAACTTGCAATAATAACACACATAGTATTAAGTACTTATGCCTTTAGAAGTTGGTTTTGTCTCAAATACAAACCAAGTGCTACAATTCCTTATTACACCAAAAAACACAGTGCTCAGACTCAAACCATGGACACCACCTGGAAGCTCATGCTATACCAGTTATGTGCAGTATTTTCATACTCAAAATGGGCTTAACTGCATTAGAGTAAAACTATTCTCTGTAGAGTTTCCAAACAACTGCTTTTTAGGAAAGCTATTGCTAGGATTTTCTTTGAGGTACTTCCAATTGGACTCCATTTTCCAGACTGTTAGCAGCCAAGATGTACAAAGAATAGCAAATAGTGTGAAGCTGCCTCAGGATCAGGCAGTGTTTCATTCTGTTGTTCACGGGACCATTATGAGTGGATGGTTCCTAACAACAGACATTTCAACAGAATCAAAGGAAACATTTCAATACCAGCCTGAAGAAATTCCAGGATACTTCAATGTGTCAAGTTGGTGGCCACCTGATCTCTCTCACAGAGGAATGACCACCTCAGAAGCACAGTAGGAGGGCAAAGGTGAAAGGAACGTTCACCATCAGAACTGGAGTTGTTTAACTGCACAGTTGGCAGTTTCCTCATGGACAAGGTGATTAGCCCCCTCCCCCATGCTTGTTTAAACATTCTGTAGGGCATTTGCTGTATTTCCGCTAAGTACTGCCTACAATTGTTTGCAGTGGTTTGTTGCATCTGTGTCTTGAAGATTGTTGATGTTGTTATGTGCTGTTGAATTGACTGCAACTCTTAGTGACCTTATGAAACTTGCCCTGCCATGAGCCAATCTCACAGTGTCCAACACCCAATCACTGAGTTAATCGATCTTATCCAGGGGCTTCCTCTCCTGCACTGTCCCCTCACCCTTCCAAACATGACGTCCTTCTCCAAGGACTGGTTCCTCCTGGCCACATACTCAAGGTATGTGTAGGCGTGTTTCTATCAAATGAAAGAGGACAGGGGAAGAATGTTGAGGATTATTCGGACATCATGCTGGAGCTAATTCTGTAGGCTGCTGCTCATGGACCCTCAAATGATCATACTTGATCATATAATTTGTTATGTGCTATCGAGTTGCCTGCAACTCATAGTGACCCTATGTACAACAGCTTGGAAGCCTCCCCTGTCCTGAGCCAGTCTCAATGTCTCCAAAATACTACCCTCATTACTCCAGCTACTCTGTCAATCCATCTCATCTGGGGTCATCCTCTTCTGTGCTGTCCCTTCACCCTTCCAAGCATGATGTCTTCCTCCAAGGACTGATCCCTCCTGTCCACATGTCCAAAGTATGTGAGATGGAGCTTCAAAATCCTTGCCCCCAAAGAGAAACTTTGTTTCACAACAGATATTAAGAAATAATATTTTTAGGAAACATACAGGACAGAGGAAAGTATTATTTTCCATATTTTGACATAAGCATCATTTAGAAAGTATATCTTTATGAGTTGTGTCCATTACTTGTTTTGATTATTCTAGGCATTGGCATGTTTATTTGGCCTGGTTAACTACTGGTTCTTGTTCTGTGCTACCTTGAGAACTCAGAAGTTCATGCTCTGAAGGCATTAACTTACAAATAAGCTCTGGTTTACAGTGTTTATGGAGCGTTCTGTGCTTCTAAAGTGTTACATTAGTACTTTGCATATAGATTCCATCTGCCTTACTTGGTTAATTATCATAGAAAAGTACAGATATATATTCCTGAAAAGAAGAAATTACTCTAGATGAGAGTGAATAACATGAAATTTGGAGGGAAAAGGAGAAATGTAAATGACAGTAATACTAATAAGGCATTGTGCAGTTGTTGAATGGAAGTAATCAAGTTACAGACATTAGATACAGATCTACACCTCTGGGTTTAGAGGTGACCACTCCAGTTCCAACCCTCCTTCTGGGAACCTGAGGTTGCTGCCACCATCATTCAGTCACTGTCAGAAGATAGCATTCAGAAGATAGATAGTGTGCCAGGTACTGGCTAAGCATTATGGGAACCCCTGAGAACAAATTTAGAACTTTTGCATTATCTGCCTGACCAAGGTGACAGCCTTTGAGAGCAGACCCTAGTGGAACGGATTTTCTTGTCTACTGGCTTAAAATAAAGCACCACTGCTTAAAGTTGCACTTAATTTTCTTGATTTAAATTCTGACTGGAATGTAAAAGCTGAAATTTTGTACATCCTATGATTTATTTGTTGCAAATACCTTTTTAAAGAAATACAGATGGTGACTGTATACATGGACTTCATTTGATGGTGTGTACAGGAATCAGACTGACTACATTTGTGGAAAGAATCTTTGGAAAAGTGGTCCAAATCAGGCCAAGTGCTGCCTGTGGAAAAGACCCTCAATTACTCTTGTTCAAGTTAAACTGAAGTTGAAGAAAATGAAAGCAAGTCAGAAAAGACCTAAACATGACCTTGAGTCTATCCCTTTTCAACTGAAAAATCATCTCCAAAATAGGAGGTTTGAGGCATTAAACACTAATGATCAAAGACCAGAAGAGTTGTGGGCTGATATAAAAAAACATCATCCTTGAAGGAAGGACAAGGTCATAACAAACAGGAGAAAAAAATAGAGCAAAATGAATGTCAGAAGAGACTTTGAAAATTAAACTAGAGTGTTGATAAACAAAAACAAAAGGAAGAGATGCCAAAATAAAAGAGATGAACAGAAAATGTCAAAGGGCAGCTTGAGAAGACAAAACAAAGCCTTATAATGGAATGTGAAAAAAGCTGGAATTAAAAGGGAAAAACTTGAGCATTTCTTCAGCTGAAAAAATGGAAAAACAAATTCAAGCTTTGAGTTGCAATTCTGAGAGATGCTATGTGTAAAATCTTGAATGATCCAGGAAGTATCAAAAGAAGATGGAGGGAATAAAAAAAAAATCACTGTACCAAACAGAATTGGCTGACACGGAAATATTTCAGGAAGTACCATATGCAATCAAGAGCCAATGATAGTGAGGGAAGAAATTCAAGCTGCACTGAACGCATTGGCAAAAGATAAGGTCCAAGGAATCCATAGAATTCCAACAGACATGTTTTGATAGATACAGCCGTGGATGTGCTCAACAGTCTGCTAGGACATTTGGAAGACAGTTACCTGACCAACTGACTTGGTCCATATTTTTTTTTTTCATTCCCAAGAAAGGAGATCCAACAGAACATTGAGATTATCTAACAATATCATTAACATCGTGTGGAAGCAAAATATTACTGAAGACCATCTAAAACTGGCTAGAATAATACATTGACAGAGAACTTCCAGAAAAGAAGTTTAAACTGGGTTTAGAGGAAGTAGTGGCAAAGGGGTTATGGCTGATGTCTCATGAACCATAACTGAAAGCGGAGAATAACGGAAGAATGTCTATTTGTGTAAAAGCATTTAAATGTGTGGGTTGAACTATGGCTAACATTAAGAAGAATTCCAGAACACTTAATTGAGCTTATATGAAACCTATACCTAGACCAAGAAACTGCTGTCCTTACAGAGTGAGGAGACATCACATGGTTTAAAATCAAGGAAGGCATGCATCAGAACTCTAGCTTATCTTCATACCTGTTCAATGTGTATGCTGAACAAATCATTTGAGAAATTGAACCTTATGAAAAAGAACGTGGCATCAGATTAGAGGAAGCCTCATCAACAACAGGCGTCATGCAGATGACACAACCATGCTTGCTGAAAGTGAGGATTTGATACACGTGTTGCAGAAGATCAAGGCCTACAACATTCAATATGGATTAAATCTCCACAGCAAGAAAGCACAGATCATCACCATAACATCATGACAGATGGAGAAAAGATTGAAGTTGTCAATAATTTCATCTTTCTTAGATCCTCAGCTGACACATCATTGGTATCAGCAGAAATCAAAAGAGGCATTGCACTGGTTAAGGTTTCTGTTAGGGATCTCGCCAAAATACTGAAGAGCAATGATATCCGTTTAAAGACTAAGGTTTACCTGGTTCAAGCCATGGTCTCTTCAATCAGCTGCTGTGTATTTGAGAGCTGAGAAATGAATAAGGATAATAGAAGAAGGATCAATACATAAAAGGCCAGCGAAGAGAAGACCTCCACCAATGAAATGGATAAACACGATGCAGCAATGAGATCAAGTGTATCAGAGATGGCAGGGACAGCACAGGTGTTAGAGAAGAGTGCTGAATGCCCAATGGACTGCCAGAAGAATAAACAGATATGTCTTGGAAAAAGTGCAGCCAGAGGCCTCCTTGGAGGCAATGGTGGTGAAGCTTAATCTCACGTCCTTTGGGAACCGTGTCCCGTGTTGTGCCATCCTCACAATCTCTGACACGCTCAAGCCTGTCGGTGTAGTCACGGTGTCAATCCACCTGGTTGAGGATTTTCCTCTCTTTCCCCTTCCCTCCAATTTTCCAAACATAATGTTTCTCTTCAATGAACAGCGTTTCCTAGCAACATGGCCAAAGTATAAGAGACAAAGCTTTATCATCTCTCCCTCCAAGGAGCACTCTGGCTGCGCCTTCTCCAACACATTTCTGTCTGTCCTTTTGGCTGTCCATAGGGTGTTCAGTGTTCTTCTCTAACAGCACAGCTCATAGTCTTTAATTCTGTCATCCTTATTCCTAGTCTACCTGACCTGTCATCAGCATTGAAAGTGAACGAAAAAAAACATTTCCCCCCCCTTAAGAAAATGACATCATGCTTGAAAAGGTGGAGAATTAGCAAAAGAGAAGAAGCTCTCCCAGTGAAATGGATAAATACAGTGACTACGGCAATGGGCTCAAGTGTATAAGAGATGGCAAGGACCATACAGGATAGGACAGGGCTCAGACCTGCTGTTCATAGGGTCACTTTGAGCCGTACTCGAATCAATGGCACTTAACAAACACAACAATATGCTTTTTAAAAATCATTAATCACCTCTGCAAAAATTAAGGGCTTTTGTTGGAATGACAATACTCTTGATCTCTGACATTCCAGAGACCATTGCTATAGCCATTGTGTCAATATCTTGCGGAAAGTTTTCCTGACCCTTTACTTTTCCAAACACAGTGGATTTTCCCCCCCCCCCAAAGGCTGGCCCTTCTTGAAAACGTGCCCAAAGTATGTGAGAAGAAGTTTCACCCTCTTTGCATCTAATGACTGGTTGTACCTCCTCCAAGACACGTTTGTTCCTTTGGCACTCCGTGGTGTATTCAGTACTCTTTGTCAATGCCCGAGTCAAAGGCATTGGTTCTTCTTTAGTCTCCCTTATTCATAACGAAGATGGCACAGGACAGGGCGAGATTTTTATCTAATGTTCATCAAGTTGCTATGAGTGATAGTGGATTCAGTGGCTTCAATCACATTAGGATGGATTTACTATAACCGTGATTGTTTGTCCCTGACACCAAACTAAGGGGACCTGTTAAGAAAATAAATTTTGACTGGGATGGAGGTAGTTTCGGAAGGCTTGGCACATTAGTTTCCTGTGGAGGCTGTAACAAATGACCATACATTTGGTGGATTAAAACAACAGTGTTTTAAAGTCAGAAGCTTGAAGTTTATAACACTGGGTAAAATCAAGGCCCAGACAGGACTTTACTCCATTCAGAGGATGTAGGTGAGAATCTGCTCCTTGTCTCTTTAGCTTCTGATGGTCTCTTGACTTAGGAGGGACTCCAGTCCTTGCCTCAGTGGTCACGTTGCCTTCTCCTTTAGAGTGGGCCAAGCCTCCTTTTAGTTCTCTCCTATAAAGATCTCAGTGATTACATTGGGTCAACCTGAACAGTTCAGGATGATTTCCCCATCTAAACATCCTTAATGCAATCACATTTGCAAGATCCATTTTCACCATATAAGTAATATTCACAGAGCATAAGGCACTTTAAAACTGAGTGCTTGATGTGACTAAATGACTGACACAAGTCTAACTCAAAAGCCCTTTTGCTCCAAATCCATGCTTCTGCTTTCAGAATATATGCACACACCCACCTCATTAAATGACACAGAAGCTTTTCATGAAACAGTGTATGATTAGGAGGCAATGGTGATGAGGTTGTTAACAATTAGAGCTTGATCAGCTCCATAATCAACACTCCTGGCACCAACAGTCAAAAAATCAAAAGACAAATTGTATTAGGGATGTCTGTTGTCAGAGACCTTTCCAAAGTGCTAAAGAGTAATCATGTCAATCTAGCAACTAAGGTGTGCCTGATCCAGGCCATGGTCTTCACAATTACTTTCTATGCATTAGAAAGCTGGGCAATGACTAAGGATGACAGAAGAAGAATTGGTAACCTTTGAGTTGTGGTGCAGGAGAAGAGTCTTGAACATACCATAGACCACCAAGAGAACACATGGGTCTGTTTTGGAGAGGGTGAAACCAAGTTTCTTCTTGGAGGCAAGGAGTTTGAAGCTCTGTCTCACGTATTTAGGCATGTGGTCAAAAAGGACCAGTCCCTGGAAAAGGACATCATGCTTGGCAGGGTGGAAGGACGGCACAGGAAAGGAAGACCCTGGATGAGATGGATTGACTCAGTAACTAGGGTAATGGAAGTACGTGTGTTGGAGTCAATTAGACTGGCTCAGGATAGGGCAGGGTTCAGAACTGTAGTACATGGGGTCACTATGAGTCATAGATGACTCAATGGTACATAACAACAACAACAACAGTCACGTTTACTCATGTCTATGATTAACTATCAATCCATCTCATTAGTAGTCTTCCTCTCCTTTGTTGACCTTGTGTCTTCCTAAGCATGATGTCCCTTTGCAAGGAATAGCCTTACCTACTACATGTCTAAAATAAGAGAGAGAAAGCTTCACTATCTTTGCCTCCAAGTAGCAAACTGGTTGTATTTTCTCCAAGATTTATCTGTTCATTCTTTTGGCAGTCCAGGAAAAGATATCCTGATCTCAGAAAGGATGCATAGAGGTAAAGTTATAGTTCACAGCTAACAAATGATAAGTATGTTCTAGAAAAAGAATAATAAGACTGTCTCCCAAAAGACATTTTAAAAGACTCTTCTTACGAAATTAGTTATGCAGTTTGCAGATGTCTATGATGAATTGATGATGTGAAAGATTTAGCTGGGCCTCCCGGGTAACTCCCTAGCCCTTCTCTAGAAAACGCTTTCCTCTCCAGCTTCTGAGCAATTGATATTTTACCAATTATAACTTTGGTTCAGCTGTAGTAAGTCTTTAAGACAACTATTATTTCCCTTCTTGTAGAATTTTTGCATTTTTAACACTTTAACGGAATGTTCCAAGGATTAAGATATGGATATTTTGAAGACCTGTCACTCCTGGTCTCGCATACTTTGGGCATGGTGCTAGATGAGGTTATTCCTTGGAGGAGGACATCATGCTTGGAAAGGTGAAGGGAACAGCGAAACAGAGGAAGACTCTCAACCAGTTGGATTGACTCAGTGACTACAGCAATGGGCTTGATGATGTCAGAGACTGTGAGGATTGCACAGGAGAGAACACATTTCAGATCTGTTGTTCATAGGCTCACTATGGGTCTTAATGGGACTCATCTAACACATCAAGCATCAGTGCCACCCTTGCAAGGTGTCCAGGTGGAAGCTAAGATTGCTCTTGTGCACTGAAGCCAAACTAAAGAGAAGGGAGTGGAGATAAAAAGAAAACATTCTGTGTAAAGTTGAGCTTGAACTTTTCTCCCTTTCTGTTCACCTTTCTTCTCTCTTGTACCCTGTCTCCTGGTCTCAGATTTGAAGCTGCTGTAATATATTTATGCTATTTTATGAGTTACAGACTCTTCAGTTTACTGACTTGCCACCATCATTACTTTGATGCACCCACATAATAGCTTTGTCTTAAGACCAGCTAATTAAGACTCAATCTTTTCTCTCCTCTTCTCCAACATACCCACTTCTTCTAATTTGCCACTGGTCTTTTCATCATGCACATCTTCTATAGGTCTCTGCATCAAAAAGCTCCAGATATAAATCATTACTCAGCTTACTGCACATTGCTGAGCTTCAGTTCCTAGATCTACAAAGCAGAAATGACAGTATTTACTTCCTAGACTAAAGAAAGTATCATTGTGAAGGTCTTGGCATAATGTGTGAATGCCAAGAAATGCACAGGACCTGGGATTCTCATATTTTGATCTGGTTTGTTGTTATGTGTCATTGAGTCTCCTGCAACTCATAGTGGGTGATCCTATGTACAATCTCTCCGAAGCCTGCCTTATCTAGAGTCAAGCTCACTAACTCCAACACACCTACGCCTATTACTCCAGTAACTGTGTCAATCCATCTCATCCGGGATCTTCCTCTCCTGTGCTGTCTCGCCACCCTCCCAAGCACTATGTCCTTCTCCAAGAACCAGTCCCTCCTGGCCATGTGCCCAAAGTATGTAAGATGGAGCTTCAAAGTCCTTGCCTCCAAAGAGAAACTTGGTTCCATTCTCTCCAAGACAGATCTGTTTGTTCTCCTGGCAGTCCACAGTATGTTCAAGACTCTTCCAGCACCACAGCTAGAAGACATTGATGCTTATTCTGTTATCCTTAGTCATTGCCCAGCTCTCTGAAGCTAGCAAGTAATTGCAAAGACCATGGCCTGAATCAGGTGCACCTTAGTCTCTAGCCTGACATCGTTGCTTCTCAGTACTCTGGGAAGTTTTAGCACCTTCTATATCCCAGAAACGGTGTTGAACTCTCATGTCTCAAATGGAACAAGACTCAGTAGGAGTTTCTAGAATGAGACAGAAAGGCTGGTGGAAGGGAAGTCAGGGAAAATTTCCTAATGAAGATGTTGCTTAAATTGAGTCCTGAAAAGTGAGTTGGTTGGTTTTCTAGGGTTGATCTAAAAAAGTACCATGACCTTTTTTGTTTAAAGCAGCAGCTCAGAAGGCCAGAGGCTAAACAAAAAAGAAAAAGAAAAAAAGGAAAAAGAAAAAAAAATCAAATCAGTGTTGACAGGATAACTCCTCACCTACTCCCAATCTCCTCACTTCTCCACCTGGCCTTCACCTGAGTAGTTTCTCTTGTCTCTTTCCTTCTTATAAAGGCTCTCATTCGATTTAGAATCCATCTAGATAATTCAGGATGATCTCAATATGGTATCACTAATTGGCTGGGAGAAGCTCGATATCACCAGCTAGAACAAGCTTAATCACTGCAAGTTCAGGCTTATGTTGAAGAAAATTTAAACGCTACTGCAAGAGCGTTTGAACTTGAGTAGATGTCACTTGAATTCGTAGATAATCTCGAAATAGAGTTAACTCATTGAACACTAATGCTTACACTAACACTAACAAGATGAGTTGTGGAATGACGTCAAAGACATCATACATAAAGGAAGCAAAAGACAAGTTAAAAATGGACAAAAAAAGACTCTGAAATTTGCTCTCGAATGTTGTTAAATGCAATCAAATTGAGTGTGACTCATGGTGACCCTATGAACAACAGATTTGAACTCCGTCCTATTCTGTGCTATCCTTACCACCCGCGGTACATTTTAGTCCATTGCCGCAGACTTGTATCAATTCATCTTGTTGAGGGTTTTCGCTCTTTGGCTAACCCTCCACCTTTCCAAGCATGATGCCCCTTTCTAAGGAATAACATCTCTGCACGATGTGTCCAAAATATGTGAGTCAAAGCTATACCATCTTTGCCTCCAAGGAGCACTCTGGTTGCACCTTCTCCAAAACATATATGTTCTTTTGGCAGTCCATGGGATAGCCAGCACTCTTCTCCAAAACAATTCAAAAGTACGAGTTCATCTTCTGTCATCCTTATTCTTTGTCCAACTCTCTGATGCATAGCAGGTTATTGGAACAACTGTGGCTTGAATCAGATGCACCTTAGTCTTCAAAGTGATATAATTGCTCTTCTGGCCTTTGAAGAGGTTGCTGAAAACCAACTTTCCCAATTCAATAGGTCTCTCAATCTCTTGAATGCTAGTACCAAGGAGGTTGACTATGGATCTAAGTACGATGAAGTTACTGACAATTTCGATCTTTTCTTCACCTATCCCAATGTTGAATATCGATCAAGTTGTGAGAATAGTCAATAAAACACAAACAGACCTTCTTCAAATATTCTTTGCTCTTAGCCTAGATCCATTTGACGTGAACAATTATAACCTTAATGTCACGGCCTCTTTTAAGTTCAGCTTGAATTTCTGGTAGTTCTCTGTCAAGTACAGTTCTAACCATTTTTGAAATATCTACAACAATATTTTGCTTGCATTTGATGTTGATGATCTTTTAAAAATAATTTCCATATTCTGTTGGATCATCTTTTGGGGAAGGAGAACGAATAGAAATCTCTTCCAGCCAGTTTGCCATGTAGCTGTCTTGCAAATCTCCTTATGCAGACTCTTGAGCATGTTCATGGTTTCATCTGTCATTTGAAACATGTCAGTTGGAATCCCAACCATTTCTGCAGCCTTATTTTTTTGCCAATGCCTTCAGTGCAGTTTGAATACAGACTCCCTCATCACTATTTGCTCTTTATAATATACTGCTTCTGAATATTTCAATGTTGACCAGGTTTTTATTTGTATAGTGACTCTAATATTGCAAACAACAGATATTTTAGTATACTTCTCTCTCTCTTGCTCTACACAATTCTGAAGGTCTATCATTAGAACAATCCTTAATAGTTAATAGTTTCCAAACTTTTTCACCTCAGAATCTATTTGGCAGCACCTATTTGTGACACCTATCACAGATTCAATAAAGATAATCTCCATGAATGTGTCCGTAGAATCTGTTTCTTAAGAAAGACACAGAAAGAGAGAGAGAGAGAGAAGACAGAAGGGAGAGAGAGAGAGAGAGATTGTGATTTAACAACTTAGATTCCTCAACACACTTGTCCATGGTCCAGCATTTATTTGATACCATTGATAGACAGTGATTTGTCAGTAATAAGAGGTTACATTGTGGTTATAGGCTAAGCAAAGATTTTCACTGTTGTTGTTGTGGGAGCCCTGGGGACAAATCCATTTTCTCTGATAGATAGAATAATAAATATAGGCCTTAAAAAGACTTTATCCCATTGTTTCTTAATATTTAATAATGACTTTAAAACTTATTTTTGTTGTTAGGTGCTGTCTAGTTAGAGCCAACTCAGAGTTGAGTCAGTCCAAACCGTCCAAAGGGTTTTTTTTCAGAGGCTTTAAATAAAAGGGAAGAAATTGCCCACTTTTGGACTGTTGATCCACCTGACCACAGGCTGTTCACCTTCTCTCCTCTTCTTATTGGTATAAGTGGAAAGTATATACAATCAGATTAAATCCTGATTGACTTGTAAAGCTCACTTTGAGAAACAATAAAAGGTAACAGTATCTTGAGTCTGGTTACGGAGCGACCTAGTGCTGATGCTCATTCAAGACGTGGGCAGATTAGTTATAAATTGAGTGTTGGTTGGTGCCCTCTAGTGGTCAAAAGTATTCATTTCTAAGGGGAGGGTTGGTTGAATCATTTGAAAAGACTGATTTAAAAAGAAAAAAATTCACCATTGGATTAGAGACCTGGCAACAGGATAGGCAGAACATCTCACTTCCAGAGGGGTTCAGGAGTTGTAAATCACATAAAAAACCCATCTTTTTTTTTTTGTGTAGCAGCTGGTGGACTTAAACTGTAGGTCTTTGGGATTGCAGCGCAGCTTCTTGCCACTAGACTAGAATAAATATATGTGTGTGTGTGTGTGTGTGTGTAATGTATATATATATGTGCGTGTGTATGTGTGTGCGTAGATCTATATCTATCTCTATCTCTATCATCTATCTCTATCTCTATCTCTATCATTTCTATCTCTATCTCTTTCTCTCTCTCTGTCTCTATCATCTCTATCTCTATCTCTAATCTATAGTGTGTGTTTATGTGTGTGTGTTCCAAACGTTTTTGGATAAGTTTCAGCAGAATCTTGCTTGCATGTG
>NW_006399768.1:24068638-24070047 GCF_000299155.1 Elephantulus edwardii | reverse complement strand
CGTGTGTGTGTGTATCTATATAGTGTGTGTGTATATAGTGTGTGTGTGTGTGTATATAGTATGTGTATATATACTGTGTGTATATAGTGTGTGCATATATATTTTGGGTGTACATATATACATGGGGTGTGTATGTATATATATTTTTTCAATAATTTCAAGTCTGTTGGGTCACCTTTCTTTGGAATGGAAACAAATATTGATCTGTTCCAGCCAGTTGGCCAAGCCATTGTCCTCTGTATTTCTTGGCACAACTTGGTGAGCACATTCAGGGCAACATCTGTTGTTGAAAAAAAAATATTCACACACACACATACATATATACGTAGGGTGTGTGTGGTAAGTGCATATATAAGTGGGGGATATATATATATATAGAGAGAGAGAGAGTGTATCATCCTCAGTTATTGTCCAATTCTCTGATGCATAGCACGTAATTACAAAGACCATGGCCTGAGTCAGGTGCACCTTAGTCTCCAGACTGACATTGTTGCTCTTCCATACTCTAGAGAGGTCCCTGACAGCAGCCTTTCCCAATGCAATTTGCCTTTTGATTTCTTGACTGCTGGTGTCAAGAGTGTTGATTGTGAAACCAAGCAAGCTGAAGTTATCAACAATATCTCTCTCTTCTCTGTCCATCATGAAGTTGCTAGTAGGTCTAGTAGTGAGAATCTTTGCTTTTTCTATATTAAAGGCTGAAGTTCTTGGCTTTTTGCAACGAATGTTTCAGGTCCTTCTCAGTGTCAGGAAGCAAAGTTGTATCATCTGCATAATGCAGATTGTTGATGACTTTCTCCAATCCTGATGCCTCATTCCTCCTCATAGAGCCCAGTCTCCCTGATGATCTGTTCTGCATATAGATTGAAAAGGTATGGATATAAGACACATCTCTGGCATATACCTTTACAGATTTTAAACTATGCAGTGTTTCCTTGCTCTGTTCTGACAACTGCCTCCTGGTCTAAGTATAGGTTTTGCATGAGCACAATCAAATGTTCTTGGATTCCCATTCTTCTCAGAGTCAGGCATAGCTTGTTGTGATCCACATGGTCAAATATGTTTGCACAATGAAACACAGAGAGATGTTTCTCTGGTACTCTCTGATTTCAGCCATCTGACATAAGCTATAATATCTCTAGTGCCACAACCTCTTCTAAACCGAGCCTGCACATCTGGCATTTCTCTGTTGTGCTGTTTCAGTCGTTTTGGGATAATTTTCAGCAGACTCTTGCTTGTATGTGATATTAATGATATTTTTCAATAATTTCAACAGTCTGTTGGGTCACCTTTCTTTGGAATGGGAACAAATATCGACCTCTTTCAGCCAGTTGGCCAAGCTGTTGTCCTCCATATTTCTTGGCACAACTTGGTGAGCACATTCAGGGCAACATCAATTTGTTGGAAAAAAA
>NW_006399768.1:24055941-24068373 GCF_000299155.1 Elephantulus edwardii | reverse complement strand
AAATACCTTTTATAAGAAACACAAGTGCAGGCTATGGATTTCCCCTAATCGCATCCACAGGAATCAGATTGATTACATCAGTGGAAGGAATCAGTGGAGAAGTTCAACCAGCAGTGAAAACTAGACCAGGTGTTGAATGCAGAAAAGACCAACAGCTACTCATACGCAAATTCAAATTAAAGCTAAAGAAGATTAAGAGTCAATGAGACTAGCTCAGGACAGGGTAGACTTCAGAGCTGTTGCACATAAGATCACTATGAGCCGCAGGCAACTTGATGGCTCATACCACCACCACCACTGTATATATATATATATACACACACACACACACACACATGCATACATATACATATATACACATATACATATATATACACATATACACACATATGCATATACATATATACACACATGTATATGAATGTATGTATATATGTGTATAGATATATATGTATGTATAGATGTATATGTATGTATATATGTGTATAGATGTATATGTGTGTATATGTGTGTGTGCATATGTATAGATGTATATGTATGTGTATAGCTGTATATGTATGCATAGGTATGTATAGATGTATATGTATGTATACGTGTATATATGTATATATGCATATATATATGTACACATGTATGTATAGGGTGTATATATAGGGTGTGTATATGTGTGTATACTATGTGTGCATATGGTGAATGTGTGTGTGTGTACACACACACACACACACACACACACACACACACTGTATGTATACATATGGTCCCTTTCAGCACCCCCTTGATGCTCTGATCTGAGTGTCCCACTTTGGAAGCAGGAGTGGCATACCTCCAGAAACTCTATGAACTTTAATAAATGCTGATAGTTGTAGAGGGGCTTCAGGCCTTTTTTGTTCATAGGGTCGCTATGAGTCTGCTCAACTCAAAGGCAATCAACAACAACATACATATGAGATATCTATATCTATCTATCTATCTATCTATCTATCTATCTATCGAGAGAGTGTGTATTTATATTGTGTGTATATATCTAGATAGTGTGTGTATATAGTTTACACACACATATATATATATAGTTTGTGTTTGCATATATAGTGTGTGTCCATATAGTGTGTATGTGATGTATATATGTATGTGTGTGTGTGTATAGTGTGAGTGTGTGTGTGTGTGTATTTGTTCTTGCTGTTAAGGGCCATTGAGTTGTAAACAACTCATAGCGACCCTATGAATGAAAGACCTGAACACTTGTATAACTTTCATCCTCTCTCCAGGTTCATAGGGTTTCTGGAGGCAGGCTGTTTTGGAAATGGATGCCACTCCTGCTTCCAAGCTTGTTTTAATCAGGGAGCTCCACCAAACACTTTACACCATGGGTAACCATTATCCCATTTGACACACCAGCGTCACAGTGTTTAGCATCACAGCGTGTTACCTCTGTACAGCAAATGGATAGACCAGGCCCTTGATGAAGTGTCACTGGGCTAATGGGGATCGGTATGTTGGAAACAATAAGATTGGCAAGGGATACAGCAGGGTTTAGGGCTGTTATACAAAGGGTCGCTTTGAGTCACAGGCAATTTGATGGCACACAACAACAACAACCACCTTATATGAAGTGGCTGAGCTCTCCTAGTAAGGAGCTGTGCTGCCAACCCAAAGGCACATGGTTCAAATCCACCAGCAGCTCTGCAGAAAGAGAGACAGTCTACTCCAGTGCAATCTGCAGCTTCTACAAACTCATTGGAGGATCAGCTATGAGTTGGTTCCAGCTTGATAAACAACAGCAACAAATATGCTCTGATCAGAGTGTTATATTACCCACTTATAGCAATGCTTCAAATCACATGTTTTCATCTGAGTGAGTTACAATCAGACACTGTTGTTTGTATTGCTGCACATGTTTCAAAATTTCTGATATTTTAGCTCCAACACTGTCGTAATTTGTGAACCTATACATATATGGAGGAGGAGACACTGCGGTTCACAGTTGGGGGCTGGTGCCACCATAAATTACTGTGCTGAGTGATACCAACTCAAGCCATGTCACTGCCTAGAACATAGGGAAGAAAATACCGTCCTGAAAATGTTGAAATGTTTTATAAGCAGGTGCATCTAGTTCCCATGAAGCCCGAACTTGCTTGACTAGCATCTTACCCAATGGCTAAATTGTGATGCTGCCAAGAAAAACAACCTCTAAAAACCACAGTTAAGGTGTGGTGTCATAAACCAGTCGATGCCTACTTCTTTCAACAGGAAAAAGATTGATAGGTTAGTAGGAGACACCAGCATTCTTATCACTGAACAAGGAACCTGGCATGACCCAATCCCTCAAAAAGAAGCCATGTGACTGGGCAAAACTCAGAAGAGAATCCTGGGTAGTTTCTGTTATTGTGGGGTGACTGAGTGGGGTGGTGATCCTGTCACACCACCCAGCAGTCCACTCTGTCCCAGCACTTGCTTTACCTGCTTGGCAGATGGACTGGAGTGTTCTCTTTACACTGGATGCTGGTCTGCTATTGTTCTAGCATATCATCACAGATTCAGTAGTTTAAGACAGCAGATACAAATACATTCTCTTTCACATCTGGAGGTCAGATATCTGAAATTGAGTTCACGATATTGGCAGGTCAGAGTCCTTTGGGAGGTTGTGAGGGTAGTATTTGTTTTCTTGCTTTTTTCAGGTTCTGAGACTCCTGCATCCTTGACTTGTGGTTCCTGCTTCCAGTCTCTGAATGCATCACACTGATTTCTGCTTGCCTTCATCACACCAATCATTCCCTCTCCTCTTCTGAATCACCTTCATTCAGGGGGCCCACCTAGATAACCCAGGATAATCTGCCCATCTCAAATTCCTTAACTTAATCATACAAGCAGAGTCTTTTTTGCTAACACAGGTTTTGGAAATTAGAACATGGATTTGTTTGGGGGCTACTATTTGGCCTGTTGTATGGGGCTGGGGTCTATCTCCCACCATTGCTAAGCTTCATCTCACATACTTTGGGCATGTGGCCAGGTTTGACTGATCCTTGGAGAAGGACATCATGCTCAGAAGGGTGGAGAGACAGTGTAGGAGAGAATGACCCCAGACGAGATGGATTGATACAGTAACTGGAGCAATGGGGGTAGGTGTGTCAGAGTCAGTGAGACTGGCTCAGGACAGGGCAGGCTTCAGAGGTGTTGTACACAGGGTCACTATGAGTCACAGGTGACTCAAGATCACTTAACAACAACAATAACATTCCCAGGAATTAAAAAAGATACAGGAAAGGTAGGGACTTTTGTGACCATTTTATAACCGAGGCGGCAAAGAAGTCTTTTAGTACTGTTATTACTACTACAGAATCCTTATTTGCTCGCTCATTTACACATTTTGATTCTTTGTCTCTGAAAGTCTGTGTCTGTGGTGGTATTTTATGCTGCTTTAGTTCCCCAAGGGAGCTCTGGTGGCCTAGTCCAGACAGAGTTATTCTGTTAACACAAAGGTGGTGCCTCTCTGGAAATTTTAATCCACCATAGGAAAGATGAGCCTCTGAAAATCCAGTATGAGTCAGCAATGAGTCCGTTCCAACTCAAGAGAAATGAGTTTGAAGTGTTTTGGGCTTGGTGTGTTGGTTTTTTTTTAAGACTCATGAAAGTCCTGCTTCGATGAAGTTATGGAACTCTCTAATCTTTTGTGAATTATTTTTAAATTGCATAATGCCCCTGCTTTTTTTAAAAAAAAAAATACAGGGTGAGGGGAGGCTTTAAAAAAATACAAAAGAGAATTTGGGTAATTCTCACTCCACTGGTTCTAAGGAACAGGCTGTTCTCTGAAAAGAACAGAAAAAGCTCACATTGTCCTACCTGGTCTCCTGGAGGTGTGGTGCATCTCAAACACCAATTTCAATGAGGGTTTCAGGCACAGGATCAAGATGTTATGCGTCAGCCCAACAGTGGGATGTCCCCAAAGTGTGGAGCACTTTCTCCCTGCCACCCTCTTCAAAAATTCACCGGAGTCCACCAAGTATTCCTTCGTGTCTGCAAGGAGCTTAGCACTCACTGGTCTTGGGGGCAGAAAAAGGAGACTTGGTGAATCTTAATGTTTGGGTGTTTTTTTTGGGTTTTTTTTTGAGCAAATATCTTTCCACAAGCCAGGAAAGAGAAAGGAGCAGCCAGCACTGAGCCCCTGCTGTGTGCAAACACCATGCAGTGAGAGTGCTGTACTCTTGTCATTTTAGTTAATCTGTAAGGATTTCCTCTAAGTAAATATTATCATTCCCATTGTACAAAGGAGAATTCCGAGGCAGAGAGAGGTTAGGTAACTTGTTCAAGGCCACATGCCTAACTAGTGACAAGATCAAGGTTATACATTGCTCAGATGAGCTATAAGACAGCAACATGGTAGTGCAAATGGAGAGAACCAGATCTTAGTGAAGAAGGGAGGTGGGTCTGGGCGAGGCTACAGGATGTGTGGACTGTGGGAAGAACCCTGGGCTGGGAGCCAAGGTAAGATCCAGGTTCTCGGCTGTGTGACTTTGAGCAAGTAACTTACCCTTTCTTGTTTGTTCAATTGAAAAACGAGGAAACACAGATCATACCATTTCAGGGGTGACATTTATTTACTCCCATTTGGGGGATTGTATGGGATGCCGAAAGGTTCCAGAAAGAAGATTATAATTTGAAGGCAGAGAGTTAAGCAGGAAAAAACCAAAAACAATCAAGAGGAAAGAAATGAGCAAAATAGGAAGAAAGCAGGTCTTGCATGCACTTAACAAGTATTTATTAACACCTACTATGTGTCAAGCAAGGGAGCTCTGGTAACTAAGTGGTAAAGAGTTGTACTACCAACCCAAACGCAAGCGGTTTGAATTCACCAACTGCTTCATGGGAGAAAGATGGCCACTCTCCTCCCCTGCAATTTACTGCTTCTGAAAATCCACTGAAGGGTCAAATATGAATGAGTTCTGACTTGACAGTACATAATACAACAGTAATATACGTTAGATAAGGAACCCTGGGGCTCAGTGGTTAAAGTACTTCCTGCTAAACTGAAGACTGGTTGTTCAAACCCACCAGCTGCTCTCCAGGAGGAAGATGTGGCAGATGGCTTCTGTCAAGATTTACAGCCCTAGAATTGAGATGGGCCAGTTCTTCCCTGTCCTGCAGGGTTGCTGGGTATCAGAATTGTCCTGATGACAGTGGGTGGTTTCTATGTGACAAATATTATTCTAGGGTCTTGGGTTCTAGCAACGAACAAAATAGACTGAGGCTCATGTTCTCAGGCAACTTACATGCTCGAGAGAGAACAGATGCACAACACAGAACTTAGAAGGTGATGGATGACAAAGGGAAAAAAAATTCAAAGCAAAGTAAAAGAGATGAGAGCAGAATTGTGTCTTCAGTGGGTGACCGCAAAAGGTAATTTGAATAAAGACTTGAAGGCCATGGAGAAGGGAGTCAGGTAGCTTCTGGGGGAAAACGCTCCAGGCTGAGTGACAGTCTGGTCACAGGTCCTGAGTGATAACAGATTTGACAAAGAGGCCAGAAGTGTGGATGGAGTACAATGGTGGAAAAGATGCAACTGGAGATGCAGTCAGCAGAGCTGATAACTTGCCAGGAAGTATAAACTTTTGGGAAAAAAAATTAGTGGATAATCTTTGTGCTTTATCACAGACAAGCGTTAAATTAAATGGCTTTGGGGTGGTTTGTGTGTGTGTGTGTGTGTGTGTGTGTGTGTGTGTTTGTTTGGTTTTTTTTCTTCTTCTTGGTCTCGAATTCCTGAGGAAGAGAGCTTTTTTCTCGCATAGGCTTCATATCCAAGAAACAAATAGCATTTTAAGAATTATCTCTCCTGTTCTTGCCGTCCTGGTTCTCTCCTCTGCTCTCTCCAGAGCTTTTGCAATTTGCTCATGACCGATGCTTATATAGGCCAAAATGGTTATGTCCAATGAAATGATATTTGTAAACATTACTGCAGAAACCAGACTCCTTACTGTTTAGTGAGTTGGGTTTTTAAGATGCCTGCCTGTATACCATTTGCAACAACTTTTCTGTTCTGACTCTGCAGTTAATTAATTATGTGATCTTGATCCTATCACTTAAATAAATAAAAACTTAGCTTTCTGTGTCTGAAAGGCAGGTGGACATAGACTAAACCAGTTGTTATTGAGTTCATCTTGACTCATAGTAAAACCTGTCATATCAGAGTAGCATGATGTCCCATACGGTCATCAGTGACTGCTCTTTTGGACCAAGACAGCCATGTCTTTCTTCTGAAGCACATTTGATTGGACTTGAATCTCCAGCCTTTTGCTTAGCAGGCAAGTGTGTTAATGTTTGCACCACCCGAGGACTCCTGAGTATATACTGGATAATCTATAGACTCTCTTCCCTCTAGAAGTCCAAGCTCTCTAGCAAATGGCATTCTCTTTTCCCAGCTTACTTCCTCCCAGAGGTCAAACCAGTAATTATACCACCTTTTTGCCTGTGTGCACGGCATGAATAATTCATAGGTGGGCTTGCAGACACCTTTAGCCAATTCCTCTGTGCCCCACATTACTAGTGCTCATGACCCAGAAAGGTTGCCAAGGACAGATTCCATTTCCCCCCACCTTCAGCTTCTCTAATTTCTACCAGCCCCCAAGAGGTATAAACAATAATTGACTGCACAAATCTATATAATTTACAAGCGGAAGGAACTGTAGAGATCCTGTAATTTGCCATCTTCATTTGACAGCGAAGGAGATGGAGATTCAGTGTGGAGTCTCAGACTTTGACTTGATGAGATGGTGCAGGGATGAGAATCTAATTCCCTGAATAGTGATGAGAGTTCTTCACCACACTTCCTGGTGAATCTATCTTCCCCAATACTAATCCTGCCTCATAAATGGTGCTTTCTGGAGATGATGACAAAGAATGTTGAAACTAAGACATTTTTTCGTTTTTCTCATTAAGCACCACTCATTGTCCCAACGCAGTTGAAAGGGAGACCAAATAAAATTTTCTAGAAATGACAGAGTGAAAATATGAGATAAAGCTCTAATCTGTAGCCTTCTTTCTTAATTGGTACAATTTGCAAACCCTGAAAAAGATAAGGAAAATCAGACTCCAAATGAGAGCCTATACCTACCACAGCCTTTCACCGTGGTAGTTCCTCACTCTGATCATTAGGTGGCGACCTAGCAACTGGTATCTGGACTGCAGTCTCTTCAACTCTCTTGTTGGAGGGAAGGTAAAAAGGCCTAAGGGCAGCAATTACATGGTATTCCTGACTCAGTAGCTGAGTAGAAAAAGAATGAGGGAGGGGCTCTCTGAAGGGATTTTTGTATTCTGACAGAACCATCAGTATAACACCGAAGAATAATGGTAATTGAGCTGAAGGGACTGGCTGTAATTAGAATGAATAGATTAAATGTGAAGGGAACACTGTAAAAAATCGATTTCCAGCTTGGGAAATGAGTTCAGCCGAGAATAGATGCTAAAAATGATTAAACAGCAGGAACGGGCCTGTGGAGAGCAGTTGGCTGGCACGTATTCCATCAGGAGCTATCCAGACCTACACTTGGTAGCACTGTTGTGTCAGATCGATGTGAAGAGGTCTCGACAGATGGTGCAGAGAAATAGGATGTTATGTGACTTTCTGGCTGAGCTCTCATTTGAATGACTCAAAAAGTCTTTTTTGCTACTTAATGCCAGTTTTCTAGTGAGCTATTGAGCTACAATCCAGGGCAGTCTCTTTAGCAACACACAGGGTCCATCAGTTGAATCAATGGCACACTGGATGTCATTACTTTGTAAGTGGACTTTGGACGCACTTGCTAATCAGCTGTACAACCAAGAAAAAAAGAAATTGGATATGAGTCATTCAGAATATAATATGAAAAGAAAAATAAATCCCCAAGTGTTCTTTTTATCTGGATGGTAATGCATTTAGCTTCTAAAGGTTGGCAGTTGGAGTCCACCCAGGGTTACCTTGGAAGAAAAGTGGGTGGATTTATTTCTAAAAAATCAACCTGTGAAAATTCTTTGCAGCACAGTTCTACTCTGACACACGAGGAGTTGCCATGATTTGGAATCCACTAAGAATGATGGAGTGGTACTGATAAGTTCAGACTTCTCTATGTCCTGGAGAGGGTGAAGCTGGAGTGCTCCTTGGAGTCAAGGATTCTGAGGCTTCATCTGACATACTTTGGGCATGTTGCAAGAAGGGGCTTGTCCTTGGAGAGGGACATCATGTTTGGGAGAGTGGAGGGACGGCGCAGGAGAGGAAGACCCTCGATGAGACGGATCAAGTCTGTGAGTGGAGTGGTGGGAATGAATGTGTTTGAGACGGCGAGGTTGGCACAGGATAGAGCTGCGTTTAGGGCTCTTGTACATAGGGTCGCTATGAGTGGCAAGCAACTTGATGGCACTGTAACAACAACAACAACAACAACAACAACAACAATGTATATATAAGTTATGGAACTATAGTTATATAGTTATAAAATAGGCATCAGTGTTCTCCAGCCTGCAAGGCTACTTGCTTGGCCTTGAAATTCTTCGTTTACTTTCTTTAATCTGTCTGTTTACAAGAAGAGAAGATACATCTCCTACATCAGCCAGCTTTTTCCAGCTTTTCTCATTATCTTTTCCCAGTTTACTTGTAAATTATAACTTAATTTGCCTGTTTACCAGGAAAGGGAGTACTGAATTAACTCTTATCTTTCCAAAACCTGTTTTTCTGTTATATGTTATCTAGTTTATAGGTTGCCTATTTACTGATATCTGTGTGTGAATGGTTTTCTTTCAGATGTAGAAATCCTTTGATTTTATTAACAAAAGTGCATTGTTAAGTGAGTTGGTGTCTCACCCTTATATAAAAGCCTAATGACCTCTCCCAGATGGAGAGACAGTTTTTGAGGCCAACCCCCGTTGTCCTCCCAGATCTGTAATAAAGTGTGTATGGATACTGAAATCCATTTGTTTTATTGGCAATTGACTACAGACAGAACCCCTTGTGTTCTGTAGCAAGAAGGCAACTGGACTGTGATTGAGTCTTCTTCCCTTGGCTACCTCCAACCTGTAACAACTTTCCCAAGGAGTTCTTCAGACAGCTTGGTTTTATGTGATCTGGGACAGAGTGGAAGGTAAAAGATGTAGAGATTAGAGGCAGATTGGTAAATTGTTGCAGCAAGCTCCGTTGAAAAGAAGGAAACATCAAATAGCACTGAGTGCAGAACTCAACTCCATTTGGGACTCTGGGACTCTCTGCTCTGGTGGCCTACTTGGTAAGGAATTGAGTTGCTAATGCAAGGATGGCAGTGTTTTTTTGTTTGTTTGGTGGTTTGTTTTTTTTTTACAGTTTTATAACTTTATTTGACGATCAGCTATTAGTTTTCATCCGCACTGACGGTCTTTGTAAAGTGGTGACAGATACATAGGTAACCAGTGTATTATACAGCTTGTTTGGGGAATCTTCATCCTCATTACGTTTTCTGGACAACCGTACACGGATGCGGTATGGGACATTCCTTATTCCTTTGGCCCAGACAGCTTTGTTAAGCCTGGTGTCAATGCGAACATCTCGTGTTCCCATCTCCTTCACGGCAAATTTCTGGATCTACTTTAGTGCCCGAGGAGCACGTTTCTTAAATCCCACTCCATGGATGCGCTTGTGAATGTTGATGGTGTACCCTCTGGTCAGCACTTCGTTGATGGCAGAACGGCCTTTCTTCTTCTCACCACCCTTCTTTGCGGGGGGCCAACGTGCTGGAACCAAGCTGGGAAGGACGGCAGTTTTAATTTACCAACTGCTCCAAGAGAAAAAAAAAAGGCCAATTTCCTCCATCGTGATTTATAGCCTTTGAAAACTCACTGGAGGATCAGCTATGAGTTCAGACTCTATAGCAATGACTTTGAGATAGAATCTGACTGGCTATCTGCCACAGGCTTTGGGGCACTGTCAGGTTATCCAATGTACAAGACAAGCATTGGCTTGCTTGTGTTTACTTACTAGTGAACAGTTTAACACTTTTCACCTCAAAGACTCTAGTTTGGGGTACAGATGGCACCTATCTCCCAGCTCAATGCACTTTCCTACAGAATAAAAATCTCCTTTTATAATCTCTGACAGGGATGAAGTATTCCATAAGCACAGGCTTACCTGTACTTGCATATGAATTTATAGCAAACAGTTGGACACATTTCTCAATACATCTTTGAGGTAGTGAAACCTACATGAAACTCTTTGCTATAGAATAGTTTAAGCAAACACAAATAAACTCTGCTACATATGTGACTTTTTACTATAGATAGGTTTTTGTTGTTGATTGCCATCGAGCTGAGCTCATAGCGACCCTATTAAATAAAGGTCTGAAGTCTTTCTATAACTATCATCACTTATCACAGTTCATAGAGTTTCCAGAGGTATATGGTTTAGGAAATATCCACTCCTGCTTCCAAACCTGTCTTAAATGGGAACTTCACCAAACACTGCCCACCATGGGTAAGTGTTACGGCATTTGACACCCCAATGGCACAAGACTCAGCGTCACAGCCACCCCAGGTTACCTCCGTACAGTATATTGACAGAATGTATGCAGAGTGCTGCACCACTTAGAAGAATGTTCCTCCAAATCTGTGGTTACGTTGTTTTTTGGCTAATCCACCGTTACTTTGTGAACCAGTTGGCTAGGATGAAGGAGAACAAACAGAAGAATGACTCCAACCTTCCCACCTTGAGTTCCTGCACAGAAGCTTCTGAGGGAGATAAAAGGCCTTCATTCAGGCCTGGGAGTGGGGGGGTGGGTAGATGCAGGAAACCTAGAGGGTGGTGTCAAGGAAGCTGTGGAAATAGAAAGATGAACTTCTCAATTGAGCTCAGTAAGAGAGCTGGGCATTATTTGAGGCAGGGAAGTAATTGAAGCCATTATAATGGATTAAATTCTTTAGGCCTTTTAAAAAGCTGTCAATGTTATTTAATATCAGAACTGCCTATTTGCTATTTATACTTCTTTGCAAGGTGTAATAAATAGCAGGGAGTGACCATAAGTACTGCATTAACCATCTGCTTCATAGAGCAGAAGGAACTTATTTCTACTGAGCACTTTTAAATTTTCAGTTGAACTGAATCCCAAACTTTTCAACTTAAGAAACAAAATCTGCATCATTTCTGGGGTCAGATATAAGACAATAGTGTTCAGAGTTATGCACAGTAAGTCAGCATAATTGTCCATGTCCTCTGCTGCCCCAGAAACTGGGATTGTGGCATGATTTGTGCCTCCCTCCCCTGCAAAAGATATGTTCAAATTCTAACCCTCAGTACCTTTTAGTATCACCTCATTTGTCAATAATGTCTTTATGGATGCATTCACTGTGGTTTTCCACATTACATGAATGATGTCTGAGCATTGTACACAAATGCTCTGGTGTAGTCTGTAGAGGGTTAGGCTGCTAACCCAAAGGTTATGCATCTCTGTGAGTTCAAACTCACCAGCTGCTTGAAAGGAGAAAACTGCAATTTACACAGCTTCTCCCCCTGTGCCATTTACAGCTTCAGACACCCAAGGAATGTCATCTGTGAGTTAGTTCCAATGGCAGTGAGTTTGAGTTTTTTGCAAATTGAATGTATTTGAACTATTTACATGGTCATGATATATGAGGAACAAATACTTTCGGTAACATGAGGTCATAATGCAGTAAGGTAGACCTCAATTAAACATGACCGGGGTCCTAATAATGAAAGAAAAAGTGATTCACAGAGAGACGTGCATGGAGAAGTTCATGTGATAGCAGTGGAGGCGTAAATTTGTCAGTGTTGCTCTAAACCAAGAATGACACATTGTGGGAAACCGCTGGAAGCTAAGACACAGACAGACTTTCCCTCAGAGCCCTCCAGAAGGAGCCAACCTTCTGGACACTTTGATAGTGGACTCCTTGTCTCTTTAGTAAAGAATTGTGACACAATACATTTCCATTGCTTTAAGCCATCCAATTTGTGGGACTTGTAACAGTAGCTCTAGGAACTAATATAGCTGGTACTCTTGGAGTGCCTCTGGGGTATCACAAGGACCCAATAAACCTTCAAAATCATCAAGGAAAGATGGAATATAGACAAGAAATTCTGACATTAGCAATAAGGTTTTACCTTCAAGCTCATTGAAAATTTGTAACTGTTTCTAAGGTGCCTTCCAAGCTTTGGGTTTTACTGATCTGTGGTCTGTACCTAACAAATATGATGTCTTCTCTAACCGAAAGATGAATCCAATCAAAGCCCTTCCTTCTCCACTTATGTTTATCACATTGTGTAGCTAAATTAAAGATGAGTTACTGTTTTTTATAAAAAAATTGAATATTACAATTCTTTAGAAGTCAAGATAATATTATTGTTGTTGTTGTTTAATGCCGTCGAGTCGTAGACCCTATGAACGAACAGCCTGAGCACTGTTCGTACATAGAGTTTCCAGAGGCAAGCCATTT
>NW_006399768.1:24040012-24052093 GCF_000299155.1 Elephantulus edwardii | reverse complement strand
AGGGTTGCCCTGCAAATGTATATGACTTTGAATCTACCCAAATTAAACTTGAAAGTCATCTCAAGAATAGATTTGAGGCTTTAAACACTAATAACCAAAGATCAAATAAGTTGTTGGATAATATCAAGATTGTCATCCGGGAAGAAAGCAAAAGGTCATTATGAAGACAGAAAAGAAAGATAAGACAAAAATGGTTATCAGAAGAGACTCTGTAATTTGCACTAGGATGTAAGGAAGCGAAAACAAAGGAAGAAATGCTGAAGTATGAGAGTTGAACAAAAGATTTTGAAGGGCAGTTTGAGGGAAAAAGCAAAGTATTATAAGGAAATGGGCAAATAGTTGGAGTTAGAAAACCAAAAGAGAGAACTCCTCAACATTTCTCAAGTTGAAAGAACTGAAAAAAAAAATTAAGCTTCGGGTTGCAATGCTGAAGGATTCCATAGGCAAAATCTTTAAAGACGTAAGAAGCATTGAAAGAGGAAAGAACAGTTAATACACCAAAAAGAGTTGGTGAACAATGAAATATTTCTGGAAGTGAGATATAATCAATAACCAATGATAATGAGGAAAGACGTATAAAGTATTTTTAAAGCATTGGCAAAAAATAAGGTTCCAGAAATTGTTGAGATACCAGTTGAGGTGTTTCAGGAAGCAGATGCAACCTTGGGTATATTTACTAGTTTATCTTAAGAAATTTGAAAGGCAGCTTACTGGCCAACTGACTGGAAGAAATGAATGTTTGTTCTCTTTTTTTTTTTTAAAAAAAACACACTAAAAACCCCAAAAACAATAACCCACGTACTCTAAAGAGTGTAGAAAATATCAAGCAATATCATTAATATCACATATAAAAAAATTTAAAAATCACATATAAATAAAATCTTGCTGAAAATTATTTAAAAAAAAAAAAAAAGACTGGAACAGTAGTTCAACAAGGAACTGCCAGAAATTTAAGCTGGAATCAGAAGAGGCTGTGGCGTGAAGGATGTCATTACTGATGTCAGATTGATCTTGGCTGAAAGTAGAGAACACCAGGAAGATGTTTGCTTGTGTTTTATTGACCATGCAAATGGACTTAACTGTGTGAATCCTAACAAATTATTGCTAACACTAAGAAGAATTAGAATCCCGATTAACTCTACATCAATATATTTTACCTTGTTTTATTTATTTAGGATATTCATGGGATATGCTCTTTTAGGAGAAGGGTTATTTTGTTTTTCATGATGACTGAAGCAGACTGCTTCTTTCTTGACATCATATGAGTCTTTTCTTAGTAGATGTTAGTTTGTTGTAACTAGATAATATCACTGGGTATGGTCCTTTGTGAAGGACCTGTATATTGGTGCTTCCCTTTTGTCTTACCAAAGCAGGATGACTGTTGCCCTCCAGAAAGCTCAGATCCCCCCAACATTTTCCATTTGACTTTATGAAATCTCATGTTATGTAGCTAGTCAGCAGTGTTCAAGGCCAAAGTACCTCTTTTCTTTACTCTATGAGACAATCCAGTGACAAGTCCTTGACTTCATTCTTGTACTAGTTGTAGGCGGTATCTTGACATAATTTTGCATATTGGTGATTGCCTTTGAATTGAAACTGGCCAAAATGGCAGATGGGAGGTGGAAGGAATGTGTGGGTGTTGCTTTGTCCAAGGGAGGCAGGATGATGAGAAGTGGGGGTATGAGGGTGAGGAGCTATATCACTCACTCTTAATTAATTCTTATTTACACACCACAAGAGTCCCAGAGTCCAATAATGGTCCTGCTAGAAACAGGACTAACAGAAAAATGAACATGTACCAAAGGAATGAGCCCTTTGACTACCTTTGCTAATGTCTCTTCTGATCACCCACACTTCCAGCCCCTATTTCTTATTATTTCTGCTAAGCAAGAACTATGTTGTCTTTACAACAGTTGGTGAAATACCATTATTGGAGAATACACTCACATAAAGCAATTGTATATACTCTTCTGTGACCCCATTATGTTTTGGCCCATTTGTTGTTGTTGTGTGCCATAGAATTGGAACCGACCCATAGCTGACCCTCCAGCAGGTTTTCAGAGGCAGTAAATCACATGGGAGGAGATTGCCCATCCTTCTCCTATGGAGAAACTGGTGGCCTCGAACAGAGTGCCTTTGAGATTGCAGTGTGGTTTCTTGTGACTAGGCCACCAGAGCTCTAATTAGAGACCTTAAATTTCCCTGACGTAGAGCAATATGAGATCTCCTGTTCAAATTATCTCTATTCCACAGGCCAGATGATGATGACAAAACCAGACCAGGACAGGCACTTTTGAGAGTGACAGGGCAGATTAGTGAGGCAGTGTGAGAAAACAGTCCTTTTGTCTCCTCTCCAAATGTGTATATCATCCCCTTATCCTGTAGTTATGTCAGGTGACTGATGTGTTTTGATTTTTTGTCCTATAGAAATTGCACAGTGAACTCATACCTTAAAGCAGGTTAGAGGGTTAGTTACTCTGTCTTCTAAAGAGTAATCAAAGGTATCGGAAGGATTTGTTCTCACTCTGATTCCATGTCCCCAGGGATCGGGAAATGACAATTGGCTTGGAGGGAGAAAGAGATAATCTCTGCTCACTTGGATTTACTTGCCAAAGTTAATTGACTTTCCTCATGAGCCTTAGAAAACCCACTACAGGTCAGTTATGAATTTGTTTTACTTCTAGGGCAATGAGATGCATTTTTCTTAGTGCTTATTAGAAAGCCTGGTTTTGGCTAGTATTAAGAAGGTTATGTCTATAGTATTTTTGTTTCTTCACATGCTTTCGCTCTCTCCACTTCACCAATACCTCCGGGAGAAGGTGGCATCAGCGGTTTGTGGGAAATCCCAGGAGCTGGCACAATTTTCAACAATAAGAATTGAGGTTTGGAAGTTCAACTGCCTTTCCTCATATTAAAGACTCCCCCTCCAGTCCTGACTATAGGTTACTTAGGTTCCATGGAAACAAGGTTTGTCTTCAAACTGTAGAAGTCCAGAAAGGCAAGAAGAGCGAACAGAATATGTGGGGGGTGAAGGTCAGCGGAGAATGGATAAAGCATGGTGGTTGAAGTGCTGGCACCAGACCCACAAAGAATTTGCTTTAGGATGCAGGGTTCCAATCTGAAGTTCACTGTATTTCTATGAGTCATGGTGGGCTTGAGGGCACAACTCAACAACGACAACAACAACAACTCTCCATGGTTTGTCAGGAATAGTACAGAAGCCTAGGAGGATGGGTAGGGAACTGAGCCAGGATGCATACAAGGACATTTTAGCATCAAGGGAAAGACAAGACTCTATTTTGAGCAGTATTATTAGTGCCTGATAGGAAAGATATTAATATACCTGACCCTTTAGATGAAAGGAATTAGTGTGATCCTTTGGTCCCCTCTAGATGGTGGGATATAGCCCGTTGCTGCGGAGTCTATTTCGATTCCTAACAACTGTATCAGACCTGACATGAGACCATGCAACTGCTCCCTCACCTATACAGAAACACTTGTGTCTGTTGTCTTCTTTTTTGCTGGGATTTCTAAGAGTTTTACAGTCTCTCTCTCCACTCCTCCCCCACCCGCCATTCTTTAAAAAGGCTTTGAAAAAATTTTTTTAAAAATACGTATGTCTTTAAAATGTTAATTGGTCTAGCAATTCCACTCCAATTTATCGAAATCATAGACATGCACAGAAAGATCTATAAAGGATTTATGCTAGGCATTATTACTTTTTTGGGAGGTCAGAGTTATTGAGACTATAAATTATTTGTAGTGAAATTTAATACTTAGATGTACAGTTGAATGAATTTTTCTAAATGCATGCAGTTACGTAATCATTACCATGATACAATTTTTCCCTTCATTTCATAGGTTTTCCTTTAGTCAGTCTCCTCCTTTGATCCTCAATTTCTGGCAACCAGTGGTTTGTCTTCTTCATATAGTTTTGCCTTTTTCCTGAATATTATATAAATGAGACCATGTGATATGTATGTAGCCTTCTGTGGCCATTTTATTCTATGGAGAATGATGTTTTCAAGATTCATCTATGGTATTAGTTTTATTCATGGTTTATTCATTTTTGAGGCTCAGTAGTATTTTATCCATGTGACAGTGATGTGCCAGTCGTGGTAATGGGCACCCATGGTGGACAGTGTTGGCTGGAGCTTCCCGACTAAATCAAGCCTGGAAGCAGGAGCGGCATCCACTTCCAAAATGGCTTGCCTCTGGAAACTCTATGTACTAACAGTGCTCAGGCCGTTCGTTCATAGGGTCGCTATGAGTCGTCCACGACTCGACAGTATTAAACAACAACCAACAACATGCCATACTTTGGTCATCTATTCTCCTGTTGGTAAGGTTTTGGACTGTTTTCACCTAACTACATTTCTGCCAAGTTAATTTCAATACATAGCAATCCTATAGCATAGAATAGAACTGGACCATAGGGTTTCAGAGGCTGTAGGTCTTTACTGGAACAGACGGCTTATTCTTTCTCCTGCAGAGTGAGTGGTGGGTTCAAACAGTTTTGAACTTTTGGTTAATAACTGAATGCTTAACCACTGCACTACCAGGCTTCTTGAGTTATTTCTAGTATCTGACAATTCTAAATAAAGCTCCTATCAACATTTATCTGTGGATCTTGGAGTGGACAACATGATTTTGTTTGTTAAATTTTCAGAAAAACATTTGTGTCTTTATGTCCTAGAGAAGGACATTTAGCATCTACATCTGTGCTTCTACGTAGTATTGTTGTTGTTTTGTGCCACTGAGTCAGAACCAACCCATAGCTGACACTCCGGTAGGTTTTCCAAGGCTCTAAATAGCACAGAAGGACATTGCCCATCTTTAGGCTGATGAGTTTAAACCAAGTGCTTTTGGCTTATGACTAGGCCACTGGAGCTCTGATGCAATAGAGGAAATAGTGTAGCCACTAAGACAGTGTTTTACAAGGATATTTATAGTGTGGAAATATTTCCCTTGTTTGATAGACCGCAAGCCAGAATGTTTTCAGGATTAAAGTTAACAATGATTATCTCCAGCTCTTGGAAGGTTTTTAGTTAACAAAATTTATGTATTATCTCTGGACATTCAAGAGCAAATAATATTCAGGTACTGTAAACGCTGAGGTTCATTGTATGAACTCTTGTAAGAAGTCGAGTAGTAAGAGTGCTCCTAAGAGGCAAGGATGATGAAACTGTTACACACACACTGGACATGCTATCAGGAGGAACCAATCCCTGGAGACATAATGCTCAGAAAAGTAGAATGTCAGCAAAAAAGAAGAAAACCCACACAGAGATGAAGTTGACACAGTGCATGCGGCAATAGGCTTAAGTACAGTGGAGATTGTGAGGATGGTACAGAATTGGACAAGGTTTTGATTTATTGTGTGTGGGCTTGCTATGAGCTGGAATCTATTCAAAATCACCTAATAATAACAACAACGCTATAAGGACAGAAAGGAAGACAAGCACTATGCCCACCTCGGTGACAGAGCTGGAATCAGGCTAGATGAGTCCAAAGTCTCCAAGGACTCTGCAGATGTGGTATGTTCTGCACCCTCAGAGGCTCCCACCCATAGATCTCTACTTGAATGCTCTCTCTTAATAACTATCAGTCTGTCAACAAACTCTTACTAGATGTCTTCTCTGTGCTTGACATTGTGGTCACACTAGGCACACAGGTTAAAATAATGCAGACCTGACCCCTAAAGAAAGAATCTCCAGGTCTAACGTTGTCTCACTCTCTGTCTTCATCTGTCTGCTTCTCCTGCCGCCAGCTAGACTCGTTCTGCTCCTTTCAGTCCTCTGTGACTTCTGCTTCTTGTAGCTCTTGTTTCCTTCATTCGACATCTAGTCTCATAAAAGACTACATCTGAAAAGCCCCTAGGAGTGAGCTAGTTCTATTTTGTCATGTAAGTTTCTATGAATCAAAATCGATTCTATGACACTTAACTTCTCTCATTACAACCATAGGCTTTACTCACTTTTCACTTTCAGTATGTCTCAGAGCGAATCTCACTTAGAGAGGATCTAATTGACTCTGTGCATCTCAGCCAAGCCATGACCATGCTATCCCCTAAACCCATCTCTATGCTACTGGCCAGTCTGAAGTTTGGGTGCCCTTAGGCAAGTATCAGCCCTGGTTTGGCCAGCTGTGTTCAGCTGGTGAAACCATTTAGTACAGAAAACATCAATCCCGTGCATGAAATCTCTAGGAAAGACTATGAAGGTGGCAGGCCTCAAAAGCGTATCAATTTGTTCTCCAGTACTGTAGTTGTTAGGAGACATTGAGATGACTACAACTCATAGCAACCCTATGAACAACAAATCTGCGCCATCATCACTATCCCCACCCTTCTCAAGCCCATTGCTGCAGTCATTGTGCCAATTCATCTCACTGAGTGTCCTCCTCTCTTTATAATTCATCTCACTGACGTCCTTCCTCTCCAATATAATTTTAAAAATTTACAAATTCTTTATAATGGGTAATCGTTATTTTAAAAATTGAAGTGTGATAGAAAGCAATATTGTATAAAAGGAAGTATATTATTTTCTAAAAAAGGAACCTACCACACACAGTCTGGTAGGTCTTCAATATTGTTCTGTCAAGTTGGAACTGACCCATAGCTGACCATCCGGTAAGTTTTCAGAGGCAGCTAATTGCATGAGAAGGGATTGCCCATCTTTCTCCTACAGAACAGCTGGTGGATTCAAATGATGTGACTACATAACAATTGTATGCATAACAGCTCTGAACCCTGCTCTGCTCTGAGCCAATCTCACTGTCTCTCACACACCTATCCTCATTACCCCAGTCACGGAATCAATCCATCTCATCCAGGTTATCTCTCCACCCTTCCAAGCATAATATCCTTCTCTAAAGACTGATGACTGATCCCTCCTGGAGACATGCTCAAAGTATGTGAGATGCAGTCTCAAAATCCTTCCTCCAAGGAGCAGTACTTGGTTTCACCCTCTCCAGGTCAGACTTGTTAGTTCTCTTGGCAGTCCATGGTATGTTCAATGTTATTCTCCAGTACCACAAGTCAAAGGCATTGATTCTTCTTCTGTTATCCTTGGTCATTGTTCAGCTCTCTGAAACATAGAAAGTAATTGTGAAAACCATGGCTTGGATCAGATGCTTCTTAGTCTTTAGACTGACATCATTGCTTCTCAGTACTCTGGAGAGGTCTCTGATAGCAGATTTTCCTAATGCAATTTGTCTTTTGAGTTCCTGACTGCTGGTGCCAAGAATGTTGATTGTGGAATTGAGCAAGCTGAAAATGTTAACAATCTCAGTCTATTCTCTATCTATCACCTCTATCAATTAATGCTGTCAATTGACCCAGTAGTGAGAATCTTTATTTCCTTCATGTTGAGCTTTAATTCATATTGCAAGCTACAGTCCTTGAGACTCTGCAGCTTCCGGCTCTCCTCAGTTACAGCACTTAAGGTTGTGTCATCTGCATCCTGCAGGTTGTTGATGAGTCTCCCTTCAATACTGATGCTATATTTCTCTTCATAAAGTCCAGACTCTCAAATGATCTGTTCTGCACACAGAGCTCCCTAACAGAGGCTAATTCATTCATGTTGGCAGAGCAGAGGGCAAGGCCTGAAAATATGCACCCCAACAAATTTGATTTGGAGAAAGATAAAGGAAATAGAAGGAACCCTGGGATTAACAAGTTAAGTGCTTAGCTGATAATGGAAAGGTTGGCAGTTTAAATCTACTGGTAGCTGGTAGCTCTAAAAAGAGTTCTGACCATCTGCTTCCATAAGGATAGGAGCCTAAAAGACCCTATGGGCCAGTTCTGCTCTGCTACATTTCAGTGAGGTTAAAATCAACTTGATGGCACCTAACAACAAGAACAAGGGAAGAGAAAGTTCAGAGTGTTGTGGTAGTAGGGCAGAACTAAAAAATTTATTTCCTAGGTTCCTCTTTTGCCCCAGGTAGATCTGGAAGAGATTTGAACCTCCGACAAAAAAGTGGTCACATGTCTCTAATACACTTAGATTTGTTATTTGAAGAAACAAATTTCTGTGGAAATTTATACCTCACATATTATCTAAACACAGGAGTGTCCTTTCACCCCCAAACTCCATCTGTGTAACTAACTTGATTATTTGTCATGCTTATCATTATCTAAACATAATTTTTTCACAGTTACAACCAATGAACATGTGTCTCTTTGTTCTTTTTGTCCACATGTTCTTTTCCATGTGTTGACATAGTCAACAGTCATTCTTTTCAAATGAATGAACGAGAGCATGTCAAAGACTGGACATTTGGATTGTTTACAATCTTTTGCTATTATAAAATAATTAGCTTGAAACAGTGAAACATTTTGTGTTTGCCCTTTCTTTTTGTCAATATCAACTATTGTTGTCCTTTAAAAATGTTTGAGCTTTACTCTTTAATAAGACTCAATCGTAAGCATTGTAGAATGTTTTTGAAAATATAAGGTAATTGCTGTATTTATGATTTGCTGAGTGATCAACTATAGATCCCTTATTTACTTTTTCAGGCAATTCTTTGAAATTTTGTTCACAGGAGTTGAAAAACAATTGAGTTAGGTAAAAAGTTGGATTGTGAGGTAAAAAAGATACTGTGACCAGAGTATGTGTGATGTGTGAACCATCATATTATTTTTTTCTCACTAGCAAATCTAGTTGAGTGGCCTCTGTTAGATGCTTTGTATCTACATCTTGCCTCTGTTTCAAATCTCCTCTGGGTGTCTTTTACCTTAGCTGTATAATAATACCATGGATTTAAAAAAGTGAAGTGAAACTAATCCTTCTTTCATGTACAAGACAGAGTGCTGCTGCAGTGTCTGAGCTGCCTGCTGGGACCTGGGCCTTCTGCTGTTCTTGCTTTGTTACTTGAATTCAAGATCATGGGACAAAGTTGATTTGGTTCTTATTGTACTAGATTCCACACAAGCAATAATGGTACCTACAAATTGGCCTTGTAAGGCTACTGATCTTGTTTTAAGCATACTCTCATAAACTCAGCCATTGTTTCCAAAACAGAACACTAAGTCTAGAAGGTAGCCTTGTCTGGCCACCCTGTAGGTAGGAGTCAGCTATGCTCTATTGAAACAATGGATCCATTTACTGAGTTCAGTTCACCTGCCCTAGCTTCTTCTCCAGTGAATGAGGACCTTCCCAATAAACCCGGAAGATTAATCTTTAAAAGGAAGCCTCTGTGACTCTGATGCCCTTTCTCCCCGACTACATGGAAATTGTCAGGGCTTATTATTCTCCATTGTTATATTTTGGATTAATTTTTTATGCTGTAGGAGATAACTAATTCTAATTGTATAATATTTTGCTGGTTTTCAATGTGTAAAATGTAAATTGGCTATTCAAAAGCTATTCTCCGCCCTTTTATGCCTTGTTTTTAAAACCTAAGGATCATTGTTTCTGAGTTGTTCAGCTAGAGCTGGATACATGACCCTCTTCTGACTCATGAGAAATTTAAAAAAGTATCTGATTTTTCTCTGGACATTTTTAGAAAAATTTTCTTTCCTTATAAGATAAATGTGACAAATGTCTCTCTTTCTTCTTCTCTTCTTCTTACCTTAAACATGGCCATGATGTTTGGAGTTTTAGTAGCCATTATGTGATCATGAGTTAATTAAGAAGAATGAGGAAACAGCAAGGAATTTTTACATAGTCACTGAATGGATATGTCTGGGAAAAAAATGCAGTTAGAGAGCTCCTTGGAGACAAAGATGGTGAGGCTTCACCTCACTCACTTTGGACTAGGAGTGCTATTCCTTGGAAAGGGACATCATATTTGGGAAGATAGAAGGTCAGCCAAAGAGAGGAAGACCCTTAATGATATAGATTGACAAGTTAACTGCAGCAATGGACTCAAATGTGCCAGAGATGATGAAGATGGCAAAAGATAGGACAAAATGTAGGTTGTTGTTTATATGGGGAATCATACCCAAGTTGATGGTTCCTAACAAGTCTCAGGGTAGGGAACTCTGAAGACTTAGTGCTAACGAGTTACACTGTTACTCAAAGGTCTGTAGTTAGAATTCACCAGCTGCTGGGTAGGAGAAAGATGAGCAGTCTCTTCCCAGGTAATTTACTGCCTCTGAAAATCCACTGGAGGGTCAACGATGAGCCAATTCTAATTCAATGACACATAGCAATGTAACAAATTTCAGAGTTGTAGAGGCTGAGGTTTGTGTGATCTATCAATCATTTGAATTAATTGCCTCTGTACATATTTTCTTTTCTTCCTTCTTTCTTCTTTGTTTAAGACAGGGAAATTTATGAGTTTTCAGTGTGATAAGATCAAGGTTAAGAATAGAACTTTGTGAAAGCCTTTATTTAGATGACAAGAGGAGGAAAAAAAGAAGTATTGAAGCAATCCAAATATCAATTTACTTTAAAAAAGAAAAAAAAAACCAACCACCCAAATAAAACCAAGCTCCTTCACAGTTTACCTTGTAATTTGAACTGGACATATAGTACCAATTAGCAAAACTTGATCTGATCTTAGATCCTATAGTATTTTGCATCCATGATGAATGACAGCCATTAATTAGTCACACTAATTACAAAATTATATCCTACTACAGATTGAGGTAAGTACTACAAGAGAAAGAAGTAAGGATATACAAAAACAAAGATGTAGTCATAAGAGATTCTTAACAGCATGAGGACAACAGAACCTGACCCCTATTAGCTTTACAAAGGGGAACAGTCCCCATCAGTAATATCCACAATATAAAACCACTTCCCTTAAGGTCAGACATGGTCTCTGTTCTCTCACATCTACTAATTCTAACACCAATTGTTCTGCTCTATTTCTGGGTTAAAAATATGTTGCAATGGTCACAGAGATCACACAGAACCATATATACAGTTAGGGGATTTACTATGGAAATTAGCAGATTAAAATTCAGGTCGACAGTAGGATATAATTATTCTGTCAAAACAGCTTCTCATGCATTCTTTCAGCTCTTTCAGCTTTCAGCTGCGAGTGTCACAAAGTCTCTAATCTTGCCAATTATGGCATCCCATCGTCCTCCAGCAACCTTGCATGAAGACTGCTGGCTTTGACTCCTTGGAGCAGCAGTCTCAAGTCAGCTCTGTCTCATGTTAGCCTCTGATTTTCTGCCAAGGCTGTTGCTCTCATGTAAGTCCTTGTCTGACGGACACAGGAATCTCTGGCCCAAAAGTAACAAACTGCATTCTCTGCTTCTTCTTCCTTGCTGGTAGTGAGATTGCTATTTTAACTTCCTAAACCTGTACAATTTAAACTTGGTGGAAATGGGAAGGCTGTCAGTCCTATAATGATTAATTTATACCGACCCTATTTCTATTCCCACCAAAGTCAAAGTCTACAGTTGGTAAAGTAATTTTGAACAATACACTGATGACATCATACTAGTTCTTATACTTTGAGTAGAATATGGTTGACTAGACAGAAAAAAAAGAAGGGAAAGAAACTAAGCAATAATACTGTTATTAAAAAATGTAACTTCAAAAAAAATGCAACTTATTTTTTTACTTTATTCTGATTTACTTACAAGTTTGAATACATTATTTTTCATGAAAGATCCTTCCCATTTCCTTTACCTCACCCACCCATCAAATTGTGCAACCCTGTGATTATGCCCAACACCCCCCCCAATCCTCACCCCTCTATTTCCACGCTCTCCCCTGCTTTGGATCCTCATACTCATTTTACAATAATGATTTTATACAGTATTTTTCCTTGTGAGATTGAATTCATTCACTCAGCATAATGCTTTCCAGTCTCTCCCAAAATAGATAGTAATCTACAAAATCATTACTTCTGCACACTGCATAATCCGTTGTTGGATGTACCACAACTTCTCAATCCATTCGTTTGTGGTTGGACATTTGGGCTGCTTCCATGTTCTTGAGATAGTGAATAATGCTGCTATGAACATTGGTGTACAAGTTTTCATTTGGGCTTCAGTTCTTTTAAAAAGGTTCTTTATAAAAAGACAAACTAAAAAAAAATAAATAAATAAACCAACCCAAAACACAACTTTGTATTAAGAATATATAGAGAAAATACTAAAATATTTGACATTTCAGT
>NW_006399768.1:24037872-24039912 GCF_000299155.1 Elephantulus edwardii | reverse complement strand
GTGATTTTTTTTAAAAAAAGTCACAAAATGACTAATCATTTCTACGGCAAATGTATAATACTAAATGTTGAGTTGCTGAGGAACAAGGTTGTGTAGATGACAGACTCAAAGTATGTTTGTGGTACTTTTAATAGAGTATTAAGTTCTCTGGTAAAGAAGTCTAATGAAACTATGGAATTAAACTACACGAGAACAGCATCCTCAGCATTTCTCAAATGGAAGGAAAAATTCAACCCTCTAGTTGCAACATTGAAGGACTTTAAGTGCAAAATATTGAACAACTAAGAAAATATAAAAAAAAAATGAAGGAAATACAGAGTCACTGCATCAGAAAGAATTCATCAGTATTTAACCATTTCAGGAGGTAGCATATGATCAAGAGCTGAGGGTACTAAAGGAAGACATTTAAGCTACAATGAGGACATTAGATATTTCACAAATTTAGACATTTCAGCCAACTGAAGCAATACTGCCAGTGTTCACTGGTGTATGCCAAGAAATTTGAAGGACATATATCTGTCCAGCCAACTAGAAGACATTCATATTTGTGCTCATCCTAAAGAAAAGTGATACAACTTAATGTGGAAGTTATGAAGTAATACAATTGATGTCACACATACAATGCCTTGAGTTATAGAATGTTATTCATATGTGAATAAGAAAAACCTGTTAATATAAGTATTATTCATTTATACACTAACCATTAAAAAGAAATATGAAGAAACTGGGAATTTTACCAAATTTTGCAGTCTGAAATAGAACATGCAAATCAAGATGAATTAATAATAATTGGTGACTGTTGCATGCCCATGTTTATAGCTCCTTTGTTCACAATAGTAAAGAGTTGGAAACAACCCAAGTGCTCATCAACAAACAAATGGATAGAGAAGATGTGGTATATTCACACAATGGAATATTATATAGCATTGAAAAATAAAGAACTCATGAAATATTATACAAAATGGGTGACCATGGAGGACATTATGCTGAGTGAAATATCTGTCACAAAAAGACAAATATGGCATAATGCCACTGTTATAAAGCAGGACTGACATGAGGACTGGGGGGAAACTAAGATAAGAGGGGATAATCTACACAACATTGAAACAGACAAGGGAGAAAATTGTATAAAAGAAATATATGATTAGGTAATATTGGCATGACAAGAGTCCAGAATAAGAGCTGCATAGTAAAGAGGTTTGGGGGTTGGGAATTGTATAACAATGAAATAAATTTTTTTTCCAAAGAAAAAAAGCTAACTGGGGCAGAGGAGAAGCAGGGAGGAAAATGTGAAACAATGAATGAATGGAAATCCAAGTTCTTTATAAACATACAATAAAATCTCAATTAAAAAATAATTGGTTACTGGGATGCAAAAGTTGGAAACAAAGAACTGATAGTTGGAAAATGTGGTTTTGATGTCAGAAATGAGGTGTTAATTGAATGACAGAATTTTGTACAATCAATCATGTCTTCATTGCAAATGCCTTCTTTTAAAAAAAAATCCAAAAAACTATATAAACGGACCTCATCTGATGGACTATACAGGAATCAGAGTGACTACACCTCTGAAAAGCATCAGTGGAGAAGCTCAATATCAGCAGTGAAAGCAAGGCCAAGGATTGATTGTGAAAAGACCATCAACTACCTATGTACAAAATCAAACTGAAACTGAAGAAAATGAAAACTTGTCTATAAGAAAATATATATGACCTACAACCAGGAGAAGATAAAGGAGATGAATGGGATCTTCTATGAATGAAATCCCTATGCACATCCAAAAACTTCTCCAACAGGGTAAAAAGGGAAGTCACAGACTGGGAAAAGTATTTGGTAATGACTTATCAGATAAGGGACTTATATCTAGAATTTATAAAATACTTGAGCACCACAACAAGATAAAGGTAAATAATCCAATCGAAAAATGGGCACAGGATATGAACAGACACTTCCCCAAAGAAGACATTCAGATGGCTAACAAGCACATGAAGAAATGTTCAAAATCCCTAGCACTAAGAGAGATGCAAATTAAAACAACTA
>NW_006399768.1:24027695-24032309 GCF_000299155.1 Elephantulus edwardii | reverse complement strand
CACCACAGCAGTGGGCAACGAGCCTAAAACCCCTGATGGCTCTGGGCGCTGACTCTCACCAGTGGCTATGGATGAAGTCACAGGCGATTTTCAGCCAGTGCCGGGACATTTCAGTATTTCTTACATGTTCAGTGTTGTTGTTGTTAAATGTGGTTGAGTTCTAGTATGACTCATAGCAACCCTATGAACAACAGATCTGAACCAAGTCCTATTCTGTGCCGTCCTCACAAACTCTGACACAGACACACTCAAGCCCATTGCTACAGCTACTGTGTCAATCCACCTGGTTGAATGTCTTCCTCTCCTTCCCTGTCCCTTCACCTTTCCAAAGTGATGTCCCTCTCCAAGGGATGGCCTCTCCTAGCAACATGTCTGCCTCCACTTTGCTAACACTTTGGCTGCACCATCCTCAAGATGTATTTGTTCATTTGGCATCTATGGCCTGTTCAGTGTTTTTCTCCAACACCACAGCTCAAAGGCATCAACTCCTCTATCTTCTTTAGTCACTGTTAAGCTTTCAGATGCATAGCAAGAGGTTGGAAAGACCAAGGCCTAAATCAGAAGCTCCTTAGTCCTCGAACTGGTATCATTACTTCTCAATAATTTGGAGAAGTATCTAACTGCAGACTTTCCCAGTGCAGTACATCACCTGATGCCCTGATTTCTGGTACTAAGGGTGCTAATTGTGGATCCAAGTAAGATGAATTATTGACAGTTTTAATCTTTTCTCTATCTATCATGATGCTACCTACAATCTAGTGGTAAGAATCTTTGTTTTCTTGACATTGAGATGTAATCTATATTGAAGACTGTATTCATTGATCTTCTGCAACAAATGTTTTAAGTTCTTACTTTCAGCAAGCATGGATGTGTTGTCTAAAAAACAAAGGTTATCAATGAGTCTCTCTCTAATCCTGATGCCACATTCCTCTTCATAGAGCCCAGCTTCTCAAATAATTTGCTAAGCATACAGAGTGAATAGGTATGGAGAAAGACTACAAATCTGACTCACTCCCTTCTTTTTTTTTTAATTGAAAAGATATTCTTTATTTCTCTCTCTTTTTTCTTTTTTATACTGGTTTACATGCAAAGTTCATAAAGATCATATGCATTGTTTTTCACAAAGGACCCTTCTCTTTTCCTTTACCCACCCCTCCCACTACCCGTCAAATTTTGTGACCCTATGATTAAGCACTCTACCTCCCCTCCTTGGATCCTCATACTCATTCTGCAATAATGATCTTATACAGTATTTGCCCTTATGAGACTGAGTTAGTTCACTTAGCATAATGTTCTCAAGTCTCTCCCATGTTAAGGAGCAATTCACAAAATCATTCCTCCTGTGTGCTGCATAGTATTCCATGTGTGAATGTACCATAATTTCTCAGTCCATTCCATTGTGGTTGGGCATTTGGGCTGTTTCCATGTTCTTGCTATGTACTCATTCCCTTTTTAATTTTAAACCATACTCTATTCTCTATTTGCACAACAGTCTCCTGGTTTATATATTGGTTTTGCATGAGTACAATTAAGTGTCCTGGGAGTCCCACTGCTCTCAATATTAACTATAACTTGTTATGATCCATGCAGTCAAATGTTTTTAATAAAGCATAAATTGTTGTTGTTGTTGTTATGTACCCTCAAGTCATCCATGACTCATAGCACCCTTATGTACAACAGCTCTGAACCTCTGCTCTATCCTGGGTTAAACTTATTGTCTCTTACATACCTACCCTCCTTACCCCAGTCACTGAGTCAATCCATCTCATTGAGGGTATTCCTCTGTTGTGCTGTCCCTCCATGCCCCCAAGCTTGATGTCCCTCTCCAAGCATGGTCTCTCCTTTCTTTTTTCTTTTTCTTTTTTAATAGTGCTCTGCTATATTCATAGAAGCCCTGTTATTGTTTATTTCCAAAATAAATGTCACCCATATAAAATGCACCAAACTACCAGTTCCTGAATCAGTTCATCAATATCTTATGAAAATGCTCACTCAGACATCCAAGGAAGATCTGACCAACATAAGGTCTCTCCTTTCAACATGTCATAAGTATGTCAGACAAAGCTTCAGAATCCTTGTCTCCAAGGAGCAGCCTGACTTCACCAGGATGAAGCTATTTCTTCACTTAGAAGTCCATGGTATATTCAATACTCTTCTCCAGCAGCACAGCTCAAAAGTATAAATTCTCCTCCTCTCATTGTCCAGCTTTCTGATGTATAGCATATAATTGAGAAGACCATGGCCTGTATAAGGGGCACCTTAGTCTCCAGACTAAGACATTGTTGCTCTTCAGTACTCGGAAGACATCCCTGACAGCAGACTTTCCCAATGCGATTGATCTTTTAATTTCCTGGCTACTGGTACCGAGAGTGTTGATTGTAGAGCCAAGCAAACTGAAGCAGTTGACAATTTCAATCTCTTCACCATCCATCATGATGTTGTCAATTGGCCCAGTGTTGAGAATCTTTGGGTTTTTTTTTTATGTTGAGCTTCAAGTTTGACTGAAAGTTGCAGTCCTTGACCTTATGCAGCAAATACCTCAGTTCCTCCTCAGTTTCAGAAAGTAAGGTTGTGTCATCTGCATAATGCAGATTGTTGAAGAGTCTTCCTCCAATCCTAATGTCACATTCCTCCTCATAAAGCCCAGCCTCCTGGGTGATCTGTTCTGTATATATATTGAAAAGGTATGGAGATATGATGCATCCCTGGCATACACCTTTCCTGATTTTGAACCATGTATGTTTCCTTGCTCTGTTCTGACAACTGCCTCCTGATCTAAGTATAGCTTTTGCTTAAGCACAATCAAGTCTTCTGGGATTTCCATTTTCCTCACAGTTTGTTGTGATTTACAAAGTCAAATGCTTTTGCATAGACAATGAAACAGAGATAGCTATTCCTCTGGTACTCTCATTCAATAAAGATAGGCAATACATCATTCAATAAAGCATATATAGAATATCAGCCAGGATCCATCTGATATTAGCAACGATATGTTTCGTGACAAGGCCTCTTCTAAATTCTGCCTGAACTTCTGGTAGTTCTCTATCTGTGCACTGTTTTAGCCATTTTTAAATGCTCTTCAGCAGATTTTGCTTGCATGTGATATTAATGATATTGTTTGATAATTTCTACATGCTGTTGGATCACCTTTCTTGTGAACAAGAACAAATATGAATCTCTTGGAATAAGTTGGCCAGACAGCTATCCTCCAAATTTCCTGGCATAGACTGGTGAGTGCATCCAGGGCTGCATCTGCTAACTGAAAGAAGTCAATTTGTGTCATATCGATTCCTGGGGGTCTTATTTTTTGCCAATACCTGCAATGCAGCTTTCACTTCCTTCTTCATTATCATTGGTTTCTGCTCATATGGTACTTCCTAATTTTTTTCAGTATCATTAATTTCGTTTTAGTGCAGTGATTTTGTGTATTTTCTCACTCTTCTTTTGATACTTTCTGGTCATTCAATATACTGCCCTTAGCTTCCTTCAATATTGCAACTCAAGGCTTATATTTGTTTTTCAGTTCTCTCAGCTTGAGGAATGCAGAGTAAGTTCTTCCCTTTTTATTCTCCAGTTCTCTTCACATTCCATTATAATACTTTGCTTTGTCTTCTCAAACTGCCCTTTGAAATCTTCTATGCAGCTCTTTTACTTCAGCATGTTCTCCCTTTGTCTTGGCTTCTGGATGCTCTAGTGAAATTTTCTTAGTCTCTTCTGACATCCATTTTAGTTTTTTCTTTCTCCTCTGTCTTTGTAATGTCCTTTTGCTTTCTTCGTGGATGATATCCTTGATACCATCCCACAACTCATCTCGTCTTCAATCATTGGTGTTCAGTATTTCAAATCTACTCTTAAGAAGATACTTAAATTTAAATGGAATAAAGGTCATATTTTGGTTCTAGTGGACTTCTTTTCATTTTCATCAGTCTGTATTTGAGCTTGCACAGGAGTAATTGATGGTCTACCCCTAGTCTACTTCTTACTACCAAGACTGAGCTTCTCCAACAATTCCTTTCATAAATATAGTTAATCTGATTCCTATGCAGCCCATCAAGTGAGGTCCATGTGTAAAATCATCAGTGTCTTAAAAAAAAAGTATTTGCAATGAATAAAGTATTGAAAATACAAAATTTGATCATTCCATGTCCAGCCTCATTTCTATCACCAAGCCCGTATTTTCCAACTACTATTCCTTCTTCACTGTTTTCAGTCACCAATTATCATTAAGGAATCTTGATGACATGTCAGTCAATTTTGGACTGTAAGATTTGGTAAAAATTTTCAATTTCTTCCTTTTTGGCTCTAGATGTAGAAGTGTATATTTAAATAAATTATAATTTAAATTTAATATTCTTCCTTGTGTGCATATTGATAATATCCTATCGCTCACAACATTGTATTTTGGGGTTGTTGTTATGTGCCGTCGAGTCGTTTGCAACTCATAGCGACCCTATGTATAAACAGCCCTAAACCGTGCTCTATCCTGTGCCAATCTCATTGCCTCTGACACACCCATCCCGAGTACCCCAGTCACTGAATCAATCCACCTCATAGAGGGTCTTCCCCTCCTGCGCTGTCCCTCTACTCTACCCAGCATGATGTCCCTCTCTAAAG
>NW_006399768.1:24026016-24027030 GCF_000299155.1 Elephantulus edwardii | reverse complement strand
TACACCCTTCCCAATTTTGAACCATGCAGTGTTGCCCTGCTCTGTTCTGACCACTGCCTCTTGGTCTAAGTATAGGTTTCACATTAGCACGATTAAATTTTGACTACATATGCAACAGCATTCTTCTTCTGTCTTTCATTCCCAGCATAGTATGATTATCTGATTCAAAGGGGCGAAAGCTAGAGGTACCTTTACCTTTTAAATATCTGCATAGATTAACATTACTGTCATTTCTCAGTCCCCAAGTAATACTCTCAAAAGTGAATGAAAATAAACCCTATTTAAATAATTCATAAACCAAATAATTGAAATAACTAATTATTCTAATAGGTCAAATAATTTTCTCGATGGTCCTGACAGAAGAAGTCACCACAGTTGTGTACCCTTCATTTGATTATTTCTGAGATGGAGTTAGATGACCTGTGCTGATTCAGGATTGTACGCTGTGCCCAGGAGAACATCTGAAAAAGTTAATTATGCATAGAACTGTGATCTAGGAAAAAGGTTAGAATAATGTCCTCTGTTCAAGGTTTTCAGAAAGAATGTAGGTAGCTGGCCAGAATCGAAGTTAACTATTCACCAGTAGCTAAAGGGAGACATAATAATCTTCACTATAATCAGTGGTAGAGATTACAACCACAGTATCAATTTCTACAAACACAATGACATTTTACTGTCCGAGTATTTTATGTTAAATTAAAATCTTATGAGAAATTATTTGGATATTTAAACACATATAAATCTAGAGTAAAATAGAGTTTAAAACTCAGTGACCACATTTTTGGGTTTCATCTCACTCGCTCACCTTATTGAGTTGGAAAGGACTCATAGCTGACCCTTCAGCAGGCTTTCAGAGGTTATAAATCTCATGGGAGGAGATTATCCATTTTTGTCCTGAAAAGCAGCTAGTGGATTGAAAAAATACTTACTAGACAACCCGGTAAAATGTCAAGAAGTGTTTGAATGACCAAATTTTATTTGTTAAATTGTATTTACTTAAATAAAGTCATTAAA
>NW_006399768.1:24024051-24024921 GCF_000299155.1 Elephantulus edwardii | reverse complement strand
CATTAAAAAGATACAAAAAATAAAAAATATAAGAAAAACAATAAATTTAATCCATTGCATCAATAAAACCAAGGATAAGAAACACATGATCATCTCAACTGATGCAGAAAAGACTTTTGACAAAATCCAACACACTTTCCTGATAAGACACTGAAAAAAAAAGAATTTTCTCATATAGTTAAGGGAATATGCTCTAAATCAAAACCCAAAATTATCTTTGAGAGATTTAAGATATTCCTCTTGAGAACAGAAACTAGTCAAGGATATCAGCTTTCACCACTCCTATTTAATATTTATTACAAGTCTTAGTGATAGTAAGACTTAGGCAAGAGAAGGAAATAAGAGGCATCCAAACTGGCCAAAAGGAAGTAAAATTATATATGCAGATTATATGATAGTATACTTTAAAAATCCCTAAAGACTCAGTAAGAAAACTTCTGGATCAGGTCAGCAAAGCAGCAGAATACAAGATCAACATAAAAAATTAGTTTCATTTCTCTACATAGAAAATGAAATAAAAAAACAATGCCAACTATAATAGCTAACCACACGATGAAATATTTGGGAATAAATCTAACTAGAGAGTGGATCTCTGGTCACCCAATGGCAAGAAGCTTTGCTGTAATCATGAAGGCACATTATTTAAGGTCCCCAGCAGCTCTACGGCAGAAGAATGATCAATCTCCTCGTGTGTGATTAACTGCCTCTGAAAATCCACAGAGCATCAGCTATGGGTTAGTTCCAACTCGATGGTACACAACAACAACAACAATGACAATAAGAGATACAAAAGACCCATTGTTGTCGTTGTTGTTATGTGCCATCGAGTCCTTTGTGACTCATAGCGACCCTATGCACAACAGCCCTAAA
>NW_006399768.1:24002715-24019831 GCF_000299155.1 Elephantulus edwardii | reverse complement strand
GGGGGGGGGGGGGAATAATAGCGTCTTTTAACAAATGATGAGTTAGATTGCTAAAGTGTCCATGACAATAGAGTCAGGTATCTCAAAGATGACAAGATAAGGCAAGGTTCAGAGTAATTTTTCGTAGAGTTGCTATGAGTCATAGTCAACTCGCAGCACATAACAACAACCAATGGTCAACTGAACTTTGACACTTACATGGTTCAAAATCAGGAAAAGAGTATGTCAGGGATGGTTTGGGTTTTTCTCCCCTCCGTATCTGCTGAACAGATCACTTGGGAGGCTGAACTTTATGAAGAAGAATGTGACATCAGGATTGTAGGAAGGCTCATCAACAATCTGTGTTATGCAGATGACACAACCTTGTTTGCTGAAACAGGGGGATTTGAAGTACTTTCTGCAGAAGGTCAAGGACTGCAGCCTTTGATATGAATTGAATCTCAACACCAAGAAGACTAAAATCCTCACCACAGGGCCAATAGGCAATATCATGATAGATGGCGAACAGATTGAGGTTGTAAACAATGTCATTTTGCTTGGATCCACCTTTGACACTAGCTGTCAGGAAATAAAAGGACAAGTTGAATCAGGAAAACATGTTGTCAAGGACCTTTTCAGAGAGCTAAAGAGCAACAATGTCAGTCTAAAAGCTAAGGTGAGCCTGATGCAAGCCATGGTATTTTCAATTGCTTGGTATGCATCGGAGAGCTGGATGGACCATGACTAAGGATGACAGAAGAAGAATCTATGCCTCTGAATTGTGGTGCTAGAGAACAGTATTGAACATTTCATGGACTGCCAAGAGAACAAATTGCTCGGCCTGCACAATACAGGAAGCCCCTGAATGAGATGGATTGACACAGAGACTGTGGCAATGGGGTCAAATGTGTCAAAGATGTTGAAGTTGGTTCTATCAATCATAGTCGACTCAAGGATACATAACAACAACAGCAGTTCAGTAGTAGTATTGTTACCTTCCATGCAGGAGACTCAAGTTCAATTCCTAAGTAATATATCTCATGCATTCTCATCAGATGTCTGTTCAGTGGAGACTTGTGTGTTATGATGCTGAACAAGTTTTAGCAGAGTATCTAGGTTAAATTGGACCAGGAACAAAGACGTTATATTTACTTACTGATCTGTTAGTTCTTTGATCTAATCTTTTCTCTAATATTTGTTTTCTTCCATCTTATTTGTTCTGGACAGAGAGAGACCATTATTTATATCTTTGATGGCAACTTGCAAGCTTTTAAGATCCTAGACTCTACTCAACAGGATATAAAACATTGTTTTTGTGAACTATGTCATGCCAGCTGACCTTGTGAACCCCCTGAAATAGTGACCTTCAGTTACTCTTCAATCCTGGAGTAAAAGTCATCCATTGACTTAACTTTCAATCAAACAACAGATGGGCCAATAAATTGGTAAGTAACAACAAGGAAGAACTCATTCCTTAGAATCACCAGCCATGAAATGTCAAAAGAGCAGCATTTGCCCAAAGATAAAGAACAGAATTCAGGAAGAGGTATGATAAAGGAATTAATATAAATGTGAAGAAAAGAGAAACGTGTAATTATGTTGTTGATATTGAGATTACTTTTATAAAGCAAACTGATGGTTGAATGGAAAACCAATTTACTTTGTCAACTTTCACTGAAATCACAGTAAAAAAGGGGAGAAGGAATTCAACCAGTGTCGGTCCTGTGAATCTTGATATAATAAAAGAATTGTCAGTATTTTATTCCATTTGAATAGAGTTGCTATGAGTAGGGGACTAGCTTTATGGTAACTAACAACAATAGTAAAAACTACTGAAGTGGGATAAGATTATCTAGTCATTCAAATAATTTATCTTGCCTTATCGAATCTATTCTAACAGATAGTCATTAAATGTTGAAGGCTATCTTAGAGTTCTTTATAGTGACTTTTAGACTTTCTTTTTCAGTAGATATTTGCGTTGAGCACAGAGTTGGTTGAGGTAGACTGATAATTGCTGGAGTGACTTGTCATTCCCAGATCAAACATTGTATGTGATATGTAGGCCGTTCCATCAGAGAGTCTATTCAGAATTTGCAACTAAGATTTCTTGCACCACATAAAGTTGTACACTTTCCATTCTCTCATATCAACTCCTTTCATAGTCAATGCCATTGGAGTGCTTAAAAGTAAAGAATATGGAACTTTTTGTTCAATGGTGTTTGTTTTTCCGATTTCTAGTGAGACCTCAAGCTAGAAGAAATTAAATTTTGGCCATTGCCAAGACCAGTAATACTGGATCAGGCTTCCCAAATATTTCCACTAGCAAGCTCTGGATGGCTTGTTAGTGGAAGATCATGGAATGTATAACCCAAAGGAGGAGAGAACATATGGCCAGAGACATGGCCAGATTGTCAGTGAATGTAAACAGCATTTCTCCAAGCTGTTTTAGTTATCAAATGCTATTATTATAGAAATACCATAAATAGATGGATTGAGCAAACAAATGTATTTTTTTCACATTTTAGGAGGCTAGAAGTCTGAATTCTGATTACTATCTTGAGGGAAAGGTTTTCTCCGAAAAGGTCTTTGTTATTAATCTTGCCCTGGATCTGAGCAGTTTACAGTGTAGGAACCTCAGGTCTAAAAGACACACTCCACTCCTAGATCTTCTTTCATGGAGGTAGGCAGTTCCCTTTTGGTCACAGAAATGTGAAAATAGTACATGCCACTCATTGTGAGAGAAACCCTGGGTCCTGTGTCTGTGATGATTAGTACTAATAGAACTGCACTCCTGCAGAGCCAGGAGAAATATTTTGGTTTTGTTTTTCTCCTCAGATGTGGATTTAACCTAAGAGCAGAACAGTTTTATTGTTCTTGGGAGACACTTGTGAGTCTCTTAGTCTAAGTGCACTCATGGGAAATGTGGAGCCAGCATCGAGCTCTTCCTGAGGACTGCTTGATCTTCTCCAAAACTCATACTGGAAGGGGAAGGTGACAAGGATCAGAGCAGAAGTGTCACAGTGCAATTCTTGATAAAACTTGGGACTGAATGAGTGGACTGTGTGAAATGCCTCTTTGATTACTTCACTGACATAAGTTAGGAGGTCAGGGGAGTCCAGACCCAGTAAATGAGACTGAATGCTTTCCTCTGAACAAACAAATATTTTTACTGTTACCATCCTGAAAAAAGAGTTTAATAGTGGCCCAGATGGCCTAGTAGCAAGAAACTGTGTGGCAATCCACAAAATACGTGGTTTAAATCTATCAGCTGCTCTGTAGGAGGATGGGCAATCTCTCCATGTGCAGTTTAACTGCTTCTGAAAACCCACTGAAGGGTCAGTTATGAGCCAGTTCCTACTCAATGGCACACAACAACAAGAACAACAACAGAACTAGAAAGAAGTCTATGGCCGGTCAAAGGGTTAATGTATTCAGTTGATAACCAAAATATTCAAGATTTGAGTACACTTTAAGATCCCTCAGAAGAAAGACCTGACAATTGACATTTTTTAAAAAAATGTTGTTATTGTTATATGCCAGTTAACTGTGTGACTTATAGTAGTTAACCCTATGAACAACAGATCTCAAACCTGCCCTATCTTGTGCCATCTCATCATTGTTACAATCACCGTGCCAATCTATCTTGTTGAGGAGCTTCCTCTCCTGCACTGACCATTCAACTTTCAGAGCATTATATTCTTCTCCAAGGACTGGCCCCTCCTAATAACATGTCCAAAGCATATGAGATGAAGCTTCACCATCCTTGTTCCTAGGAGCACTCTGGTCTCACTTCTTCCAGGAAAGACTTATTTGTTCTTTTGACAGTCCAAGAAATGTTTGGTACACTTCTCCAACACCACAACTCAAAAGCATCGATTCTTCGTCTGTCATCCTTAGTCACTGTGGAACTTTCAAATGTTTAGCAAGTAATCAGAAGACCATGATGCACCTTAATCTTTAAATGGACATCTTTGCTCTTCAGCACTTTAAAGATATCCTCAACAGCATATTTCCCCAATGTGATAGGTCTTTTGATTTAAAACTGATTATTCACTGAAAACCCTATGGGTCAATTTTACTCTGACACACAGGTTCACCAAGACATAGAATAGACTGTGGTAACTGGTTGGGAATTAGGAGAAGGAGGGGCTTTTGGGGGGAGCTTTTCTGGGCTTCTTGTTGTCAGGGTGTATGATGGTAGAACTGGTGTACTTCACCCAGGGAAGACTTCAGATGACAGTAGCAGTACTGTGAGGGTGGCTGAGCCTGTGGTGGCAATGCCAAACCTGTCTAGTTAAGCCATAAGTGACCCTGAGTGTTGTCTTTCTGATATTTTTAAGTTGTTACTAAGACCTTGTTTAAAGACAATGCACAAACTCAGCTGAACCACAGGGATTGAGAGAGAAAATAGACATTTATAGTGGTCACCTCAAAGATAGCTGGACTCATGAGACAGATGTCTCACAACAGAATAGCGATCTAAGCTACAATGTGAGAAAGAAGAGCACCAAAGACAAAGGGACATGATAACATAGAATAGCACACAGCAATACTTATTCTTGAGGATTCTTAGAAATTCCAGCAAGTTTTCTGGTATGAGTTATTTAAAAAACCCTTCTGAATAAAATGAGACTCATAATTTACTTTTAAGATGTTGTTGTTGTTATGTGTCGTTGAGTCGTTTACGACTCTTAGAGACCCTATGTACAACACCCCTAAACCGTGCTCTATCCCGTGCCAATCTCATTGCCTCTGACACACCTATCACGATTACCCCAGTCACTGAATCAGTCCACCTCATAGAGGGTCTTCCCCTCCTGCGCTGTCCCTCTACTCTCCCCAGCATGATGTCCCTCTCTAAAGACCTGTCTCTCCTTACAACATGTCCAAAGTATGTCAGACGAAGCCCCAGAATCCTTGCCTCCAAGGAGCAGCCTGGTTTAACCCTCTCTAGGATGAATCTGTTTGTTTTCCTGGCAGTCCATGGTACATTAAAAAAAAAAGATACAGGCTTGTGAGACTAAAGACTCTATGTTAAATCTGTTGAATATGATGATGCCATTTGGAATTACATTCCACAAACAGATATTGAAGGAAGTCATGCCCTGTTATGCTTATCCATGGATTCCCCAGTCTCCTTCATTCCATGTTGTTATTGTTGTTATGTGCTGTTGAGTCACCTGTGACTCATAGTGACCCTATGTACAACAGCCCTAAACCCTGCTCTGCCCTGTGCCAATCACACTGTCTCCAACACACTCACCCTGATTACCCCAGTCACTGAATCAATCCACCTCATAGAGGGTCTTTCTCTCCTGCGCTGTTCCTCCACCCTCCCAAGCAGGACACCCTTCTCCAAGGATTGGTGCCTCCTGGCAACATGTCCAAAGTATGTCAGATGAAGCTTCAGAATCCTTGCCTCCAAGGAGCAGCCTGGTTTAACCCTCTCCAGGATGAACCTGTTCATTTTCTTAGCAGTGCATGGTGTAGTCAATACTTTTCTCCAACACCACAACTCAAAGGCATCAATTCTCCTTCTATCCTCCCTAGTCATTGTCCAGCTCGCCATAGAGAGAAAGAATCCTTGATTCATTGTTGTTGTTGTTCTGTATCATAAAATTGGAACGGACCCGTAGCTATCCTTCCAGTGGGTTCTCAGAGACAGTTTATCATTTGGGAGGAGATTGCCCATTCTTCTCTCAAGGAGCACCTGGTGGATTCAAACTACTAGCTTGGGGAGTTGCAGTGCAGCTTCTTGCCTCTCAGCCACCAGAATGCCTCTTGAATCATTGCATTGTGTAATTAGAATTTGGTTGTGCACCAAAAAACTACACACAGTGTGTGATATAATAAATTTCTGTGTAGCTTAAGTCAAAGGAAGTATTTTAGGAATGCTATCCCCCAGGAATTAATGGAATACCAGTTGCCATATCTCATCAGAAGGTGCTTCTTTAGATGTGCTCGCCAGGCTGTGCCAGGCAATCCAGAGGACAGCTGCCTGGCCAACTAACTGGAAGAGACCCATATTTATTCCCATGTCAAAAAAAGATGATATAATAGAGTGTGGGAATTATCGAACTAATATCTCTATCACATACAAGCAAAATTCTGCTGAAGATTGTAAAAAAAAATTATTGGAACAGTACATCAACAGAGAACTAACAGAAATACAAGCTGGTTTAGAAGAGGCTTTGGCACTAGGGACATCATAGGCAATGCTAGATGGATCTTGGCTGGAAGCAGAGAGTACCAGAGAATGTCTATGTTTCATTGACTATGCAAAGGCATTTGACTGCACTGATCACAACAAACTGTGGCTAATTTTGAGAAAAATGGGAATCCCAGAACACCTGATTGTGCTCATGCAAAACCTATATTTGGACCAGGAAGCAGTGGTCAGAACAAAGCCAGGAAACACCGCATGGTTTAGCATCAAGAAAGGAGTGTGTCAGCGATACATGCCTTTTTCAATCTATACATAGAACAGATCATCCTGGGAACTGAGATTTTTGAGGATTGTGGCATCAGGATTGGAGAAAAGACTCATAAATAACCTGTGTTATGCAAATGATACAACCTTCGTTGCTGAAAATGAGGAGGGCTTGAAGTGTTTGCTGCACAAAGTCAAGGACTGAAGTTTTCACTATGAATTAAAGTTCAATATCAAGAAGACAAAATTTTTTACCACTGGACCAATTGGCAGTATCATGATAGGTGGAGAAGACATTGAAATTGTTAACAATTTCAGCTTGCTCAATTCCACAGTCAACACTCTTGGCACCAGCAGTCAGGAAATCAAAAGACGAATTACACCGGGAAAATATACTGTCAGGGACCTATCCAGAGTGCTAAAGAGCAACAATGTCATTCTGGAGATGAAGGCCATGATCCATGCCATAGTCTTTGCAATTACTTGTTATGCATCAGAAAGTTGGACAATGACCAAGGATGACAGAAGAAGGAATGGTGCCTTTGAGTTTTTATGCTGGAGATGAGTGTCGAACATTCCACAGACTGCAAAAAAACACACCACACAAATAAACCAACAAATAGCCTTGTCCTAAAGAGGGTGAAACCAAGTTGCACCTTGGAGGCAAGGATTTCGAAGTTCTGCTTCACATACTTTGGGTATATTAACAGGAGAGATCAGTCCTTAGACAATGACATGATGCTTGGAAGGGTGGAGGGACAGTGAAGGAGAGAAAGACCCTGGTTGAGATGGACTGACACAGTAACTGAGATAATGAGAGTAAGTATGTCAGAGACCGTGAGACTGGCTCAGAATAGAGCAGGGTTCAGAGCTACTGTGCGTAGAATTGCTATGAATCACAAGGGACTTGATGGTACATGGCAACAACAATACAATCTTCCTAAGTGAGTCCAGGGTACTTGAAAGGTGTAATGATGGTTTCATGGAGTGAATAATTTAATTGTTAATGGAAACTATAACTGGATTTTAGTATCTACTGACTCTGATAGGCTTAAAGGTAAAGGGTCCACAGAGAATTCATGACTTCAAGACTCCTTGTGGTGCAATTCTGCAGCAAAATTACTGGTAATGACTTCCCCAAATCATAAAGATAGTACTTATGTTGCCTTGTTGCTATTACCTTTTGCTATTCTAAGCAAGTCACTGGCTAATCTTTTTCTCCTCTCAGCAGGGAGAAGATGACAAATTCTTCTTCTTTTTTGAGTAAAGAGATTAAGGCACAGAGAGATTAACTGATAGGTCTAAGACTCTAAAATTCATTAGCGGCAATGGCAAGGTGTAAGCCTAAGTTCCTGCTTCTCCTCCAAAGCTGTGCTTCTCCTTTTGAAAGCTCAGTTCACAATGCCTGAATTTCTTTGTCAATATCATGAACGAAGACGAACTCTTTGTTGCCATTATGACCTACAAATGGATATGCAACTCCCATCACCTTTAGAGTTAGCACCACATCACTGAGAATGTAATTAATTATGCCCTTTAATTTTTGCTGCTTTCTTCCCAATTACATGTTGTTTGCTGAGCAGCAAGCCACACTTCTGGAGACTACAGCCACCACGCTTCTTTGGTACTTCTCTGGTGCTCTAGAAGCAAGCTAGAGTGGCCAGTTGCCTCATACATTTGTTGAATGATTTGTTGGACCCTATCAAAAGAGGAATTGCATTAGGAAAATCTACTGTCAGGAACCTCTCCAGAGTGCTGAACAGCATGATGTCAGTCTGGAGACTAAAGTGCATCTGATCCAGGCCATAGTCTTTGAAATTACTTGATATGTGTTAAAGAATTTGACAACAAATAATGATGATAGATGAAATATATGCCTCTGAGTTGTGGTACTGGCCAAAGTATTGAACATACCATGGACTGAAAGAGAACAAACAAGTTTGTTCTGAAGAGGATGAAACCAAGTTGCTCCTTGGAAGCAAAGATTTTGAAGCTCTGTCTGACCTACTATGGGTATGTTGCCAGGAGGGGTCAGTCCTTGGAGAAAGTCATGATGCTTGAAAGGGTGGAGGGACAGTGTAGGAGTGGAAGACTCTGAACGAGATAGATTGACATAGTAACTGGGGTCATGGGGGTAAGTGTGTTGGAGACAGTGAAATTGGTCAGGATAGAGCAGGGTTCAGAGCTATTATAAATAAGGTTGCTATGAGTCACAGACAACTTAATGACACATAACAACAATGAACATAGTAGACAAGTTGATGTTCTAGGCATTAATGAACTGAGATGGATTGGCATGGGCTATTTTAAATCAGACAATCATATGATCTGCTACACAGAGGGGAAAAAAATCAAAGAAGAATGATGTTGCATTCATAGTGAAAAAGACAATTTGAAGATCTATCCTAAAGTACAATGCTGTGAGTGAAAAGATATTATCCATAAGCATAAAAAATAAGACCTGTTAATACAACTATTATTAAAAATATGCACCAACAAATAAAGAGGTGATTGAGAATTTCTACCAACTTCTGATGTCTGAAATTGACCAAATATGCAGTCAAAATCATTAATAATTATTGGTGGCTGGAATGCAAAGGTTAGGAACAATGAGGTAGGAATGGTAGTTAGAAAAATATAGTTTTGGTAATAGAAATGAGGTAACAGAAAGAGTTTGACAGAATTTTGTATGTTCAATGATTTTTTTTCATCTCAAATACCCTGTTTAAAAAAACCCAGAAAGTGACTTTACAACATGGACCTTACATGATGGACTGACTACATAGGAATCAAATTGTCTACAGCTGTGGGAAGAGTTGTTGGAGAAGCTCAGTATCAGTAGTAAAACAAAACAAACCAAAACAGGCCAACAAATGCTAACTGTGGAACAGACTAGAATTATTCATATTCAAGTTCAAATTGAAGCTGAATTAAAACAAGGGCACAAGAACCAAAATACGATTTTGATTCTATCTCACCTGAATTTAAAAATTATCTCCAGAATAGATTTGAGGCATAAAACACTAATGATGGAAGACCAAATGAAAACAAAATGGATGCTGGGAGAGACTCTGAAAATTGCACCAGAACTTTGAAAAGACAAACAAAACAGAGAAATGTGTAAGTAAAAGAGATGAACATAAGGTTTCAAAGGGTAGCTCGAGAGGACAAAGCAAAATATTATAATGGAATGTATGAAGAACTGGAGTTGAAGAAAAAAGGGGAAGAACTTGCTAGGCATTTATAAAGTTGAAAGACTTGAAAACAAATTCAAGTCTCATCAAAAGAAGATGCAAGCAATACAGAGATTCACTGTATCAAAAAGAGTTAATTGACACTGAAGAATTCCAGGATGTACTATATGAATGAACATCCTGAGGGAAGGAGCTCTGGTGGCCCAGTGGTAAGAAGTTGTGCTGCAATCCTGAAGGCACGTGGTTCAAATCCACTAGCTACTCTGAGGGAGACGGATAGGCAATCTTTCCCCATGTGATTAAAATGCCTCTGAAAAACTGCTGAAGAGACAGCTATGGGTCGTTTCTCACTTAACGACACACAACAAAACAACCACCATATGAACAAGTCAATGGTAATGAAGGAAGAAGTTAAAGATAGCCAGAAGCCATTGGCAAAAAAAATAAGTTTCCAGGCATCTATGCAGACAGCTACTTTGCCAACTATCTGAAAGAGGTCCATATTTGTTCTCAATCCCAAGAAAGGTGAGCTAATGTAACATGGACATTTATGGATGATATCATTAATATCACATGTAAGCAAAATGTTGCTAAAAATCCTCCTAAAATGGCTAGAATAGCAGACTGACTGAAAATGTCAGACGTTCAAGTAAGGTTTAGAAGAGGTCATGGCACCAGGGATATCATTGCTTGTGTCAGGTGGATCCTGGGTGAAAGCAGAGAATACCAGAAGAATGTCTATTTGTGCTTTACTGACTTTGCAAATGTATTTGACTGTATGGATTGTAATAAACCTTGGCTAATATTGAGAATAGGAATTCCAGAACAATTATGCTTGTATGAAACCTATGCCCGTAGCTGATTGAACATAACTTCATATGAACAGAACAAGGAGACACTATATGGCTTGAAATCAGGAAAGTATGTGTCAGGGTGGTATTCTTTCTCCATACCTATTCAATTTGCATGCTTAGCAAATCATTTGAGAAGCTGGACTCCGTGAAGAATTATGGACATCAGGATCAAAAGAAGACTCTTTAACAACCTGTGTTATGCAGATGATACAACTTGAAACACTTGCTGCAGAATATCAAAGATTAAAGCCTTCAGTGTGGACTGCATCTCCACATCAAGAAGACAAAAATTACCACCACTGGTAATCAGCACCCTTGGTATCAACAGTCAGGAGATCAGGAGATGTATTGCATTGTGCAGGTCTGCTGTTAGGAACCTCTCCAAATTACTGAGGAGCAAGGATGTCAATTTAATACTAAAAAGGACCTCAGTCAGTTCATGGCTTTTTCAATCATCTATTACACATCTGAGGGCTAAACAGTAAGTAAACATGACAGAAGAAGTGATCACTTTGAGCTGAGCTGTGGTGTTGAAGAAGAGTATTGAATACTCCCCGGACTACCAAAAGAACATGTTTTAGAGAAAGTGTAGCCAGAGTCCTCCTTGAGGCAAAAGTAGCAAAGTTTTGATTCATGTACTTTGGGCATGTTGCTAGAAAGGCTATTCCTTTGGGAGCGACATCATGCTTGGAAATTAGGAAGATCAACGAAAGACAGAAAGGCATGATGAGATGGATTGACACAGTGACTGCAGCAATAATCTGATGTTGTATAACTGTCACCAATATCTTTTGGCAAATTTTCTATCACAAGAAACAGAAATTCAAATCTTCCTTAAGAAGGTCACATGTTTTTCAACATTAAATACAATGGGGGAAAAGAATGTTAAATAGGTAAGTCGTATATACAGTTCAGATTCTGTTAAAGTAAATGTACAGACATTTTCAATGGGTGGGAAAAATATGCAGCTAGAAAGATTCAAAGTGTAGGATATGCTTCTCCAGTTATCTGTCACTTACTCCAGTGGCGTTCTCTCCTCAATTTGCAAAACTGATCAGAGTAAAAAGGAAGAAGCTGCTTCTTACCAACAGGAAATGCACTGTCCTCAGAGGAGAGAAGTTGGGCGTATGCCATAAGACAGCCGTGAATTCTCTGACAATACTAGAGACTAGCTTGAGACCAGTTATTACTAAATACCCTCCTCCCTCTGCACATAGATTATCATTTGGGTGTTTGAGTATCATTGGAAAGTCTTTTCTAAGATTACTCAAAAGTAGGACTCAAAGTGCATAGTGCAAACCCATGGCCTGACTTAGGCTTTTCCTAATGAGACTTTGGACAGCATCGTTGCCTAGTGTCCTGGCCCATGGATTACAAAGGCAAAGGTTTTCTTTCCCCTGTTGTCCACCAAATCTGTTTATACAAGCCATGTCTGTGAAAATAAGAATCAGGACAACAAACCCGCTGGTGTGAATGACTAGATTCTTGTACATACAGGGAGCCCTTCAGTCTCTCTGGGAAGGATTCAGGGCATTCTGAAGACAGTTCAGGCTTAGATAGGAGAGAAAATCTCCTTCAGCACCTTCCTAGGCATTGAGAAATCAGTCTTCTCTAGAAGATCCTCGTCAACATTTGGTATTTACTAAGAGACCCTAATTGACATTTGTAGATGCCCCAAGTTTACCCAGGTTTGTAGAATGCCCCAAGTCTTCCTCTAGACTGAGGTATGCCTATGATAATGTTCCCACTGTAGGTATTTCTCCCAAGGACATTTCTGCTTGTAAGATATCATCTCCTTTCTGACAGTATCTATTTCTTTCAAATTTGCTTACCGAGGCCTGTACTTCAGATTCTCCTTAGTAACTCCGTTATTATTCAGTAAATTCAATATAGGAATCTGTTATCTAAACTTGCAGACCCATTTTTCCTCCTGTGATTGGCACCACCAGTCTCATCCTCAGCCTTCACACAGCAGGCATCGTGATGCCTTCCCTTCACTGTCCTTGCCCCTTCTTGGCCCCTACTACACCATGCAGTTGTTCAGCATCAATTCCACCAAAGTGATGCTCGATCCTTAAAAACTGAAAAGCAAAGCTTCTTGATTTCAGTCACAGAACTAAAGAAGTTCATGAAATATTTCTTACCTTTGCTCAGATACAACTGGCAGAAAGCACAAAATTATAGAGAGTTCACATTCTTTTAAATCATACATTAAATATGCAGCAAATCTATCAGCCAGAAGTTTGGGTGTTTTGTATGGGTTTTTTTTTGTTGTTGTTTTGTTTTGTAAGCATATGAGTTTCTGTGAATCTGAATTAGTTCCATGACAACTAAAAACAACTTACGTGGTTTGTCTTGGTGTTACAAATAATTAATGCTCTGGGCTGCTAACTGAAAGATATCTTTCAGATAATCAAAACCACCCAGAAACACTTTGGAGATTCCTGTCAGTCTGCTTCCAAAAGATGAGTCGTTGTTTGAAAGCCCAATAAAGCCTAATTCTACTTCATATATACGAGCTTTCCATGAATGGAATCATCTCATGGCAACTGATACCAATCTACCTATTTTTCTCTAAACCTTTCCTCAGTTTTTATAATATAGTGGCCTTATTCTAGAGTTATCCTTTTGGAACTGACTTATGTCACTCAGCATAATTTCCTCTAGATTCACCCACATTATGCAACATTTCATGGATTCTTTATTGTTCTTTAGTATTGCATTATCTTCTTTTATGTTAATATACCATAGTTGGTTCTTGGCATCAGTAGTCAGGAAATCGGAAAGCAAATTTCATTGAGGAAATCTGCTATCAAAAACCTCTCCAGAGTGCTAAAGACCAGTGATGTCAGTCTAGAGGCTAGGGTCTATCTAATCCAGGCCATGGTCTTCTCAATTGCTTGTTATGCATCTGAGAGCTGTACAATGAATAAGGACAACAGAAGAAGAATTGATGTCTTTGAGTTGTTGTGTTGGAGAAGAATATTGAACATAGCATGGATTGTCAAGAGAACAAACAAGTTGGTCCTGAAGAGGGTGAAACCAGATTGCTCCTTGGAGGCAAAGATTTTGAAGGTCTGTCTGACACACTTTGGACATGTTGCCAGAAGGGGCCAGTCCTTGGAGGAGGATATCATGCTTGGAAGGGACAGCGCAGAAGAGGAAGACCCTGGATGAGATGGCTTGATTCAGGAACTGTGGTGATGGGGTCAATTGTGTCAGAGATGATGGTGAAATTGGCTCAGGATAGGAATTGGGTCACTATGAGTTGAAGTTGACTCAAGGGCACCTAATAACAATAACAACCATAGTTTACTTTGATATATTTTCAAATTGTTTCCATCTCTTTACTATTGTAAATAACACTGTAGTGAACATGTTGTTACTGTTGTTAGGTGTCATCGAGTCAACTACAACCCTGAGCTACCCTATGAAAAAGATTTTGAAAACCTTGCCTTGTCTTATTACGTCTTTATGATCTCTGCCAATACAAGCCCATGGTTGAAGTCATTGTATAAGCCCATATCAGTAAGAGCCCTCCTCTCTTTTGCTGAACCTCTACCTTTCCCAGTATGATGTCTTTTCCAAGGACTGGCCTCTTCTGACAGCATACTCAACGTACAGGAGACAAATTTTCATGTTTTTGTCTCTAAGGAGCTCAATTCACTCTTATTTATTCATTGTCTCACTTTCAGATGAATAGGAAGTAATTGAAAAGACCTATGGCGTGGACCTGGACTACGTTAATTGTTAAAATATTATCTACACTTGAGCACTTGACAAATATCCTTGAAAGGAGATTTTCCCAATACAACTCATCTTTTGATATCTTGACTGTGTTATGATATCTTGACTGTGTTATTTATTTAAATCTTCAGATTTTACCTGTGTAGGGAGGGTAGAGGGATGGCGCAGGAGAGGAAGACCCTCTATGAGGTGGATTGATTCAGTGACTGGGGTGATCGGGATGGGTGTGTCAGAGGCAGTGCGATTGGCACAGGATAGAGCAGGGTTTAGGGCTGTTGTACATAGGGTCGCTATGAGTTGCAAGAGACTCGACAGCACATAACAACAACAACAACATCATGTTAATGATATTCTTCAAGGGTTTCTGCACTTTATTGGATCACATTTTTTTTAAATGGGAGTAAATAAGCATATGTCCCACAGAGTTAGCCAGGTAACTGTCTTCCAAGTTTGTTGACATAGAGCATGTACATTCAAAGAGCAGCTCAAGAGGACAGAAAAGTATTATAATGGAATGTGCACAGAGCACATAAAAAGGGAAGAACTCGTTCTGTATTTCTCAAGCTGAGAGAAGTGGAAAACAAATTTAAACCTTGAGTCACAATATTGAAAGACGCTATGAGCAATATGTTGAATGATACAGAAAGCATAAAAAGAAGATGGAAGAAATACACAGAATCACTGTGCCAGAAAGATCTGGTCAACACTGAAAATTTTCAGAAAGTATCATATTAGCAGGAGCCAAGGGTAATGAAGTAGGAAATGGAAGCTGCATATAAGGCATTGGCAAAAAATAAGGCCCCACGAATTGATGAGATATCAATTAACTTGTTTCAATTAACAGATGTAGCCTTGGATGTGCTCACCAGTCTATGCCAGGAAATTTGGAGGACAGCTGTCTGATCAATGGATTGGAAGAGGTCTGTGTTTATTACCATTCCCAAGAAAGGTGATCAAACAAAATGTGGAAACTATCAAGCAAGATCATTAATCACATGCAAGCAAATACCGCTGAAGATCATTAAAAACTGGCTAGAACAATATGTAGATAGGCAACTGTCAGAAGTTTAAGCAGAATTTAAAAGAGGGTGTGGCACCAAGGATATCATTACTGATGTCAGACAGATCCTGGGTGAAAGTAAAGAATATCCCCCAAAAAATTGTCTATTGTGCTTTTCTGAATATGCAAAGGCATTTAACTCTGTGGGTCATAATAAGCTGTGGATGACATTGAGAAGAATGGGAGTCCCTGAGTACTTAATTGCTTTGGAAACAGACCAATATGGCAGCGGAAAGTGGGATTTGGAAGTGGGCATTCCCCAGTGCAAGGAGGGTGGGCTGAACTCTCTGCAGGGCTCCATCAGTGGAGTTGGAGTGGGGGAGGCTCAAATCACTCCCTCACCTGTGCAATCACTTCCATAGAGTTGTTGCTGTTCTTTTTCAATATACTATTAATGTTGTTGTTGTGTGCCATATAGTTGGAATTGACTCATAGCTGACCCTCCAATTGGTATTCAGAGGCAGTTAATTGCCCCTCCTTCTCCAGCGGAGCAGCTGGTGGTCTTGAACTGCATGCCTGGCATCTACTTCCTAAACAATATACCTCCAGAAACTCTATGAACTTTGCCAATAGTTGTAAGGGGCTTTAGGCTTTTTGTTCATAGGGTTGCTATGAGTTGTGCTCGACTCAAAGGCAATCAACATCATCATCATCAACAACAACAACAACAACCTATTAATGATGATTTTCACATTTTGCTAGGTTTTTGTTTTGGTTTTTAAAATAAGGGCAAATTTATTTCTTTCAGTCAGTTGACCAAGTAACTGTTTTCCACATTTGTTATCAGACTGGTAAACAAGTCCAGGGCTGCATCTGTTTCCTGCAACACCTCCGTTGGTATTCCTTCAATCCTGGTTAGCCTTATTATTTTTTTTTCCAATTCCTTCAGTGCAGTTTGGACTTGTTTATTCAGCATTATTCACTCTTCATCAAATGTTACTTCCTGAAATAGTTCAGTGTTGACCAATTCTTTTTGGTACAATGACTCTACACATTACTTCCATATTCTTTTGTTGATTCTTCTATTAGTCAAGATTTGTCTACTTAAGCCTCTAGTATTGCAACTCAAGTCTTAAATTTGTTTTTTCAATTCTTTCAGCTTGAGAAATGTTGAGTGTATTCTTCCCTTTTGGTTTTCTAATTCTACTCTGTACATTTCATTAAAGTACTTTGTTTTGTCTTCTGTGGCTGCCCTTTGATTGATTATACAAAGGTATCTAACTCTGTGGATCTTAACAGATTATAGCTAACACTGAGAATAATGGGGATCCCAGAACACTTAATTGCACTTATGCAGAACATATACATAGAGCAAAAAGCAAATATCTAAACAGAAGAAGGTTTATATTACATGGTTTAAAATCAGAAAAGGTGTGTGTTAGGGTTATATCCTTTCACCATATCTATTCAATGTATATGCTGAGCAAATAATCTGAGGAGCTGGACTCTGTGAAGAAGAATGTGGCTTTGATATTAAAGGAAGAATCATCAACAACCTGTGTACCTTGCTTGAAGAAAGTGAAGACTTGAAGCACTTACTGCAGAAGATGAAAGACTGCAAATTTCAATTTAGGTTACATCAAGAAAAAAAAAATTTCTCGTACCCTGACCCATAGAGCGCATCATGATAAATGGATAAAAGAGTGATGTTGTCAAGAGTTAATTTTACTTAGATCCACAATCAACACCCAAAATAGCAGTAGTAAAAAAATGAAGACTAAGGTCCACTTCACTCAAAATACTTATGCGTTCCATTTCTTTCTTAACAATTTCTAATTTTCCTTCATTCCTGGCTCTCACATTCCATGTACCAATCACTAGGTTCTGCTTACAACTGTTCCTCCTCCTTTGT
>NW_006399768.1:23995050-24000706 GCF_000299155.1 Elephantulus edwardii | reverse complement strand
GTGTCAGAGGCGGTGAGGTTGGCGCAGGATAGAGCAGGGTTTAAGGCTGTTGTGCATAGGGTCGCTGTGAGTCGGAAACGACTCGACGGCACATAACAACAACAACAACCAGGTCCACTTGCCGTACAGAGGTAACTCGTGGTTGATGTGAAGCTAAACATTGTGACACTGGTGTGTCAAATGCAATAATGGTTACCTATGGTGGACAGTGTTTGGTGGAGCTCCCTGATTAAAACAAGCTTGGAAGCAGGAGTGGCGTCCACTTCCGTAAATAGCTTGCCTCTGGAAACCCTATGAACCTGGAGAAACGATGAAAGTCATTCAAGTGTGTTGAGGACTTTTGTTCATAGGGTCACTATGAGTCATCTACAACTCGATGACACTTAACAACAACAACAACAACAACAAGGTGTTCCTAATCCAGGCCATGATCTTCTCAATTACTTGCTTGCATCAGAGTGCTGGACAATGAAAAAGGATGACAGAAAAAGAATCAATGCATTTATGTTATGGTTCTGGAGAAGAGTGTTGAGCATACACCATGGACTACCAAGAAAACAAACAGATCTGTATTGGAGAGGGTGAAACCAAGTTTCTCCTTGGAGGCAAAGATTTTGAAGCTCCATCCTACATGCCTTGGGCATGTGGCCAGCAGGACCAATCCTTGGAGAAGGACGTCATGCACATAAGGGTGAAGAGACAACACAGGAGAGGAAGACCTGGCTGAGATGGATTGACTCGGTAACTGGCGTAATGAGGGTAGGTGTGCCAGAGTCAAGGAGACTGGCTCTGGACAGGACAAGGTCCAAAGCTACTGTATATAGGGTTGCTATGAGTCACAGGTAACTTGATGGCACATAACAACAACAACATGTTGTTTTGAGGGATTACTTTGTAGCTTGAGTATCTGTATTTTTTATTGTAAATCATTGTTTTAATTAGTACAGCTACTGTCTGTCAGTTTGCTGTGCTGATGTAACTTGTGGGTGGTTGTGATGCTGAAAGTTGTGCCACTGATGTGTCAAATGTCAAATGAGGTCACTCATAGTGGACAGATTTTAGTAGAGTTCTATGACTAGAACAGAGTAGGAAAACTTGGCCATATACTTCTGAAATAGCCAATCTCTGAAAATTTCTATGAACAATATAGAAACATGGATAGATACAGTGTTAGAGGTAGAGCCCAGACTGGAAGTCAATCAAAATGGGAAGAAACAGCTGTAAACATTCTTTAATAGTTGGAACATGGAATATATAGAGTATAGTTGGAAAACTAGAAGTTGTGAAAAATTAAATACAACGCATAAACATTGACATTCTAGGCATTAATGAAATGAGATGGACTGGCTTTGGCCACTTTGAATAAGACAATCACATGTTATACTGAGAATGAAAAACAGAGTAAAAATGATGTTGCATTCATACTTAAAAAGATAATTTCAAGTTCTATTCTGAAGTATAATGTTGTGAGTGATAGGATGTTATCCATGCACATAAAAGGAAAACCTGCTTGTATGATTGTTATTCAAATATATGTACCAATATCTACAGTCAAAGAGGAAGATATTGAAGATTTTTATCAAATATTGCAATCTGAAATTTATCAAACATGCGATCAAGATGTGTTAATGATAAACAGTGATAAAAGTTGGAAACAATGGAGAAGAAAGGGTAGTTAGAAAGTCTGGACTTGGTAACAGACATGAAGCTAGAAATAGAATAATGGCATTTCATACATTCAGTTATTTTATTTATTGCAAATACATTTTAAAAATAACAAAAACAACCCCACAAACAACAACTTTACACATGGACCTCACCAGATGGATTGCATAGGAATTAGACCAACTACATCTGTGGGTACTAGAGATATTGGAGCTGATGTTAGATGGATCTTGGCTGAAAGCAGGGAATACCAGAGGAATGTCTATATGTGTTTCATTGACTATGCAAAGGCATTTGACTGTGTAGATCATAACAAACTGTGGCTGGCTCTGAGAAGAATGGGAATCCCAGAACACTTGGTCATTCTAATGCGAAACTTATACTTGGACCAGGAGGCAGTCGTCAGAAAAGAGCAAGGGAACACTGCATGGTTCAAAATTGGGAAGGGCGTATGCCAGGGATGCATCCTATCTCCATACCTTTTCAACCTATATGCAGAACAGATTATCCGGGAGGCTGGGCTCTATGAGGAGAAATGTGGGGTCAAGATTGGTGGACGATTTATCAACCGCCTGCGTTATGCGGATGACACAACCCTGCTTGCTGAAACTGAAGAGGACCTGAAGCTCCTGCTGCAGAGTGTCAAGGACTGCAGCCTACAATATGGATTGAGGCTCAATGTCAAGAAGACAAAGATTCTCACCACTGGACCAATTGGCAGCATCAGGATGGATGATGAAGAGATTGAGATTGTACACAGCTTTAGTTTGCTTGTCTCCATAGTCAACAGTCTTGGCACCAGCAGCCAGGAAATTAAAAGGCGCATTGCCATGGGAAAGTCTGCTGTTAGGGACCTCTTCAAAGTGCTGAAGAGCAGTGGTGTCTCTCTGGAGACTAAGGTGCGTCTGATACAGGCCATGGTCTTTGCAATCACCTGTTATGCATCAGAGAGTTGGACAATGACCAAGGAGGATAGAAAGAGAATTGATGCCTTTGAGCTGTGGTGCTGGAGAAGAGTATTGAGAATACCATGGACTACTAGGAAAACAAACAGATTTGTCCTGGAGAGGGTTAAACCGGGTGGCTCCTTGGAGGCAAGGATTCTGAGGCTCTGTCTAACTTACTTTGGACATGTTGTGAGGAGAGACCGGTCCTTAGAGAGGGTCATCATGCTTGGGAGAGTGGAGGGACGGCGCAGGAGAGGAAGACCCTCTATGAGGTGGATTGATTCAGTGACTGGGATAATTGGGATGGGAGTGTCAGAGACAGTGCGATTGGCACAGGACAGAGCGGATTTTGGGGCTGTTGTACATAGTGTCGTTATGAGTCGCAGGCGACTGGACGACACATAACAACAACAACAACATCTGTGGGAGGACTTGTTGGTGAAACTCAATATCAGCCAACAAAACCAGGCCAGGTGTGAAACAGACTATCAGTTATCCATATGTAAGTTCAAATGGGAACAGAAGAAAAATTTTAAAAGTGCACAAGAACCAAAAATATGATCCCAGGTTGAATCCCTGGGAGATTCTGTAGGAAGCCAGCTGCCAACTGAAGGTTAGAAATTTGAACCAACAGGTGTCTTGGAAGAAAGGCCTATCAATCTACTTTCAAAAAAATTAACCACATAAAACAACTATGTGTTATTATCTCACCGCACCAACAATAGCAAAGTTTTACAGGCCAACAAACAATAAATTCTGGCAAAGTTGTGGAGAGATTGAAACTCTTATTCACTACTGGAGGGAATGTAAAACGGTTCAGTCACTATGGATGGTGGTCTGGTGCTTTCTCAAAAAGAAATAGAAATACCATTCAATTAACTCAGAAATTCTACTACAGGAAATATACTCTAAAGAAACCGGAGCCGGATCCAAGATGGCGGCGGAGGAAGAGACAACGTGGTGAGCTGTGGGAGCAGCGGACCACTTGGAAAAGGGCCATTATGACCCTCTACAGACTTCTGTTTATTAATAATTGAACAGTTAAACAGTGGATGACTGGTCTTCAGTGAGGATTGAGGCTCAGCAAGAGGAATTCAGGGATTTCCAAGGAAGAATGGGTGAGTGCCGCAGCTCCCAACCCCCTCCCGCAGAGCCCGCACTGCGCCTCACTGCAGCGGCACCTCCATGAAGCTCCAACAGCCGGAACCTATGGAACCCCTCACCCAGGATGGAGGGTGGACACCGGGCCTCCTCAGGACTGGCGCGGTGGAGCCGCCACACTGCAACAAAGTGTACTTGTTCCGAGGAGAATTCTTGGAGCCAAGATGGTGGCGGTAGGGGAAGCGGGGGGACATTGGCCTCCAGCGTGCTAGATGAAGTGTGACTGCCAGCTGCCCGTGTGGGAAATGACGTGCGGGAGATGGCTTGCGCTCACTGGCCACCCACATGGAAGATGGCACTCGCCCAGCGGCCGCCTGCTTGGTGGATGGTGTGCTCCCACTGGCTTCCCGCACACGGGTGGCGCATGCCTGCCAGCCACCCGTGTAGGAGAGGACACTCAGGAGGTGGCTTGTGCCTGCCAGCCACCCGCACGGAATATGGCACGTGCTCAGCAGCTGCCCGCACAGGGGGATGGCATGTGCCCACCAGCTGCCCGTGCGCAAGATGGCGCGAGCCCGCTGGTTGCCCGCAAGAGGGAATGGCACTTGCCCGCCAGTCGCCCGTGTGGGAGATGGCCTACGCCTGCTGGCCGCCCCATGCTTGGGGATGGTGTGCACCCACTGGCTGCCTGTGCATGAGATGGCGCACACACGCCGAGAGATGAAGTGTGCCCGCCGGCTGGCCACGTGGAGGGATGGCGCGAAGCCACCCCCACCAGCTGCCCGCGCACGAGATGGTGCCCGCCTGCCGAGAGATGACATGCGCCCACAGGTTACCCATGCACGAGATGACGTGCACCCGCCAGTCGTCAGTATGGGAGATGATACTTGGGAGATGGCTCGCGCCCACCAGCCACCCGCATGGAAGATGGCATGCACCTGGCCCACACACAAAAATGACTCACGCACGCCAGTAGCCTGTGTGGGGGATGGCGCGTGCCTGCTGGCCCACTGGCTGCCTGTGCACGAGATGACGCGAGCACTCTGAGAGATGATGCACACCCACCGAGAGATGATGCGAGCCCTCCGGTCGCCCGCGCGTGAGATGACATGTGCCTGCCAGCTGCCCGCACTGGGGGATGATGCGCATCCCGCCGAGAGAGGATGCGCACTCGCGGGTCACCCGCACACAAGATGATATGTGCCCGTCGGCCGCCCACATGGGAGATGACACACGGGAGATGGCGAGCGCCTGCCAGTCACCTGCGCTGGGGGATGGTGCGCACCCGCCAACGGCCCACACAGAAGAGACGACGCGTGCCCCGCCGCCCGTGGGGGGGATGTGTGCCCCACTACCTGCAGGTTTGGGGTTCCTTGGAAAACCAGAGAAGATGATCACCTATACAATGGATTGTTGAAAGTCACTGTGAGTTGTCTACTTGATGACACTTAACAGTGGCAGCATGTCCAAGAGGACCAACATCCTAAATGCACCACATATTTTGATCTGTTGAATGCTTCTGCCAAAAGATGTTTAGACCTGGAGGGAGACTGTTCACAATTTTCAGGTTCCCTTTGTCATTTATAAAGGGAGAGGGAAGTGACACCCACTTCAAATTATAGTATGACCACTTATGGGGGGCCGGGGGGGGTAAAAGTACCGGTGCTGGAATTGGAGATGCTGTCCCTGGCCACACACTCCTCAGTCAGGTGAGGGGACCAGATTAGTGTGGGGGCAAGTAGAGGGGAGTGTACCAGCCAGCCCTTGGGGGGTGTTGCCCTGCTCAGGATGGGTTGTCTTCGGCCCTCGGCTCGGGGCGAGCCATCACGGCCCTCTGCCCGGGGCGGGCTGTCCTCGACCCTCAGCTTGGGGCAAGCTGTCACAGCCCTCTGCTTGGGGAGGACTGTCCTCTGCCCTTGGCTCGGGGCGAGCCGTCATGGCCC
>NW_006399768.1:23992915-23994439 GCF_000299155.1 Elephantulus edwardii | reverse complement strand
AATTTCTGCAGCTCTGCAACTGCATTCCTGCCCATCCTCACCCTTCTGCCCCCAACCCTCACGTCCTTGTACCCCCCAATTTGTTTTTTCCCAATAAAAATTAAAAAAAAGAAACCAGAGCCACAGCTTAAGCAGATGTATGCACACCCATATTTATTGTTGTGATATTCACAATAGCAAAGAGATGGAAGGGCTCATCAACAAATGAATGGATAGAAAAACTATGGTACATTCACACAATGGAATACTATGCAGATTGAAAAGCAATGAACTCATAAAACATTGCACAACACGGAAAGCCTGAAGGACATTATGCTGAGTGAAATATCTCAGTCACAAAAAGACAAACACTGCATAACATTGCTGTTATAAAATAGGATAGACATGGCAGATTGGGAAGGGAATGGGAAAGAGTGGATATTTAATGAACCCTGCATTGGAACAGAAGAGGAGAACTGCCCAGAAGGAATATATGTTTATGTATTATATGCATGAGAACAATCTGGGACAAAGGGGGCGTTGCAGAGTAGCTTAGGAGTGGGAAGGGGGGAAAATGTTCAACAGTGAATTAAAAAAGAATAATTTTTTTTATAAAATTAGCCACAGTTGATTTTAAGGAAATTGATTTATTGGGTTTTTTGGCTGGTGCAGTCTGCAAGCAAAATATTTTCCCATTGGCCATTGATGCATAGGATTTTGTTTCTCTGAATCAATGACATAGAAAAAGAATCACAAGACTTTGAGGGCATCTTAGTCAGATTCTCTCCTTTGCATTTAATGAATGGAAGGAGAAAGGGGGAGGGATAGATGAGAAAACAAAGTTGTCCAGCAATGTCAAAACAGTAACAAATTGCATACAAATGGGCTGAGGGGTGTTTTCAAACAGATATAAATCTTTGTGAAACTACTTCCAAATAACAAGCAAATCATGCTCAAATGCATCCAGGACTCATATCACGTACACTATGGAGCAACACTATGGGAATCCAAGTGGAAGCTGTGCCTGAAGATAAAAATTGACACCAACTGGTCTGAGATCGAATTAAAACAAGGGCTTTGACAAAACAGCATTAAGACAATTTTTTCTTTCTTTTATTTAAACCTTAATCATAAGGTCATAAAAATTTTGTAGTCTATCTGTGTTTCATTGATTATGCAAAGGCATTTGACTGCGTGGATCATAACAAACCGTGGCTGACTCTGAGAAGAATGGGAATCCCAGAACATTTATTTGTGCTAATGCAAAACCTATACTTGGACCAAGAGGCAGTAGTCAGAACAGAGCAGGGCAATACTGCATGGTTCAAAATTGAGAAGGGTGTACGCCAGGGATGTGTCCTGTCTCCATACCTTTACAACCTGTATGCAGAGCAGTTATCCGAGAGGCACGGCTCTATGAGGAGAAGCGTGGCGTTAGGATTGGTGGATAATCTATCAACAGTCTGCATCATGCAGATGACACAACCCTGCTCGCTGAAACTGAGGAGGACTTCATGCACTTACTGCAGAGGGTCAAGGACTGCA
>NW_006399768.1:23986056-23992470 GCF_000299155.1 Elephantulus edwardii | reverse complement strand
CATCATGCTGGGTAGAGTAGAGGGACAGCGCAGGAGGGGAAGACCCTCTATGAGGTGGATTGATTCAGTGACTGGGGTAATTGGGATGGATGTGTTAGAGGCAGTGAGATTGGCACGGGATAGAGCAGGGTTTAGGGTTGTACATAGGGTTGCTATGAGTCGCAAGTGACTCGACGGCACATAACAACAACAACAACCTACATATCCATCATTCTCTAATTTTTAAACCTTTCACTACGTTTAGTTATCACTTTTACCTATATAGCTATGTCCCTGACCCTCGGACAATGTAGAGTAATAGATAATATATACCTTGCAAAAACTGAACCAAACGCATTGCCACCACGTTGGTTCCAACTCATGGAGACTCCCACAGGACCCAGTGAAGTGCCCTTTAAGGTTATAAATCTTCAGCGAATTAGACTGTCCATCTTTTCCCCGCAAAGTGGTCTGTAAATTTGCAGCTGAGCACTTAATCGCCGCACCAGTAACGATCACTGGTAACTCTTTAATTATTTGAAAAATTTTTTTATTATTATTGATTTTAATGAAAATTTACAGAGACTTTGGATTTCCATTCATTTGTTGTTGCACATTTGTCCCTGCCCACTCCTCCCCCCTCCCCAGTACACTTTTCTCTTTGAAAAGTAAAAGAAAAGTTCTTTGTTTTACAATCCCTCCCCCCACGTCCACTCCACTATGCAGCCTTCATTCTGCACTCCTGTCATAAGAATAGTACCTAATCACATATCCCTTTTAAACAGTTTTCTCCAGTAACGATCACTGGTAACTCTTTAATTATTTGAAAAATTTTTTATTATTATTGATTTTAATGAAAATTTACAGAGACTTTGGATTTCCATTCATTTGTTGTTGCACATTTGTCCCTGCCCACTCCTCCCCCCTCCCCAGTACACTTTTCTCTTTGAAAAGTAAAAGAAAAGTTCTTTCTTTGTTTTACAATCCCTCCCCCCACGTCCACTCCACTATGCAGCCTTCATTCTGCACTCCTGTCATAAGAATAGTACCTAATCACATATCCCTTTTAAACAGTTTTCTCCCTCATCTGTTTCAGTACAGTATACATTATTGAACCCATCTTTCTCAGTCTCTCCCCACCCCCAATGTCAGTCCTGTTTTACAACAGTGGCACAATGCAGTATTTGTCCCTGTGTGATTGAGACACTTCACCCTGCATAATGTCCTCCAGGGTCACCCATTTTGAATAATATTGCATGAGTTCCTTGTTTTTCAATGCAGCATAGTATTCCATTGTGTGCATATACCACAGCTTCTCTATCCATTAGTTTGTTGATGGGCACCTGGATTGTTTCCAACTCCTTGCTGTTAGAACAAAGGGGTGGTAAACATGGGTGTGCATATATCTGCGGTTATGATCTCTTTAGGGTATATTCCCAGTAGTGGAATTGCTGGGTCAAATAGCATTTCTATTTGCAAATTTTTGAGAAAGCGCCACACCACCTTCCATAGTGGTTGCACCATTTTACACTTACACCAACAGTGAATAAGGGTTCCAGTTTCTCCACAACCTCACCAGCATTTGTTGCTTTCTGTTCTGTTTAATTTTGCTATTCTGACTGGAGTGAGATGATATCTCATAGTTGTTTTGATTTGCATCTCTCTTAGAGATAAAAATTTTGAACATTTCTTCATGTGCTTGTTGGCCATCTGAATGTCGTCTTTGGTGAAGTGTATGTTCATATCCTGTGCCCATTTTTCAATTGGATTGTTTACCTTTATCTTGTTGTGGTTACTCTTTAATTCTTTACTGTGGGAAATGTGCACATTTTCCTTTATGTCTGAGAACAAGGACATTCTCTTACATACTTAGAGATTAATGAATTTTCTAAAAAATTTTTATTGGTGAAATTTTGTGAAATAGGAAAAGTAGCATTGCCACAGTGACTTTAATCTAGATTCCACACTCTAATCTCATAAATTGTCACAATAGTGTCCTTTATAGCAATTTTTGTTTCCTGGAACATGACTCAACTCAGAATCACATGTCGCATTTAGGTGCCTAGACTCTGTAGTCTCTTTTATTCTGAAGGACCTCTTCCTGCTTTCTTTGTCTTCCATGGCATTAACACTTTTGAAGTTATTTCATAAAGGGCCCCTCAATTTATAAATTTACAAATCAACTAAATTAAAATTTTCCACTTTTGGCTATGACAGCTGGAGATTTACAAGGTTAATTTGTATCTCACTGATGATGCCCTTCTTCTTTTCACTCCAAATTAATTTTCTTGTTGTACAATATATAGTAGAACTAAAAACAAAACAAAATAAACACACCCATACCCCAAGACAACAGAAACAACAACAAAAACCCAAAACCTTACTTTAAAAAAAAAATCAATCTCCTGAACTCAGCCTGTATGAAAAGATTTGAATGTTTAATTGTATCTAAGAAATAGTTAAGTTATTCCTACTATAACCTGTAATTATTGTCAGATATTTCAATATTTTCCTTCAAAAACTTACAGAACCAAAAGGCAAAACATAAGATATAAAAAATTGAGCAATATTATCAATATCATTCACTTTGACATTTATATAACATTACATCAACAATAGCAGTGTATACTTTCTTTTCAATTATAAGCAGATTATTTACTGTAGTAGACATCATTTGGGTTATAAATCATAATTTGTTTCAAACTTTTATTGTGATTTTAGTGAAAGTTTGCACAACAGATTATAAGTGTTCCATTCAAGGCAATAATTCTTTTTCTGTTTTCTTTATCCATTGTCCAACTTTCACATGCCTATGAAGCAAATATGTTTCATTGACAATACCAAGATATTTGACTGTCATTTAATCACAACAAATGGTGGCTAATGTTAGGAAGAATGGGAATCGCTGTGTCCAAGATGTGTCCTGTCTCCATACTTTTTCAGTCTGTATGCAGAACAGATCATTCGAAAGACTGTACTTTAAGAGGAGGAGAGTGGCATCAGAATTGGAGGAAGACTCATCAATAACCTCTGTTATGCAGATGACTCAACCTTGACCCCTGAAAGTGAGGAGCATCTAAGGTATTTGCTGCAGAATTTCAGGACTGTAGTCTTCAATATGGATTAAACCTCAACATCAAGAAAACAAAGAATCTCACCACTGGGCCAATTGGCAGCATCATAATAGACAATGAGATGATTGAATTTGTTAACAGCTTCAGCTTCCTTTACTGGACAATCAACACTCTTGGTACCAGCAGCCAGGAAATCAAAAGATGAGTTGCATTAGAAAAAATCTGCTGTCAGGGACCTCTCCAGAGTACTGAAGAGCAATGATGTCAGTCTATGTTAGGTCATGGTCTTCACAATTACTTACTGTGAATCAGAGAGCTGAAAAATGACTAAACATGATAGAAGAACTGATGCCTTTGAATTGTAGTGCTGGGGAAGAGTACTGAATATACCGTGGACTGCTAGGAGAGCAGATGAGTTCAAACAGGAAAGGACGAAACCAGGCTGCTCCTTGGAAGCAAGGATTTTGAAGCTCCATTTGACATACTTTGAGCATGTTGCAAGGAGGGACCAGTCCTTGGAGAGGAATGTCATGCTTGGAAGGGTGGAGGGACAGCATAAGAGAGGAAGGCCTTGGATAAGGTAGATTGACTCAATGACTGAGTAACAGGGGTAGATATATTAGAGATGATCAAATTGGTCCAAGATAGAGCAGGGGTCAGAGCTGTTGTACATAAGGTCGCCACAGGGTGGACTTGATTCGACAGCACACAACAACAACAACAATAACAACTGTTGTGGAATATTTTGATCAAAGACTAGATCAAAATGAAGAAAACACAGATGATAATTTCAAATGATCATGGACTTTCTGGTGCCAGATGAAACTCTGGAACTATTGATTTGAGATAATCCTTAACTTTACTATCTTGTTAAGCAACAACAACAACAAATCTGCAGAACTAACTTTAAAGTTGAACAATAGTTTATCTTGTTTTTGTTATGTGTCTTCTAGTTGCCTGCAACATATAGCAACCCTATGTACAACAGCCCTAAACCCTGCTCTATTCTATGCTAATTTTAATGTCTCTGACACACCCTACCCCCATTACCCCAGTCACTGAATCAATCCATCTCATTGAGGGTCTTCCCTCTCCTGCACTGTTCCTCCACCATCCCAAGCATGATGTCCCTCTCTAAGGACTGTCCCCTCCATGCAACATGTCCAAAATATGTCAGATGAAGCTTCAGAATCCTTGCCTCCAAGGAGCAGCCTGGTTTAACCCTCTCCAGGACAAATCTCTCTGTTAAGCATTACGATTTAGTAAAAACAATTTATATGAGATCAAACTGTCAACATTTGACAGATTGGACAGAAACCTTAGAAATCAGTGAGTTCATATCAATGAAGAGGAACAACTCAAAAAAGGTAAGATAGAATAATTGCTTAACCCAAAGAATATAATTAATGTCTCTACATTATGCCACTATCATTCAAATATATGCACCAATAACAGAGCCAAAGGGGAGGAAATAGAAGATTTCTACTAACTTTTGCAATCAGAAGTTGATCGAACATACAATCAAGGTGCATTAATAATAATGGGTAACTGGAATGTAAACGTGGGGAATAGGGAAAAAGGATCAGTAATTAGAAAACATGGATTTGGTGACAGATAAGGCTGGAGATAGAATGATAGAATTCTATACAATCAATGAATTATTCATTGCAAATACCTTTTATAAGAAACATGAATGCAGACTATACACACGCCTTTCACCTGATGGTATGGATAGGAATCAGATTGACTACATCTGTGGAAAGTGTTGCTAGAGAAACTCAACATCAGCTGTTAAAACTAGTCAAGGTGCTGATTGTGGAACAGACCACCAACTACTCTTATGCAAGTTCAAAGTTATGTAAGTTCTAAGTAGGCTAAAGAAGGTTAAACAAAACCCGCAGGAACCAAAATTTGACCTATCTCACCTGAATTTCAAAACCATCTCAGGAACAGGTTTGAGACTTTGAGCACTAATAAGCAAAGACCAAGTAAGTTTTGGGAGGATATCAAGAATATCACCCAGGAAGAATGCAAAAGGTCATTACAAAGACAGAGAAAGAAGAAACGACCAGGATGGATGTCAGAAGAGACTCTGAATATTGCACTAGAGTGCCGAGAAGCCAAAGCAAAAGGAAGAAACCAAGGAGCTTAACAGAAGATTTCAAAAGCCAGCCTGGGAAGACAAAGCAAAATATGATATAATGAAATGTGCAGAGCTGGAGTCAGAAAAACTAAAGGGACAGATTTGTTTAGATTTCTTATGCTGAAGCAACTGAAGAGCAAATTCAAGCCTCAAATTGCAATATTTAAGGATACTTTGGGCAGAACATTAAATGATCCAGGAAGCATTAAAAGAAGATGGTAGGAGTATACCAGGTCACTGTACTAAAAAAGAATTGGCAGACACAGAAGAATTTCACGAAACAACATATGATCAAGAGCCTATAATGATGAAGGAGGAAGTTGTAGTAGTGTTAATGTTTTATTGTTCAAAATTGCTTCCTTAACCACCGACTTTGCCATGTAAGGGCTTGTTAGCATAGTCACATAGGGATTGGTCAGTCTCACCACTAAATTGAGGAGATTCACAGGTAGGTTTTTGAGGATCTCACATCCAGCAAAGAAGAAGCAAATTAACACCATCTGTCCATTGAGGTCAGAGATTCTTTGATCAGCCAGACCTATAAAACAGCATTAACAATGGCCCGAGTAGAGAATCAAAGACCCCTCCACATGACATGGAGCTGACATTGGAGCTGCTGTCCCATGCAATTAGAGCTAAGAACTTTTGTCTGAATTTGTTGGAAGACTGAGGGTAGGGAAAGCAATAATTGGCAGAACTAAGAACTTGTCATATTGACCCAACGTTGTAGTGAGGCTGAAGCACATTTTAACAGCTATCCTGACTATGTGATTGTATTCTGCTACTAAACAGAAGTATAGCCTTCTTACTTCCCTAATACGGTTCTGTGTGGTCTGTGAGGTATTACAATGGATTTCGGACCTAGTAGAGCAGTAAGATTATTATAGGGATGAGTATCAAGAGCTGTGGCTGTGAGTGTGTAGGGGACATGTCTAACCTTGTGGGAACTGGTTTTCTATTGTGGATGTTGTTGATGGTGACAGTTCCTCTTTGTGGAGTTGATAAAGGTCAGATATGGCCATCCCCATGTGGCACTTGCTCTTTTTTCAATTGTGTACACTCTGAACATGAAACAAAATTTAGAAAAAAAAGCACTTTAGATTTTCCAAGAGCTACCTTAAGATACATTTTATAAGAGACACAAACACAGGTTATACACAGGGACTTCACCTGATGGTATGCATAGGAATCAGATCGACTATATCTGTGGAAGGAACC
>NW_006399768.1:23980788-23983996 GCF_000299155.1 Elephantulus edwardii | reverse complement strand
GCGGTTGGCGCAGGATAGAGGAGGGTTTAGGGCTGTTGTGCATAGGGTCGCTATGAGTCACAAATGACTCGACGGCACATAACAACAACAACAAACAACAACCTTAAGATAGCTCCAAGGAAACCAGGAGTAACTTTGAGTAAAGTAATTCATTTCCAAGCACTTTTTATTTTCTTTCTTTCTGTGTGTCAAAGATCTTATTTTTCTTTCAAATTAACGTTCACAAACTTTGTTTAGTCTTTCATTTCATGGTATAATTACTGTGGCTTTGGTATGCACTCAGCTGTAATTTGAGTGACTTCATCAATAAACCAAATACCTTCAAAGTTTCTCATTTGTATTCCTAAAATCTACAACATTAAAGAAAACCAATGTAAAAATAATCGTTCATTGCTTCTCCCCTTTTGTGTACTTTGGTTATAGATGTTTAAATTGTGAAAACCAAGTGTATTACTTATACAAGTAGTCACAGTAGTTTTTTAGGGTGGAACTGAATTCTTCTGTGCTTTACTATCAATCTCTTTCCCCCCCTTATTTCTTGCAATTTTTTTTTTCATTTTACACTGGTTTACCTACAAAGTTCGAATACATTGTCCCTCACACCTCCTCCACCTCCCAACCCCCCCATCAAACTGTATGACTCCATGATGACTCCCCTACCCATCCTCACCTGGCTGCTCCCCCTTATTTTGAAAGTGGGTTTTTAAAGTTTATAGACTCACTCTTTTAGTGTGCCTTTTCACAATGCTTTGATGTAATCATCATCACAACCTGAATATAGAATAATCCATTACCTCAAACTACTGCCTCAAAATTATGCACTCCTTCAGCCTCTAACCTCTGGCAACTGCTATGCTCTTTTCCTTCCTTATAGTTTTGCCTTTTCCAGAATGTGACATAAATACAAACGTTCCGTGTGTTGCCTTTTGATTCTGACTCCTTTCTAGAAGCATAATGCATTTGAGATTCACCCACATTGTCACGTGTATCATATGTAGGTGTGCGTTTATGTGCACATATTATTTTTATTTAAAATCAGTAAAGAGCATAGGAAGTTGCAAAGATAGTCCTGTACCCTTAAACCAGTTTCCTTTAATGTTTACGTTTTACATAATTACAGTACAACGTGAAAGCCAGGATATTGACATTGGCACAATGTATGCCATTTTATCACATATGCAGATCCCGTGACCACTATCTCAATTGATATACAGAGCTTTCCATCCCCATAAAGATATTTCTAGTACCATCCCTTTTTAGTCATATGCACTTCCCCTCCATTCCTAACTCAGCGTAACTCAGCGTATGCTATCGTTTTGTCATCTCAAGAATGTTAAATAAATAGAATAATAAAAAATACTCTTGAGAAGCTACTGCATGTGTCAGTATGTCATTCCATCCCACTGTATGTATGTATTAAAATTTATCCATTCTCCTGCTGGGATGTTTGAATTGTTTCCAACACTTTAATAGTAGTGTACAAAGCTTCTAGATTTACATACAGATTTCTTTGTTTTAAGTGATTGACAAAATTACTGATGTCAACGAGTCTCTGTGTTAGGGTGGTGGTGTAACTAATCTAGCTGTATTAATTACCTTAAGTTAAAAAGCAAATTTTGTCACTTCATACAAAATGCATATTCCAGAAGCATTCTGTGAGTATGACTCGTGTTCCTGAAATGTAGTTTCAAGAGCACTGGAAATGCTTTGTGTTCTGAAGAATTCTCTGAGGAGTTCATTTGTCAAAAAGGAATCAACAGGGTTTAGTGTGAAGAGTGCTGGGATGAACATCTGGAAGCCACGCGGGGCACAGTTGAGTCTGGTCCTGGCTGTGTGACTCTCAGTGAGGCTTTTCAGCCTCTAAGCTGCTATCTCCTCCTGTGAAAAATTAAAGCTGCACATTGCTCAGACTTATTCCATAGAACATGAGACCTACAGGATTACTATTTGTTGATAAAGCAAAAGGTTCTGTGTTTAAATAAACTTGAGAAATGCTGAGTTAAACAAGATGTAAGAAGTTTCTCTGAGGGAAGATTTGCCAGAGCCTCTAATTTGCTAACGTATATTGCTAATCCTCTTGGGAAGGCTCTCATTTTCTGCATTTCCCAACTTACTTTGCTTTCACAGAATTCTTTTTCCTGGAATAGCATGGGATATATGTTGCCCAGCACTCTCATTAGGAAATGCTAGATTGAGTAGTTTTATTGTCCCTTCCAAATCTAATTTTGTAATATTTCCAACATTTTGGTAATAAGTGTAAACACTTCCTTGTGCTTTTGTTTCAAAAGTTTACATTTCACATATTGTTTTTTCACACACTGGCTCCATGTACCTTGTAGCCAATCCTACTTGTCAGGTTGTTTACTCAAGGCCAGGCTGAAGTGAATCTCAGGTTCCTGGGTCTCTGAAGTGGGCAAAACAGAGAAAGCTGTGACATATGGAGACCCGGGGAAGGAGGAGACCCATGGAAGGACCCAGAAGCTGGCAATCAGAACATAAGGGTTCAGAGTGAATGCAGAGATGTGCAGAAGATCAGAGAATTTGAATCTGCAATCTGCTGTGCAAGCAGGAAACACACTATGGGGTAAATGCAAGGTCGTAGTCACATGGTGGACAAGGAATAAGGAACTCAAAACTAGAAACCCACAAGTATGCAGGTCATGTCCCGGGAAACAGCTCTGAGACACCGCTAAGTAGGAGCTGTGAGTACTAAAGTAATTTCACCTAGCTATGAGGCCTATATTTCCGTCTGGGAAAGTAGCCAATACCTGGGAGAGGCTGGTTCCCAGGCCTGCAGGCTGTGGCCTGTAGGCGTCAGGTGCTGCTGGTACTGGGGACAGACTTAGGGATGATAGCGTTCCAAGAACCATCTGAAAGTTAACAAGTAGATGACAGAAACCTCCTTACAGTGAGAATTTCTGGGGTACTACATGAAAAGCTTCCTCCCTCAAATAATTTTTAGTAAGCCTGAGTAGAACGTAACTGACTCTAAATTAACAAGTGGCACCCTAAAGACTCGGCAAGAAAACTATTGGACGTAGTTGACCAATTCAGCAAAGTAGCAGGATACAAGATCAACATACAAAAATCAGTTGGATTTCTCTACAGCGACAAAAAGAATACAAAGCCAGAACTAAGAGAAACAATACCTTTCACAATAGCTGATCACAAGATTAAATACTTGGGAATAAATTTAACCAGAAGTACA
>NW_006399768.1:23975593-23976948 GCF_000299155.1 Elephantulus edwardii | reverse complement strand
AGTGATAGGGAATGGCAAGGGACACACTGACAAAGGAGATTAATCAGAACTGGCTTTGACAAGCACTGTGGCAATTGGACAATTAAAACAGACATTGGCGGGGGGTGGGAAAGAAGAACGAACTGGGGATGAGGGTGGAGAAAACAGTGCAACAATGAATGAATGAATGAAAACCCCAAATCTCTGTAAATGTTCATTAAAACGAATAAAATTTAATAAAAAAAAGAAGAAAAAAAAAGAAAGGCAGAAAGAGTAGAATAAGAGTTAAGAGGCTGCGTCCAGCTACCTGATCTGACCTGAGGGCTTTGGTTTCCTCACTTTTAAGTCAAAAGCCTCTTATAAATCAAAGGTACCAAGATTTTAGTCACTTCCTCTGAGTTTGGGAAGGGATAATCACATCTGGGAACCCTGGTGGCCCTGTAGGTAGAGAGTTGTGCTGCCAACACAAAGGTATGCACTTCAAATCTACCAGTTGCTCCATAGAAGAAGTGCGGATAATCACCTCCCATGTAATTAATTGCCTTTAACTGCCTCTGACAACCAAGTGGAGGGTCAACTATGAATCAGTTCTGACTCAATGGCAATGAGAGAGAAAAATCACATCTGATCCTAGATGAAGAGCTAAGAGAAGGCTTTCTCGGTCTTTGTCCTCTGGTCTATTTTATCTGCTGGTCTGTCTACGCCACATCCCACATCACAAAACACATGCCATTACATTGTCTGTAGACTTATTTTTGAGGAGGGTTTTTTTGTTTTTGTTTTTGTTTTTTTCATTGACACTTTTATAGGGGAGAAGCCTCAGTTGGGATGCCACAGAGAGGGCTGAGAAGAGAACAGTTGGGCACTAACATGTTCAGTTGAGCAACAGCTAGACAAATCAAATGAGTTGAAAAAAGATGGAAAAAAGAGAGATGGGAAAGAGAGTGTTCAATAGTTGTGGGATAAACAAAGACAATATCCCTTAATCACTCACCTCATGACCAAAGTACAATTGAACTGGGAGACAGGCAATTTATCCAGATGGCTCAGACAGAGAAAATTTCTGGTAACTGCAGAATGAGACTATTTTAAAATAATACTTGACAGAATAGATGTAAGTTACCTTAAGAAATAGGCATTTCTTAAAAGGACAAATATTGCATGGTGCCACTGTTATAAAATGGGACTGATATCAGGATTGGGGTAAGACTGAGAAAAACTGGATAAATTGTGTATATTGCACTGAAACAGATGAGGGATTGAATAATTTAAAAGCGATGTATGATAGGGTATTATGGTTATCACAAGAGTCCACAATTAAGGTTGCATAAGCGACTCGATGGCACATAACAACAACAACAGTGGAATGCACTTGG
>NW_006399768.1:23955077-23974123 GCF_000299155.1 Elephantulus edwardii | reverse complement strand
TTTGAGAGGATGTGGCAAGAAAGGAACTCTCATACATTGTTGATATTGACCATTATGAATGAGACAATTACATGCCAAGAATTGCAAATCACATGCCAGGAATGGCAAATTGAAAAAGAATAATGTGACATTCAACATTTCAAGATCTATCCTGAATTGGTTACTACCGCTGTATAGCAGGGTTTGAGGTCAGGGAGTGCTATGCCTCCCACTTCATTTTTGCTTTTCAGAAGTGCTTTGCTTATTTGGGGTCTTTCCCCTCTCCAAATAAACTCAACAATTTCCCTTTCAATCTCCTTGAAAAATGAATTTGGTATCTGTGTTGAGATTGTGTTGAGCATGTAGATTGCTTTTGGTAGGATTGTCATTTTCACAATATTGAGTTTTTCTGTCCATGAAAAGGGAACATTTTTCCATTTCTTTAGGTCTTTTATTGTGTCTTTCAGAAATGTTCTGTAGTTTTCTATAATAGGTCTTTTTCTCTTAAGTTCACTCCCAAAGAGACTTGTGCACCAATGTTCATAAAAGCACTATTCACCTTTGCAAGAACATGGAAACAGCCCAAACCAAATGGATTGAGAAATCATGGTACATTTACACAATGGAATACTACGCAGCATGCAGAAGCAATGTTTTCGTAAATGACTACTTAACTTGAGAGGGACTGTAGGGCATTATGCTAAGTAAACTAACTCAATCCCATAAGGACACATACGTTATAAGACCAATGTTATAGAATGTGTATGAGATACAAAGGTGGAGGGAGGGGAGCAGAGGGGTGAAGATGGGGAGGTGGTTAATCATAGGGACACACAATTTGATGGGCAGAAGGAGGGGTGGGTAAAGGAAATGGGAAAAATCCTGTGAGAAAAATAATGTATATGAACTTTGTAAGTAAACCAGTATAAAATAAAAATTTTCTTTAAAATAAAAAGAAGAAAATTATTAATCATGAGACAATGAACCCACATTTAAAAAAAAAATCTATCCTGAAGCATGATGTTGTGAGTGGTAGGAAACTATGCATATGCATAGTGAAGAAATCTTGTTAATACAACCATTATTCAAATATGTGCACCAATCATGAAAGTAAAAGATGAAGAAATTGAGAATTTCTACCATGTTTGCAGTATGGAACTGATCAAACATGCAATCAAGATGCAATAAAAATTGATGACTAGAATGCAAAAGTTGGGAACAAAGAAGAAGGATTGGTCCTTGGAAAATATGGTCTTGGTGACAGAAATGAGGCTGGAGGTCAATTGACAGAGTTTTGCTTAATTATTTATTTATTGTAAATACTTTAAAAAAAAAACATAAACAGTGACAATACACATGTAATTCACCGGATAGATTCCACAGGTGTCAGATTGATTACATCTGTGGAAATAGATGTTGGTACCAAGCCGAAGGTGGTATAGCACTGGTCTGTGTGTTGCTGTACAGAGGTAACTCGTGGTTGCTGTGATGCTGAAGCCTGTGACAGTGATGTGCCAATCATGGTAATGGGCACTCATGGTGGACAGTGTTGGCTGGAGCTTCCCGACTAAATCAAGCCTGGAAGGAGGAGCGGCATCCACTTCCAAAATGGCTTGCTTCTGGAACCTCTATGTACGAACAGTGCTCAGGCTATTCATTCATAGGGTCGCTATGAGTAGTCTATGATTCGACGGCATTAAACAACAACAACAACAACATCAGCAATCAAAACCAGGCCGGGGCAGACTATAGCACAGAGCATAGGTACTTGTATGCAAGTAGAATTTTTAAATTAAAGTTGAAGTAAACTAACACAAGCTTGCAAAAACCAAATTATGACCTTGAGTGTATCTCAACTAAATTTAAAAACCATCTTAAGTGTGAATTAATGCCCCTAACACTGATGAGTCAGGATTGACTCAGTGACTGGGATAATGAGGATAGGTGTATCAGAGACAATGAGATTGGCTCAGAATAGAACAGGGTTCAGAGCTGTTGTACATAGGGTCACCATGAGTCGCAAGTGACTAGATGGCACATAACAACCACAACAACACTACTGATGGAAGATCAGATGACTTGTGGGATGATATCAAGGACATCATCCATGAAGACATTACAAAGACAGGCAAGAAAGAAAAGATCAAAACTGATGTCAGAGGAGACTCTAAAACTTGCTTTGAAATGTAAAGAAGCCAAAACAAGAGGAAATATTGTGGATCTAAAAGAGTTGAACAGATGGTTTTAAAGGGCAGCTTAAGAAGACAAAGTATTTTTAAAAATATGTAAGGAGCTGGAATTAGAAAACCAAAATGGAAGAACATGCTCGGAATTTTTCAAGCTGACAGAAATGAAAAACAAATTCAAATCTCAAGTTGCAATACTGAAGGTTTCAATGGGCAAAGTCTTGAACGATGCAGAAAATATTAAAAGAAGAAGAAAAGAATACACAGTTACTACATCAACAAGAATTGGCTGATATTGGACCGTTTCAAGAAGTAGCACATGATCCAAACCAATAGTATTGAAGGAAGTAGAACTGAAGGCATTGGCAAAAATATAAATCCATAGGAACTGATGGGATATCAATTGAAGTGTTTCAGGAGATAGATGCTTACCAGTTTCTCCCAGAAAATATGGAAGACAGCTATCTAGTGAATTGACGGAAGAAATCAGTATTCATTCTCATTCCCAATAAAGGTGATACTACAGGATGTAGGAAGTATTAAATAATATCACTAATACTGCATGCAAGTAAAATCTTGCTCATAATTATGAAAAAAGTACATTGTCAGCAAACTGCTGGAAGTTTAAGCAGGATACAGAAGAGGCTAGTGATATCATTATTGATGTTAGATAGCTCTTAGGTGAAAGCAGAAAATACTAGAAAGATGTTTACTTGTGTTTTATTAATTGTGCAAAGGCATTTGACTGTGTGGATCATAACAAATTATGGCTCTCATTGAGAAGAATGTGAACCCAAGAACACTTCTCTGTGCTCATGCACAGCCTCTCTAAAGACCAAGAAGCTCTTGTCCAAAAAGAACAAGGCAATACCGCATGGTTTACAATCAGAAAAGGTGTGTCAGGATTGTATACTTTGTCCACACCTATTCAATCTATGCCGACCAAATAAATAGAGAAGCTGAATTATATGGCGAACATAGCATCAGGGTTGGAGGAAGACTCATCCACAATCTGCATTATGCAGTTGACGAAATCTTGTTTGCTCAAAGTGAAGAAGACTTGAACTACTTTGCTGCAGAAGAACAAACAGTACAGCCTTCAATATCTACTACCTCTTAACATCAAGAAAACAAAAATCCTCACCTCTGGACCAATAGGCAATATCATGATAGAAGGGGGAAAAGACTGAAGTTGTCATTTCATTTTACTTAAATCTACAATCAAAACGCAGGTTAGCAAAAGAAATAAAAAGATGTGTTGCGCTGGTGAAATCTGCTGCCAAGGACCTCTCCAAAGTGCTAATGAGCTAAGAGGTCAGTTTTAAGATTAAGGTGGGCCTGATCTAAGTCACAGAATTTTCAATTGCCTCTTGGGCATCTGAAACTCAGACAAATTAATAAAGATGATGGGGAAAAAAAAGAATGCCTTTGAATTGTGGTGGTGGCAAAGGTTGTTGTCTATTCCAAGGACTTCCAAAAGAACATATAAATCTTGTATAAAACCATTATTGTAGAATGAGTATAAATATCCAAGGTGGGGAGATGGTAGAAGCAGAGGGGTGAGGATGTACAGGGGCAGGGGGGAATTAATCACAGGCTTGTACAATTTGATGGGTGTGGGGGTGAGGGAAATTGGAAGAATCTGTTCTCAAAATAGATGTATTCAAATTTTGTAAATAAACCAGTATTAATAAAAATAAAATTATGAAAGGGGAGGGGAAGGAACATATAAATCTGTCTTGAAAAAACTGCAACCAGAGCGTTTCTTAGAGAGTGAAACTTCGTCTCACTTACTTTGAGCATGCTTTCAGAAGGAACTAGTTCCAGGAGAGGACATCATACTGGGGATGGTGAAAGATCAGCAAAGGAGAGGAAAACCTTCAGTGCAATGGACTGACACTGTGACTCCTACAACGGGCTTGAGAAGGACAGAGATTATGAGGATAGCACAGCACAAGGCAGGGTTCAGATCCGTTATTCAAATGAGTTATAATTGACTATATGGCATCTAACACCATCAACGTGTGTGTGTGTGTGTGTGTGTGTGTGTGTGTGTGTGCGCGCGCGTGCATGTGCACGTCAGTGTGCATAACTCTTCTAATTCACCAGCTGTTCTGAGGGAGTAGGATGAATAGTCTCCCATGAGACTGTCTCTGAAAACCCACTGGAGCACCAGCTATGGGTCGGTTCTGACTTGACGGTATATAACAATAACAACAACAGTAATATAATTGGGGTGGGGGAAGATGTAATTTCGGAAGAGCATGATATTTATGGTAATAAGGGGAGTTAATCCTCAGAAAAATTTCCGAGAAAATCAGCAGCGTATTTTGATGGTGTGGAGGGAGACTAGTTTGTAGAGGACACTTCCACCAGCTACACTCACTTCCCTCCCTCTTCTCAGAATCCACGTTCATTCTCAGTCCCATCAATGCCAGACTCCATGCATGAATATTCTTCCCGCTCAGGAATCTTTTTTTTTTTTTTATTTTTAAGTCCCGCTCAGGAATCTTAGACATGGACAGATGGTCAAAACACAAGGCAGCAGAATGCTAGACTCAGAGGCAAATGCCAAACTCAGGACGTCCTGGCATTACAGGAAGGGCTGGATTTTCCTGAGGAATCCTTGGCAGCTGGGATGAAGTGTTTGGAGGGTGACCTCTGAGATGGGATGGAGCTGCAGGGCTTGATGAAGGTGGAACTGGGTGTAAAAGAGGTTCCTTCAGGATTAACTAGAGTTCTTGAAAACGCATACAGTTTATGGACAAATGATATTTTCTAGAGACCAGAGACCCGCCTAAAAGGAGACAGCTCCTTCCACAGAGAACCTGGAGGAGTCTTTCCCTTAAGTTTAGAAATGGATGGCTATTTTCCAGCAATCAGGTGGGGAGCTTAGCATGTGGGAGTTTCTGAGTGGTGAAAAAAAGTTAAAGTGCTCAGCTGATTATCAAAAGGCTGATAATCAAAATAAAAGCAGGTTGTAGTTCATCCACAGGCAGCTCAAAAAAGTTCCGATAATCTGCTTTCAATAAATTAGCCATTGAAAGTCACAGGGTTTGAAAGAGAGGAGCAAACTGGGGGGCGGGGGAAGAGGGCTGGGCAGGTAGAGAAGTGAAGCAATGAATGAATGGAAATCCAAATTCTCTGTAAATGTTCATTAAAATTATTTTTAAAAATCTCATCACTACAAGCAATGTAAAAAAAAAAAAAAAGAAAGTCACAGGGTACACAACTCTTCTCTGACATGGGGCCACCATGAGCTCAAATTGACTCTCCAACAACTGGTCTTTTAATCCTAACCTTATGCATAATTATTCTTCCTGATATCAAAGGCACTTAGAATTTAATGACTTTATTTAAAAATATTTATCTGTGTACCTTTATGAGTATTGTCTTTGTGGCTCTATTTTACTTCCTCTTCTAACAATGTCTGGTGTCTTCTGGTGGAAGGTAATTAACTCTACTATTTAACATTTAAGTTACAATGAAACTGTTTCCTGTGCATCAAAAAATTAATTCTGATTTCCTAATCAGGTGAGTTACGCTACCAAGCCGAAGGTGGGTGATTTGAATCTGCAGCCCTTACGCCTGGCTTAAATTGGCTTTTGTCAAACATTCGTCTAGGTGGTATAGCACTGGTCTGTGCATTGTTGTACAGAGGTAACTTATGGCTGCTGTGATGCTAAACACTGTGACACTGATGTGCCAAATGTGATAATGGTTACCCATGGTGTACAGTGTTTGGTGGAGCTTCCCGATTAAAATAAGCTTGGAACAGGAGTGGCATCCACTTCTGAAATTACTTGCCTCCAGAAACTCTATGAACAGTGCTCAGATCTTTCACTCATAGAGTTGCTATGAGTCTATGACTCAACGGCACATAACAACAACAACAACAACAAGTAAATCAAATAAGTGGTCAGATTTGAGTCTCCAGGTCCACTCCTTTCTCAACTTTCAAGTAAGTCATCAAAGAAGAAGTCATTTTCTGAATTTGCTTTCCTTTCATCTCCTTTGCCTTAAGTTTAGAAAGACACTATCAAAGATCTGGTACAAAGAACCAAAATGTTCTGCTGTGGTTTCTCATGCTCCCCGCCTCGCCCCTTTCCATGAGATGGTGATAATGAGCAATCTCATTGCTCACATCAACCATATTGAGGGGCCCTATTTGCTTTGTATCACAGGGAGACTCTTACCCCAGGGCTGTTTGCTGTGTGGGCACACAATTGAAGAAATAGCCTTCTGTCTCTTTTAAGATTCCTTTTTACCTTGGACATTAATAGAGACATGGAATCAGAGGCAAGTTTAAGCATTTATTCAACCCAGCTCTTAGCTCTTGGCAGCTTTACTCCAAAGTCCTTGCAGAATCATCTTGATCTTAATCTTCCCCAAAGTATAGGACTTCACCAAGAACCTATAAGGCCTTGATTTTATTTCAAGATCCCCTAGTTCAAGAATTTCCATTGTGGTTGACATCTATCATTCAAGTTTTTTCTTCTCTTGGTTGCAGACACTTTGGAAAGCAAAGGGGGAAACATTGCTATTGATGAATGATTCCTACTCATGATCATCCTCTAGGATGGAGCAGAATTGCCCAATAGGGTTTCTAGGGCTATATATCTTTTCAGAAGATTGCCATATCTTTCTTCCATCCATAAGCTGATGGGTACCAAAGACTGACTTCTCAATTAGCAGCTAAGTATTTAAATATTTGACGCAAGACTCAAATTCAGTGCCATTGACTCAGTTCTGACTCACAGTAACCTTCAATTGGTTTCTGAGGTTATAAATATAACAGAAGAGAATATCCATCTTTAGGCTTAAATATTGTTAATTGTTGTTACATGCTATCAAGATGACTATGGCTCATAGCAACCCTATAAACCATGACTCTGAACTTTGCCTTATACTGAGCCAACCTCACCATCTCCAACATACCTGATCCTATTGCCAAAGTCACTGTGTCAATTCATCTCATCCGAAGTCTCTCTCTCCTGTGCTGACCCTCTACCCTTCCAAGCATGATGTCCTTCTCCAAGAACTGCTCCCTTCTGACAACATGCCCAGAGTATGTGAGACAGAGTTTCAAGATCCTTGCCTGCAAAGAGCAATGTAATTTCACCCTCTCCAGGACATACCTGCTTGTTCTCTTGGCAGTACATAGTATGTTCATTACTTTTCTTCAGCGCCACGACCCAAAGGCGTAAATTCTTATTCTGTTATCCTTAGTCATTGTGCAGCTCTCAGATGCATAACAGACAATTGAAAAGATCATCTCTTGATCAGGCTTACCTAAGCCTTTAGATATCATTGCTCTTTAGCAAACCGGAGAGGTCCTTGACAGCAGATTTTCCCAAAGCAACTTATCTTTGATATCCTGACTGCTAGTGTCAAGGGTATTAATTGTGGACCTGAGCAAGATAAAATTGTTAGCAACTTCAATCTTTTCTCCATCTTTCATGATGTTCCCTATTATCCCTGGGGTAAGGATTTTTTTTCTTTCTTGGTGTTGAGATACAATCCATATTGAAGTCTGCAGTCCTTGATTTTCTGCAGCAAGTACTTCAAGTCCTCTGTTTCATCAAGTAACACTGTGTCATCTCTATACTGTAGGTTGTTGAGGAGTCTTTCTCCAGTCCTTATGCCACATTCTTCTTTGTAAAGCCCAGCTTTCTAAATGATCTGTTTACTATATAGATTGAAAAGGTGTGGGAAGAAGATGACTGTCTCCTTTTTTGTGATTTTGAACCATGCAGTGTCCTCTTGATCTGTTGAGAAAACAGCTTCTTAATCTAGGTATAAATTTCACATGAACATAATCAAGTGTTCTGGGATTCTCAATGACAACCACAATTCATTGTGATCCACATGTCAAATGCCTTTTCATGGTCAACAAACACTAAGTTTCTAAAACTCTTTTGAAGATTCTTCAAATTTGTTTTTAACCTGCCATTTTTCAAAATTAACTGCATTCATAATTGGGTGGCATTTACCTCCACATTAGGGTCCTTGTCTTGCATTTAATTTTGTTTTGTTTTAGAAAGTGATGGCTGGGCACTGTCACTTTGGGACCCTTAAATAGATTTTCCTTAAGCTTTCTTTTTTTCTCATTACAATACTGTGTTCCTTTCTTCTTTCCTCGAAAACTAATTTCTCAATAGAGGCTTTCACACACCTAACTGACTAAGGCAAAGGCAGAAGAGTTCCACATTCCATGTGTCTGGAGCTAATAGGAACCTGGGACATTGATGTGATTCTAGCCGTCACCAGGAGTATAAATCTAGACATTGCCTGGCTCATAGTTGATGCCTTTATACAGGTCCATAAAATTCCCAGGGAAGGTGGGACAGTCCCCACTCTTGAGTCATGTTAAGATTTTAGCGATGCCCTTCAACCAGTGCTTCATGACCACCACAGACTGGGTCAGAGGAGATCCCCTAAGCCAGCTCCTTCCCTCTTTCAGTCATTAGCATCCTGGGAAATGCGTGTAGCACCCACAGCTCACCAGCATTTGAGTCAGTGTTCTTAGGAGCCCTGTCTTAAAGACAAATGAGAACTGACTCTATTTTAAGAAACCGAAATGTGTCACTTAGGCAAGGAAAAGAATACAAATGACCCTTCAGTAGAATCATGATTAAAATAAGATGTTAAGGGGACATTTTTAACTCTTGAGGGAATAATTGTTGCAGAAGAAGAAAAGGACTTTTCTATTTTCCTGACGGTGACGAGAACGGGAAGGCACACTAAGAGAATTCACTAAGTGTCTCTTCTGCATAGCATAGGAAGATTTTCCAGTCAGTTATTCCTTCAAAATGAGTGGGTTACACCTTTACAAAGTACTAACTGGCTCACCATTCTCTATCAAGGTGTCTTTTATTCATTGAGTTTTGTGGCAGTATTTTGGGTGGGCAAGAAGGAGTAAGTAGCTGAATTGTCCCTTTCAGCACATACCCTTTAGGCCAAGAGCAAGCAAACCTGTCTGTTCTGTATAGGTCTTCAATAAGAGATTTAGGGCTTTCAAAGAGAGATGAACAGAGGAAAAGTAAAATGAGGCCTGGAAATTAGCCATTAAACTCAGTGGCATGAAAGGCACCAATGGCCCTAATGAGAGTGGTGGGCCATAACTTAAGAGAGAGAGAAAAAAAATTATATATATCAGGAGAGGAAAGACCCGCTATGAGATTGATTGAGTCAGTGACTGGGGTAATCGGGAGGGGTGTGTCAGAGGCAGTGCAATTGGCACAGGATAGAGCAGAGTTTAGGGCTGTTGTACATAGGGTCACTATGAGTCGCTGGTGACTCAATGGTACATAACAACATCTATCTATCTATCTATCTATCTATCTATCTATCTATCTATCTATCTATCTATCATTTATCTCAGTTATAGATAACTCTCTAAAGCAGTTTTGCCATAAATGGGGCAAAGAACTAAGCTGTAGTTAGAAGGGTGTGATAATGAGTTCCTTTTTTTCTTTTATGATCATATGAAAGAAATTGCAGCATTTTGTCTGTTGAAAGGAATGATTCTGTGGAGAAGAGAATTTTGAAAACATAGAGAAGGATCACTCAAGTAACATTTCTGAATTGACACAAAAAGATAATGTACACAAATGGAAAGGTTGTCATTAGATAGTGACAAAGGAGACAGTTTATGGGTATAGAGACAGGAAGGCAAATAGATGTTGGTGTGGAGACTTGTGATTACTTTCAGTGAAAAAAGGAGGAAAAGTCATTAGCTAAGAGTGAAGATGGAAAAAGGAGACTTGTCAAGTTTGAGGATTGAGGAAAGAGAATGACAGGCATCTACACTTATCAGCTCTTATTATCTGACATTTTGTTTTTATGATAGCAGTAAAACATATACTCTTTTATTATATTAATGTCCCACATTTAGCAGGAAGAGATGCCAAGGTACGTAGTAAGACAGTAAATATGTGCTGTGATGTTTAAATGTATGTGCAAAATTGAATGGGCCATAATTTTTAATGGTTTGGCAGTTGTGCAATGACTTAGCAGTTGCTTAATAATGTAGTCTTTCCCCACTTTGTCATCTGATGTGGTCATCTTCCATTGCAGCACAATGTCAGTTTTTACGTAACAATAGGGTATTTGGAACCTAATCATGCCTACATCAGTAAGTGAGGAGTATAGTTACCTCCCATGTACCAAGTGCAGGGAAAGAATTTGCTTGAGGCAGTACTGAGGGAAGTTCCTTGCCACTGAGCTTCTGCTATATCTTGTGACTTAGTGTCTCTGTTTACATGGCTTTCACAATGTGATAATTTCCAAGGTCTGGATATGTCTCTTCTAGATCTGATTTGGTGGTGGTGTTTGTGGGGCCAAAGATGAAAACCCAGATCCTGTCTGTGTGTGGAGCCCCAGTGTTTCCGACACAGGCTTGGGACTGAATGTCCTGGATTGAAAGCCTGATGAGGGTGAGATGAAGTCTCACCTCGCAGGCTAGGACTTTGAAACTCCATCTCACATACTTTGGTTGTGTGGCAAGGAGATGGTGACTAGTCTGTGGAGAAGGACATCATGCTTGGAGGGACGGAGGGACAGAGCAGGAGAGGAAGACCGCAGAGGAGACGGATTGATACAGTAACTGAGACAATGGGAATTGGTGTGTCAGAATTAGTAAGACTGGCTCAGGACAGGGCAGGCTTCAGAGCTGCTGTATATAGGGTTGTTACGAGTGGCAGGCAACCTGAGGACACATAACAACAACAACAACAATAACAATAACAATAACAATAACTACTTATCTCAGAGGATAAGGAGTACATTAATTAGGAAAACGTAGCTGACCGGTTGGCAGCATTAAAGGCCTAGTTAAGGTTGTTTTTATTATGTGCTGTAGAGTCTTAATCAACTCATAGCTGACCCTTCATCATGTCTTCAGAGGCTGTACGTTGCACAGAAAGAGATTTCTGATTTTTCCCCCAAGGACTACCTGGTGGGTTGAACTGCCTGCCTTTGGGCTCGCAGCACCACTCCTTATTGTCTTGATTTGTGAGAGAGGTTCACATGGCTATGCTTTCCCCAATATTACTAAGGAAAGATGCCCTATTATGACTATGAAAAAAAAATAATGACAGAACTTTCATAATAGTTTTACATTCACATTGTACAATGTATTTTACTTTCAAAGGAAAAAATAAATATGCAACAGGGGTATACTTACAACAGGGATATCTACAGTTAAATTATCAACAAAAAGTAATTATCATGTAAAAATAAAATGAAGGCAGAGTAGCACTATGTAAGTCACTATAATATGACACACACTATATAAGTGAATTATATCAAATTAAATATTAAATTAAATCAAAAGGAACATTGCCATGGGAAAGTCTGCTGTTAGGGACCTCTCCAAAGTACTGAAGAGCAATGGTGTCTCTCTGGAGACTAAGGTGCACCTGATACAGGGCATGGTCTTTGCTATCACTTGTTATGCATCAGAGAGTTGGACAATGACCAAGGAGGAAAGAAGGAGAATTGACGCCTTTGAGCTGTGGTACTGGAGAAGAGTATTGAGAGTACCATGAACTGCTAGGAAAACAAACAGATTCATCCTGGAAAGGGTCAAACCGGGCGGCTCCTTGGAGGCAAGGATTCTGAGACTTCATCTAACATACTTTGGACATGTTGTAAGGAAGGACCGGTCTTTGGAGAGGGACATCATGCTGGGCAGAGTGGAGGGACAGCGCAGGAGGGGAAGGCCCTCTATGAGGTGGATTCATTCAATGACTGGGGTAATTGGGATGGGAGTGTCAGAGACAGTGCAGTTGGCACAGGACAGAGCAGAGTTTAGGGCTGTGGTACATAAGGTCCCTATGAGTCACAAGCGACTCGAAGGCACATAGCAACAACAACATATAAGTGAATGAATGAACTACAAAAAAGAAGGAATCTGAGAAGTCCTGACTGAAGATCTCTGATAAGATTTGTAACCAAGCCGGTGGTCAAGGAGTCTCTTCAAAGATCATTTAATGCCGGCGAATGCATTTTCACGCTCTCTCATATGGTTGTTGGCCATCCTCAGTTCTTCACTAGATGTTGGCTGGACGCTTCAGATATCCACGTGAGTCTTTTTTGTAGAATTCCTCACAGTATGCCAGCTGACTTTCTTTAGAGCAATAAATCAAAGAAGGATAGATACAAAGGGCAGATGCACCCCAGATGGAAACCACCTTCCCCCCCCCGCCCCTTGGATGGAGTTGGTCAGTAGATCAGACGCTCAATATATGAGGTTGTAAAATAAGGTAAAATCTAGACTGGGTGCTTTCAGCTCCCTCTCCTTAATCTGATCCAGTAGCTGCTAAATCCAAGAAAGGTTTTGGGGCAGAGTGCTTGGTCATGGTGAAAGCTGACACTGTTGGCAAGGTGGGGAGATTTCATGTCATCACAATCTGATAAGTCCCTTATCAGACATGTCATTGTTTTTGTTGTTGATTGCCCTTGAGTCAAGCATGACTCATAGTGACCCTATGAACAAAAGGCCTAAAGCCTTTCTATAACTATGTCATTTCTCCAAGTTCATCGAGTTTCCAGAGGCATGAGGTTTAGGAAGTAGATGCCACTTCTGCTTCCAAACCTGTCTTAAACTGGGAGTTCCACCAAACACTGTCCACCGTCCACCGTGGATAGCCATTATCTTTTAGCATTTGACCCCACAATGGCACAAGGTTCAGCATTCCAGCAAACCCTACCTCAATACATGGTGCTGGCAAAACTACACTTCTTTCTATCTGCAGAAAATGGAAACAGTATCCACATCTCACATCATCACAAAAATGAGTTTAAAGTGGATTAGAGACCTAGTGGTAAGTTCCAAAATTATAAAGATCATAAGGGACAAAATGAGATTGAATTTAGAAACGTTAGCCTATGGCATGAATAGGCATGGAAAGAAAGCCATAAACCCACAAGCAGGAGATAACAAAGTTGACAAACGAGACCTTCTAAAAATTAAGTCCCTTTATGTATAAAACCTTTTTCAAATTGTATAAAAAGAAAGCCTACAGAATGTGGTGGGTTGGAGGTGGGGGATAGTCGGCAATGACATTTAGGACAAGGGTCTCATAATGAAAAATTACAGAATACTATAGTTCCTCCATTAGATAAAGACAGTAACAAATTGGGCAAAAAAATATGAGAAAGCTTTTCAGAAAGGGAGATATTTGGATGGCCAACAGACACATGAAGAAATTCTCTAAAGCACTATAAATCAGAAGGTTGCAAATAAAAATAAAAATGAGATACCATCTCACTCCAGTAGCAATAGTAAAGTTTAATAGGACAACAAGCAATAAATGCTCAAGAAGATGTGGGGAGATTGGAACTCTCATGACTTGCTGGTGAGATTGTAAAATGATACAACTATTCTAGAAATTACTTTGATGTTTCCTCAAAAAGCTGAACATAGAAATCTCATAATACTCTTATAAAGATTTATGGCCTTAGAAACCTATAGAATTTTGCTTCATAGTCAGAATCAACTCTCTGGCAGTGCAATTGTTCTTGTTTTCTTATTTGCTTTGTTTTTTGGTTTTGTTTGTTTGTTTCACACTTTCCTTCATTGACATGCTTCATACACTCATTCACGTATGTTATGTTTTATAAAATTAAACATCATCGGACTACTCCCACAATTACCCCATTTGAGGGTCCAAGGGGGGGGGGAGCAGAGGTCTGAGCACGAGTAGGGAGGACATCACAGGTTCTCACAATTTGGTGGGTAGAGGGAGGCAGTAAAGTAAATTGGAAAGATTCTGCAGGGACCTGCTTTATTATTTTTAATGTAATACTGCCTATTTCAAAAGGAAGATCTGGTGGCCTACTAGGTAAGTTGTTCTTGTTGTAGTTCATTGCCATCCAGTTGAGGACAACTGATAGCAACCCTATGAACAAAAGGCCAGAAGACTTGCTCTAAGTATCATTGTTTCTCCAGGTTCATAGAGTTTCCAGAGGCATGTGGTTTAGGAAGTGAATGCCACTCCTGCTTCCAAACCTGTTTTAAAACTGGGAGCTCCATCAAACACTGTCCACCATGCGCAGCCGTTATGGCACAATGGCACAAGGTTCAGCTTCACAGAAAACCCAGATTACCTTAGTACTGCTAATTGACAGAACTTAGAAGAATGTTCCTCCGAAATGAAATAACAATAGCAATAGTAATAGGGCCTCAGGCCCAACCGATATTTAAATAACAAAGGCCCGCATAAAGTTTTCAGAGGCATGTGGTTTAGGAAGTGCATGCCACTCCTGGTTCCCAACCGGTCTTAAAACTGGGAGCTCCATCCAACACTGCTCATGATAGGTAGCCAATTATGGTGTTTGACACACCTATGGCCCAGTTGTTCATCATCTCAGTAACTCCAAGTTACTTGAGTAGAGCAAATAGATAGACCACTGCTGTACCACTTAAAAGAATGTTCATTCTAAAACTAATTACCAAATATTTTTTTACCAGTCTGTGGCTTTCTTTTTTTACCTTGTTGGAAAAGATTGTGGATGTGCATAGGAATTTAATTCTTAGAAGATCCATTCATCTATTTTATTCTCTCCCAGATGAAGTTTTTTCAGGATGCTTGGGAGACTGTTCATATTGTGGATTAGGCTTCTAGACTTCTTCAAAGCTTTTCTTTGATGAAGTCTATCATCTTTGGTTTTACTCCTAGGTCCTTGATCCACTTTGAGTTGGTTTTTTGTGTATGGGGTGTGGGTCTTGCTAGAGTTTTCTACAGACAGTTTTCCAATTTTGCCAACACCATTTGTTAAAGAGACTTTTGTTTCCCCACTTAACTGATTTCATCTTCTTGTAAAAAATCAGTCAACCGACCACAGGTAGATGAGCTGATTTCTGTGTTCTCAATTCTGTTCTATTGATCTATGTATCTGTCACTGTACCAGTACCAGGCTGTCTTGACCACCAAGGCTGTGTAGTAGGATTTGAGATGAGGAAGTGAGATGTCGCCTACCTTGTTTCTCTTTTTAAGGAGTGCAATGCTTATTTGAGATCTTTTTCCATTTCAGATGAAATTGAAAATTGCCTTTTCCATTTCATAGAAGAATGGAATTGCTATTTATATTGGGATTGCATTGAACATGCAAATTACCTTTGGTAGAATTGTCATTTTCACAATATGGAGTCTTCCTATCCAAGAGCATGGTATTCTTTCATTTCTCCAGGTCTCTTTTTGTTTATTGTAGTAATATTTTGTAATTTTCTTTGAAAAGGGCCTTTGTGTTTCTACTTAGATTTACTACCAAGTATGTAATCTTGTGATCAGCTATTGTTAGGTGTATTGTTTTTCTTAGCTCCAGCTCTGTATTCTCTTTGTCACTGCAGAGAAATCCAATTGACTTTTGTATGTTGATCTTGTATTCTACCACTTTGCTGAATTGGTTAACTATGTCCAGTAGTTTTCTTGCTGAGTCTTTAGGGTTTTCTAAGTTTACTGTCATATCATATCATCTGCATATAGAGAACTTCACTTCCTCTTTGCCAATTTGGATATCTCTTATTTCCTTCTCTTGTCTTATTGCTATCACTAAGACTTCCAATACAATATTGAATAGGAGAGGTGATAGTGAGTATCCTTGTTTAGTTCCTGTTCTCAAAGGGAATGTCTTTAATCACTCTCCATTGAGAATGATGTTGGCTCTTGGTTTTACATATATACTTTTTACTATGTTGAGGAAATTCCCCTCTATTCCTATTTTTTTTTAATGTTTTAATCAGGAAAGAATATTGGATTTTTGTCAAAGGCCTTTTATGCATCAATTGATAGGATCACGTGGTTCTTGTTTTTTGCTTTGTTAACGTGATGAATTACATTGATTGTTTTTCTTACATATCTGTTGGGAATACCACTTGGTCATGGTGAATTTTTTTTATGTACTGTTGGATTCTATTGACCAGGATTTTATTCAGGATTTTTACATCTATGCTCATGAGAGAAATTGGGTTATAGTTTTCTATTTTGGTGGTGTCTTTTGTATAAAGGAAATGTTTGCTTCATAGAATGAGTCTGGGTCAATTCCATATTTTTATATTTTCTGGAATACTTTATGTAGAATTGGTGACAATTCTTCTTTGAGTGTTTGATAAAATTAACTTCTAAAACCCTCTGGTCCAGGGCTTTTTTGTTTGCTTATTGTTGTTGTTGTTGTTGGAAGTTGTTTTATCACCTATTCAATTTCTTCTTTTGTAGTGGGTGTATTCAGATGTTTAATTTCAGTCTGTGTCAGTTTAGAAAGATTGTGAGTTTCAAAGTATTTGTCCAATTTTTTTAGGTTCTCATATTCGTTTGAATATAGGTTTTCATAATATTCCATTATTAACTTTTTATTTTAGTTGGTTCTGTTGTGACGTTGCCCCTTTCATCTCTTATTCTGATTACTTGAGTCTTTTCTTTCTTTTCCTTTTTTAATTTTGCTAGTGATTTGTCTATTTTATTTGAAGGACTAACTCCTGGTTTTGTTGCTAGTTTCAATTGTTTTTCTGTTTTCTCTTTCATCTATTTCTGCCCTAATTTTTATAACTTCTGTATTTTTTTAGAGATTGTCAGGTTTTCTTACTGTTCTTTTACAATTTGTTGGAGATGTTGGGTTAAAGAGTCAATGATATTTTTTCTCTTGCCTTTTTATTTGATTATCTTATTGCTATACAATGATTTCTAATAACTGTGTTGGCTGTTTCCTAGAGGTTTTGATAGATTGTGTTTTCATTGTCATTTGTTTCAAAAAATTTTAATTTCATTTTTTATTTCTTCCATTACCCATTCATGTTCTAGCAAGGTGTTGTTCAGCTTCCAAATGTATCGCCTTTTTCTTCATTATCTATTTGTAACATTGTGTTCTGAGAAGATGCTTTGTATTATTTCTATAATTTTTAATTTATTGATGCTTGTCTTGTGACCTAAAATATGCTCTATTCTGAAGAACATTCCATGCATATTCGAGAAGAAGGTATATTGCAATTTTGGGGGCTGCATTAGTCTGTATATATCTATGAGATCAAGTATGCTTTAATTCTTCAGCATCTTTATTGAATTTCTTTCTTGTAGTTCTATCTTTTCTTAAGAGTGGTGTATTGAAGTTTCCTACTACTGTTGTGTAGTTGTCTATGTTGTTTTTTCAGTTTTGTAAATGTTTGCTTTGTATAGTTTGTAGTTCTATCATTTGATGCATATTTATTATTTTATGTCCTCTTGTTCTAGTGATCCTTTAAGCATTATATAGTGACCTTCCTTGTCTTTTGTGATTTTTTTTTCTTTGCATTGAAATCTATTTTATCAGAGATTAGTATCACTACTCCTGCTTTTTTTCTGATTGCCATTTTTGGGGAGTTTTTTCCCCATTCTTTTATTTTTACATCTTTCCTTTTCTTTACTTTTCATGTGTGTCTCTTATAGAGAGCATATTGATGGGTTTTGGTTTTTTTATCCAATCTGCCACACTTTTTTTTTCTTCTTGTTTTCTTTAGTGGTGCATTTAAAACATTCATATGCAGTGTAATTACTGAGAAGCTAGGTTTTATTGCTATCATTTTGTTGAGTTCTTTTTGGTGGTGTTATTGGTTACTTTGGTCCATCCTTCTTTCTGTGACACCTCTGTAAGAAGGACGTGTCTTAGTGTTTACTGCAATGCTGGTCTTATTTTTACAAACTCCCTTAGGTTCTTTTTCTGAGAGTATCTTGGTCTGTCCTTCATATTTGATGGACACTTTTGCTGGCTACAATATACTTGGTTGACAGTTGTATTATTTGAATGTTTGATATATGTCATTCCATTGTCTTCTTGCTCAAATTATTCCTGCCAAGAAATCAGCGCTTAATCTTATTTGCTCTCTCTTATAGGTTACTTTTTGTTACTCCCTCGTTGCTTTCTGGATTCTCTCCTTATCTTTGGTTCTGGCAAATTTGACGATGACATGTCCTGATGTTGGCATCAACTTCCATAATAGCTTGCCTCTGGAAATCCTATGAACCTGGAGAGAGGATGAAAGGCACCCAAGCGTCGAGGACTCTCCTTCATAGGGTTGCTATGAGTCGCCTGTGACTTGACGGCACTTAACAACAACAACAACAACAACAACAACAACAACAACATTCTATATGATGTTTATTCAGCCTCTTCAATATATATTCTCTCATTCTTCTTTATGCCTGTAAAGTTTTCTTCTAGTAATTCTTCCACAACAGCTTTGGTGTCTTTACTTGCTTCTTCCTGTTCTGGAAATCCGATTATGTGCATGTTATTCCTCTTAATGGTGTGCCACATTTTTCTTAGGCTTTCTTCTTTTTCCTTTCTTTTTTTATTCTGGTTTTTTGTTCTAGCAGATCAGTGCTGACAATTCTCTCTCCTATTTCACTGGTTCTGTGTTCCATCTCTTCAACTCTGTTCATATGTCCCTCCATCATGTTGAGAACAACTGAGACATTGATTCTCAAATTCTCAATTGTGGATTCTTGTTTTTCCAGATCCTCAAATGCCTCATTAGTTTTATCTGCATTGTCTTGGATTTTTTTTTTAAGTTCCTCTTGGTTTTTGCCTGCTGAGAGTCCTGTAATTCTTTGAGTTTGTCTTTTGTTGTTGTTGTTGTTGTTGTTGTTGTTATGTGCTGTAGAGTCGTTTGGGACTTATAGTGACACTATGTACAACAGCCCTAAACCCTGCTCTATCCTGTGCCAATCGCACAGGTATCTCTGACACACCCATCCTGATTACCCCAGTCACTGAATCAATCCACCTCATAGAAGTCTTCCCCTCATGCGCTGTCCCTCCACCCTACCAAGCATGATGTCCCTCTCCAAGGACCTGTCTCTCCTTACAACATGTCCAAAGTATGTCAGATGAAGCCCCAGAATC
>NW_006399768.1:23943493-23953789 GCF_000299155.1 Elephantulus edwardii | reverse complement strand
ATACAATGACTCGTATATTCCTTCCATCTTCTTTTGATACCTCCTGGATCATTTAACATCCTACCTAAAGCATCCTTGATTATAGCAACTCGAGGTTTGAGTTTGTTCTTCAGTTCCTTGAGCTTAAGAAATGCTGAATGAGTTCAGCCCTTTTTATTCTCTGACTCTAGCTCCTTGCACATTTCATTGTAATATTTTGTTTTGTCATTCCGTGCTGCCTTTTGGCATCTTCTGTTCAGCTCTTTAGTGTCTTGAATTCTTCCTCGTGCTTTGGCTTCTCTATGTTCCAGTGCAATCTTTAGAGTTTCTTCTGACATCCATTTTGGTCTTCTCTTCCTCTTCTGTCTTTGTAATGACCGTTTGTACTCCTCCTGGATAATACATTTAACATCTTCCCACAACTTATCTGGTCTTCGCTCATTAGTGCTCAAGGCCTCAAACCTGTTCCTGAGATGATTCTGATATTCAGGTGGGATGAAATCAAAGTTCCTGTGGATTCGATTTAATTTTCCTCAGCTTCAGCTTGAACTTGCATATGAGTAATTGTTGATCTGTTCCACAATCAGCTCCTGGCCTAGTTTTCACAGCTGATATTGAGCTTCTCCAGCGGTTTTTTCCCACAGATGTTATTGATCTGATTCCTATGCATACCATCAGTTGAAATCCATGTGTATAACCAGCATTTATGTCTCTTAAAAAATGTATTTGCAATGAATAAGTCATTGATTGTGCAAAATTCAATCATTCTATCTCCAGCTTCATTTCTGTCACTAAGTCCATGCTTTCCAACCACTAATTCTTCTTCCCTGTTCTCCACTTTTGCGTTCCAGTCACCCATTATCATCAATGCATCTTGATTAAATGTTCGATCAATCTCCGACTGTAAGAGTTGGTAGAAATCATCTGTTTCTTCTACTTTGGCTCTGGTTGTTGGTGCATATATCTGAATAATAGTGGTATTCACTGCACTTCCTTGTAAGCATATTTGTTCTTTTGAATTCTGTGTCAGAAAGTTCCATCAGACTTTCTGGCTTCAGGCAATCCATTGATATTGGGTTACATTTTGGGGGTGATATCTTGTTTTGGTTTTCTGTAGGATGTGAGGTAGTCTGCTTCTTCCGTGACATTGCTGTGGTAGAGTTTTTCTTACCTGAGGCCTTAGTAGCTTGTTGGTCTGGAAACCTTGGCTCAGGAAATCACTGCTCCAGGGTAGGGCAGGTAGCTACCCTGTCTGAGTTTCTCTCTGAATTTTTGACTCAAGGGAAGGCTTGCTTCAGCTGCAGAGAGATATGGCCTGTGAGTTAGCAGTCTGCTCTGTCAGGCAACTGCTGTAGTTAGGCTAGTGCCCAGGTCTAAAGACAACTCAAGCTGTGTTAGGAGAAAATAAATGGGATTACTTGTGATATTGCTGTCCCTGGTGCAGTTCAGAGGGACAAATCTTCCAGGCAATGAGGCCACCAAATGGAGGCCGTAGGGCCACCAGGCAGAGAAGCCAGGCAGCAGGGCTGAGGTCCTTCAGGCAGCAGGGCCTCTGTCTAGTGCTCCACGTAGGAGAGCAGTCCAGGCCACACGAAAAACTTTTTAATACAGGTACCTAGTTGAATGCAGGAGTGGCATCCATTTCCTAAACAATATGTCTCCAGAAACTCTGTGAACTTTGATAAATGTCACTAGTTGTAGAGGGGCTTCAGGCCTTTTATTCATAGGGTTGCTATGAGTCATGCTCAACAACAATAACAACAGTTAATTGACTGGAACAGATCCATGGCTGCTGACGACACGTGTGGCACCCATGCTCTTTTCAATTGCTTTCTATGCATCTGATGGCTGGACAATGAGTAAGGAAGGCTGAAGAACAATCAATGGCTTTGAATTGTAGTTTTGGTGAAAGGAGATGTTTACTATACCATGGACTGCCAAAAGAACATAAAAACTGTCTTGGAGGAAGTATAATCAGGTAAAATCTCATGCCTATATACATTCATTTGTGCTCAAACGCTTATATTTTGGTCTTAACTAGAGTTATTGTCACCTTTTGTTGTTGTTAGGTGCTCTCAAGTCAACTCTAACTCAGAGCTACTCTATGTACAACAAAATGGGCCCTGCTTATTCTTGTGTCATCCTCACAATCTCTTCTGTGCTTAAGTCCATTCTTGCAATCTCTATATCAGACCATCTTCTTGAGGATCTTCCTTTCCTAACTGACTGTCTGTTCTATCAGCTCTTCCTTATTCATTGCCAAACTTAAAGATGCATATGAAACAAATGAAAATCTCATGGCTTAGGTAAGGCTTAGCTTAGTCTTCAAACTTTTTTTTTCTTTTGTACTCTTTGGTCAAGAGGTCTTCGACAGCATATTGACAAATTAAGATAATAATATAATATAATATAATATAATATAATATAATATAATATAATATAATAAATATTTGATTTCTTGACCCTCTAAGTATTGGCAATCTTTCCTTTTCAGAGTTCTCAATGTCCTCATTTCCTTCAGTGTATGGTGTACACTACATCTACATTCACTGCTACCATTCCAATTACTAAAAATAAAAATTCTCTGTGTGAGAGATGCAACTCAAAACCACAATGAGATGCCATCGCACTCCAGTAGAAGTAGCAAAGTTTAATAGGATAGCAAGTAAGAACTGTTGGAGAGGATGTGGAGAAATAAGAACTCTTATACACTGTTGGGATTGTAAAATGGTTCGGTCACTCTGGAAAGCAGTTCAGCGTTTCCTCAAAAAGCTGAATATAAAAATTCCATACTAACCAGTTATTCCACTGCTTGAAATATACCCTAAGAAAATAAGAACTAAGGTACAAACAGAGACTTGAACACCAATGTTCATAACAGTGTTATTAACATGCAGGAACATGAAAACAGCCCAAATGTCCAACCACAATTGAATGGATTGAGAAATTATAGCACATTCACACAACGAAATATTATGCAGCATCTAAGGGTAATGATTTTGTAAATCACTATCTAATTTGGGAGGGACTGGAGATCATTATGCTAAGTGAAGTAAATCCCATAGAGACAAATACTGTAAAAGAAGATTATTGTAGAATGAGTATGAGGATCTAAGTGGGGGAGGGTGGATGGGCAGGGTGGGGGGGTTTGGAAGGGCTAATCATAGGTTGCTCAATCTCATGGGTGGATAAAAGAAATGGGAAAGATCTGGTGTGAAAAACAATGTATATGAAAGCTAGTATAAAATAAAAAATTTATTTAAATTAAAAACAAAAATAAAATTCTCTATGATCTAGCTCTCTTTCCTGTCTTATTTTCTCTCTCATGTACTGCTGTCCCTTGTTAATTATCAATGAATCTTGCTGTCTTTCTTATAAAAAAGAATCATACAGTATTTGTCCAGATATGCTTGACTTATTTCACACTATCTGTCCAAATATGCTTAACTTATGTCACTTTGCATTTGCCTTGTTATATTTCTTTCAGATTAATTAGTTTTACTTACAGCAGTCTGTGGTTTAGTAAATAATTTTAACCAGCACCACAATTCTAATACTCAAATTCTTTTGTCTTATTTTTCCAATGTCCAGTGCTCACATGTATGAGAGGTTCTTGAAAAACCCATCATGTAAAAATTTATAACAACGAGTATCTGTAAAATGAAATTTTGTTGTACAATACGTAGTAAATTGCACTGCTATTAGCTACACATCTCTGGTGGTTTGAATCCATCAGTGAATCTGTGGGAGAAAGATGGGTGGTCTCCTTTTGTGACTGATAACCTTAGGAACCCAACTGAGGGTTGCAGTAGCAGTTACAATGAGAATTATGTGTAAAATGAAAATGTAGCTTTCTCTTACAGCCAACTTACTCTTACTTTCTGGTGAAGCAAAAAACAAGATGCTGTCTATTTCAGGGAATATTTTAAGGTAAGGAAAAAAGTACACTTTAAAGGATATTTCATACATATTATCTCTTAGAATCACCAAAAGTACTCTTTGGGTTGTGGATCTGGTTTCTTAGGGTATATTCCTATTAGTGGAATTGCTGGGTCAAATGGTATTTCTATTTCCAACTTTCTGAGAAAGCGCTACACTGCCTTCCATTAGGGTTGCACCAATTTACATTCTCATCACCAGTGATTAAGAGTTCCAGTCACTCCCCATACTTGCCAGTATTTGCTGTTTCCTGCCCTGTTGAATTTTGCCATTGTAGCTGAAGTAAGATGATAGCTTATAGTTGTTTTAATTTGCTTCTCTCTAATAGCTAAGGATTGTTAACCTTTTTTCATCTGTTTTTCATCTGAATGTCCTCTTTGGTGAAGTGCTTGTTCATATCCTGTTCTCATTTTGTGATTGGATTGTTAATATTTTTCTTCTTGATATTCTGGAGTATTCTATAAATTTGAGATATAAGCCAGTTGTCAGATATAGATATGTCATTGCCAAATATTTTTTTCCCAGTCTGTGGGTTTCCTTGTCACTCTGTTGCAGAAGTTTTTGGACGTACTCAGGAATTTAATTCTTTTTTTTTTTTTTTAGGCTCTATATTTTTTTTTAATTTAGGTTTATTTTTCATTTCAATGAACATCTACAGAAATTTTGGGATTCCATTCATTCATTGTTGCACCCTTCTCCCCACACAAACCCCTCCCCCCTCCCCCCCCATTTGCTCCTCTCCTTGAAAAGCAAAAGAAAAACGCCCTCATTGGTACTTAATTCTTAGAAGGCCCCATCTGTCTATTTTATTCTCTCCTGGTTGTAGGTTTTTCATTATGCTTGGAAGACTTGTTCATGCTATGGATCAGGAATTTGAGAGCTGTTCCTAGCTTGCTCTTGATGAATTTAGTCTTTCAGGTTTTTTCCTAGGTCCCTGATCCATCTTGAATTGCTTTTTTTTATGTGTGTATTGTGCAATATTTGGGTTTTAAGTTTTCTGTAGATGGTTTCCAATTTTGCCAACATCATTTGTTAAAGCAGCTGTCGTTTCCCCATGTAACTGATTTTTGTCTTCTTATAAAAGATCAGTTGACTACAGATAGATAAATTGGTTTCTGGATTCTCAATCCTGTTCCATTGATGTATGTGTCTGTCACTGTGCCAGTACCATAGTGTTTTGACCATCATGGCTGTGTAGTAGGATCTGAGATCAGGAAGTGTGATGCCTCCTATCTTGTTTCTCTTTTTCAGTAGTGTTTTGCTTATTGGGGGTCTCTTTCCATTCCAGATAAAATTAGAAATTGCTTTATCCATCTCTTTGAAGAATGGACTTGGTATCTGTGTGCACATCCACATTTATTGCTGCATTATTTATAATAGCAAAGAGATGGAAGCAAACCAAGTACCCATCAATAAACGAATGAATGCAGCCATAGAAAAACTATGGTACCTCCACACAATGGAATACTATGCAGCATTGAAAAACCATAAAATGATAAGACATTACACAACATGGGGGAGCCTTGAGAACATTATGCTAAGTGAAATGTCTCAGTCACAATAAGGTAAATACTGCATAGTATTGTTGTTATAAAATAGGGCAGATATGCTGGTGTTGGAGAGGGAATGGGGAAGTGGTGGGTAGAAAATAAACACTGCATTGGAACTAATGAAGGGAAGAACTGTTTGAAAGGAATATATGATTATACATTATATGTATAAGAAGAGTTTGGAACAAGGAGGGCATTGTAGAGGGTGGCTAGGGGAGGGAGAAGGAAGAGGGGAGAAAGTATGCAATAAAGATGAAATTAAAAATTTAAAAAATCATATTATAATGTGTAATGTCACAAGGAGGTTACATAGGGCCATTCATGAGCTCCAGAACCAATGCAGCATTCATGTCATCCACAGGGAGGCCCTTGCTTGAAGCCTCAGTCACCCTCTGACATGGGTTGGGTTCTTGTCTACCTTGCTCCCTCACATCTGTGCCTGGCTGGCTCTAGGTCCTAGCCCTTCATGGGGTCCTAGGCGTAGAAGAAGGATCATTGTGTCCCTTTTGCCAAGTCATACACAGGAAAAAGCCCTGCAACCTGTGGCAGTCTGCACTTCACTCTGTCTGAGGGAACATGACATCAAATGACAAAATTCCATGGAGAATCAAAAGAGAGTATAAGAGAAAGAAAAATTTTCTCCTATCTTTTTAAAAAAAATCTCTCCTAATCTGTGGGCTGCCTTTTTATTTTCTTAGCAATGTTGAAGTTTGTTTGTGTAAATAATATTTTATTATGTCTCAAGTAGAGATTTGCAAAGCAGTTTATATTTCCATTCAACAATTTTCAAACAAATTGTCCAGTGACTTGGTTATTTAGAATTCATGAATATTTTCATTATTTCTGTTATGTTTGTTCCATTTCAATTAACCTAATTTCCTTTAACACTTTATTTTTGAAAGAATTTGTTCTCCAAAACAATGTACTTGAATTTTACAAATAAACTAGTATTTTTAAAAAAATAAAAATCATTATAGAGTTGCACAATTCAATGGGGGCATGAAGGAAATGAGAAGGATCTTGTGTGAAAAACAATGTACTCAAACATTATTAATATCTCAGCATAAAATTTAAAAAAATTAAAATAATCTTTATTTAAAAAAATAAAAGTCACCTTTATTTTTAAAAAGTTGTTGACTATTTGGTTTCATCTAGGTAATTTTTTTAAAGGAAGACAGTATTCACAGGCAATAATCATTATTTTGTGAGGCAATGTATTTATTATATTACTGAGCTACAGTTTTTATTCTTTTTTGAATAAGAGTCCTGTCTTGTTTTTTTCCCCCTAGTTGTTGTGTGGTCGAGTTTGAAACGGACTCAGAGCTGACCATCAGTGGTTCCCTTTCTGACCCCCTTCCCAGGTAGTTAATCACTGGGGAGGAGATTGCCTGTAGGACCCACAAAATATGTTGACATAACAAATCTCGCTTCTTATACAATTAAAGTAATTTTACAGGTGTAAGAGGATCCAAGGCTCTGAAAAGTTAAGTAACCTGCCAAAATATACACAACTTAACTACTGAAATGTGATGACCACTGAAATGTGAACTTGAGTCTCCTAAATTCAGATGATCTTTTCACCTCACCAGACTGCCAGGAAAAATACAGGTGAGGAGTTTGCATAATAAGTTAATAAATTCTTTTCTGTTTAATGTTGAAGGGATATAGATAAGATTATTTTGACTTAAAGAGGCATTTGTGTTTCTTCAAGGGATTTAATAGACTGGTTTTATTACTCTTATTACATAGATTGTTTTTTAAGAAAGAAAAATACTTCCTTAGTATCTTCCAAGTTATGTCATAGATCTGACTGATTCAAGAGAAATTAAATTATCTGAGTGTTTGCCAATAGGATGTTTTTGAACACACCTATTTCTTACTTCTGATGGTACTACATGTCCAGTGTGTAAAGGTGTGTGCAATCTGATTTACTAATAGCGGTTAAAATCTAAACTCACTTCTGGATTAGGGAAAATTCAGATATACTTAATTCCTATGGTGAATCAGTCTCTGTATAAGTGTTTATTTTCTTGTTCTGTACTTTCAGATTGGATCCTATTGGCACAGGAGGAGATTGCCCCTCTTACTCCAGCGGAGCATCTGGTGGATGTATAAATGTTTTAGAGATAACACAATTATTCTGATTCCCAGAAGACGCTGACTCTGCAAGAATCACAACCACCTGGTTCTTTTGAAGGATTAGGTTGCAAAACACACTTTTCTGGGTGTGTGTGTGTGTGTATTTTATAATAAATTGGGTGAAAATAAGATCAATTTTCCATTCAACAATTAATACACATTTTGAGTGAATGTTTAAAAAGTTGGTTGACCATTCAACAAGTCATAGATATTTTATTTAATGAAATATCTTGATTATAATCCATACATTATAACATCACTCATTTTACCATGCCTCTGTTTTCTATTTCCATTCCTCCTTCTCTCCTAACCTTTCCTGTGTTCTGAGTTTTGTCCTTAGGCAAATGCTCCCCTTTTGACAGTGAATAGTGTTTAACTGAAAATTGAGCAGTGGGAGTGAGTTCATTTCCTGGTCTAAAGGATGAATAAAACAATTATGGGGGGGGAAGGGGCCTACAAGTCTCTAAAAGACCAATACGCCTGGTCTTTTTTTATGAATTTGAGTTTTGTATCACATTTCCTCTCCCATTCTATCCTTCTAAGGTAATCCCTTTGTAAACAATCAGTTGTGATCAGAAACACCATCGTATTCTTTTGGTGTTAAGGTTACCAGAGACTGAGATTTGCATGATTCCTTAATCCTTGGAACCAAAGTTTCCATGTATCTATAAATTTCTTCACTCTTCTTTGCTTGACGTGTGGAAACAAATAGTTACATATTAGATGGTCACCCACAATTTTTAAGATCCCAGTGGCTACTTTCTAAAAGTAGAATGTAGAACTTGTTCTTTGTGAATTATGTACCAATTTACCTTGATATCTCTCAAGCCTATAGTCCTGAATGCCCAGTCTTCAAGGTGTTTGGTTATGGCTAAGCAGTTTTCATAACTCTTCTTCCTGTGTGTCTACTATATTCTTGGCACATTTGCAGTATATATAAATTCAAATGTAGAACTACCCTCTGCCGGGATAAACTAGATGTCTGAGATTTATGAAAAATTAAATTCTTTTATGCATCAAAAGAATCTCCAAAAGAGTAAAAAGAGAACCTACCAACTAGGAAAAATAGTTGGGTGAGATACATCTGACAAAGAAATAATATCTAATATTTATAGAAAATCCCAGTTCCTCAACCAAAACAAGGCAGACAACCCAGTTACAAAATGGATAGAAAACATGAATAGACATGTCACCACATAAGACATTCATATGGTCAAAAAACACATAAAAAAATGTTCAAGAATGTTAACTACTAGACAGATGCAAGTCAAAACAACAGTGAGATATTATCTCATCCCAGCAACAATAGCAAAGTTCAACAGACAGTAAACAACAAATACTAGTGAGGGTATTGAGAGATTGGAACTCTCATACATTACTGGTGGGAATGTATAGGGTGAAATCACTGTATAAAACAGTTTGAGACTCTCTTAGAATGTCAAGAATAGAAGTACCATTTGATTCAACAAAACTACTACCAGGTTATAAATAATAAATAAGAGCTGCCACACACAGAGAAGAGGTCATGGCACCAGGGATATCACTATTGATGTCAAGTGAATCACAGCAGAAAACAGAGACCACCAGAAGAATATCTTATCTGTTCATTATTAACTATGCAAAAGCATTTGACTGTGTGGACCACAACAAATTATGACTAATATTGGCAAGAATGCAAATCCAAAACACTTAATCATGCTCATGTGAAAACTACACCTAGATCAAGAAGCTATTGTCTGAACAGAAAAAGGCAACACTATGGTCTAAAATCAAGAAAGATGTGCATCAGAGCTCTAACCTTTCTCTATATCTGTTTAATCTGTGTGCCGAACAAATCATTCAAGAAGTTAGACTTTATAAAGAACATGGCATTAGGATTGGAGGAAGACTCATCAACAGCTTTCTGTGTGATGCAGATGACACAACCTTGCTTATTAAAAGTGAAGAGGGCATGAAGCATTTGTAGCAGAAAAATCAAGGGCTACAGCTTTCAATATGAATTATACCTCCGGATCAAGAAAACAAAAATTCTCACCACTGGGGCAATAGGCACATCATGATGAAGAAAGGATTGAAGTTGTTAACAAGAATATCCTCCTTGGATCCACAATCCGCTAGCAGGCAAGAAATCAAGAGATGTGTTGCACCAGAGACAAGGATAGTGAAACTCCATCTCACATTCTTTGGACGGGCCAGTCCTTGGAGAAGAACACTTAAAAAAATAGAGGGTCAACATAAAAGAGGGAGATCCATTGTCACAGTGGTAGTGGCAATGGGCCCAAGTGAATCAAAGATGATGAGGATGACACAGGATAGGCCAAGGTTCATATCTGTTGTTCATAGGGTCACTGTGAGTCACAATTGACTCAACAGTGCTCATAGTGACCCTATGAACAACAAATCTGAACCTTGTCCTATCATGCACCATCCTCATCATCTTTGATTCACTTGAGCCCATTGCTAGCAACGATGTAAATCTGGAGACTGAGGTACACCTGATTCAGGCCGTGGTCTTTACAATTACTATCAGAGAGATGGACAATGACTAGGAATGATAGAAGAAGAATAGATGCCTTTGAATTGTGGTGATGGAGAATTGTTGTTGTTGTTGTTGTTGTTATGTGCCGTCGAGTCATTTGTGACTCATAGCGACCCTATGCACAACAGCCCTAAACCCTGCTCTATCCTG
>NW_006399768.1:23905504-23941524 GCF_000299155.1 Elephantulus edwardii | reverse complement strand
TTGGTGGTCTGTTCCACAATCAGCTCCTGGCCTAGTTTTCACAGCCGATATTGACCTTCTCCAGCGTTTCCTTCCACAGATGTAGTCGATCTGATTCCTATGCATACCATCAGGTGAAGTCCATGTGTATAACCTGGACTGATGGAGAATAGTATTTAATATACCACGGACCATCAAGAGAACCAACAGGCTTATCCTGGAGAGAGTGAAACCAGGCTGCTTCTTGGAGACAAGGATTTTGAATTTTTGTCTCATATGCTTTGGCCATGTGGCCAGGAGCTACCAGTCCTTGGAGAAGGACATCATGCTTAGAAGGATGGAGGGACAGCAGAGAAGATGAAGACCCTGAATGAAATAGATTGGCACATTAACTGGGTTTATAGGGGTAAGTGTGTCAAAAACAGTGAGAATGATTCAGGATAGGGCAGAATTCAGAGCTATTGTGCAAAGGGTTGCTATGAGAAACAACCACCATCGATTATGATGTTATCTATTGGCCAATTGGTGAGGATTATTGTTTTCTTGGTGTTGAGATATAATTCATACCAACGGCTATAATCCTTGATCTTCTGCATCAGGTGGGTTAAGTTCTCCTCATTATTAGCAAACAAGGTTGTGTCGTCTACATAATCCAGGTTCTTGATGAATTTTCCTCCAATTCTTATGCCATATTCTTCTTCATAATGTCCAGCTTCTCAAATTATATTTACTTATTAGCTAGATTGGTCTGGTAAAAAGATACAACCAGATACACATCTTCCCAATTTTAAACTATACAATCATCTCTTGTTCTGTTCAAGCATCTGCTTCTTAGTCTATGTGTAGGTTTCTCATGAACACAGTGTTCTGGAATTCGCATTTTTCTCAATATTAGCCCTAATTTGTTGTGCTCCATTATCCATAGTTGTCAAATACATAGTCAAGAAAACACAACTAGTCATCTTTCTCATGTTCTCTACTTTCAACGAATATCTGTCTGACATAAGCAACGATATCCCTCATTCCATGGCCTCTTCTGAATTAAAACAATAGACAGAGCTACAAGCTGATAAACAGCAGGATAGAAATAATTAGTGAAAAGATAAAAAAATTAAGAAAAGAAACCCCCAAGAGCCAAAAAAAGAAAACAATATTTTTTTAAGAAAAAAACAAATCCCACAGAACAAAAATAAAATATAGGAAAGGGAAAAAATAATACAACGAAAAATATGAATAAGAGAAGGGGGGAGAGAGCACAGAGAATGAAGAAAAGAAAGGAAAAAGAAGAAAGAGAAAGCAAAAACAATGAGTGAAACAAAAGGAAAAGGAAAATAGGAGAAAGCGGTATATCACTCGGATTATCATGGTAAAAATATGCACAACATAATATAAAGCAAAGCAGCCATTTATACATGTATAATTCAATGGCATTTGTTAAATTCTTCAAGTTTTCAACTTTTCTTGCAATTATAAAGAACTCTTAAAGAACTTTGTGAAAGTGAAATCTGTTATGATTCTGATTTCCTTTCATGATGTATTTGAATTTTATATGACACTGGCACAGTAAGGAAAAGCCAAGACTCTTAAGTCTTAGCCCAATGTTCTTAACATAATGATAAGAAGCTCTGATACAAGTCAAGGGCTCAGGTTGTATATGTTGGGTACGTCAATATCTTAGAAAAAGGCATTCTCCCACTCTTTTAGGTTGCAAATTTTTATGAGTCGTGTTTAAGACTAATAACTAGAATATTAGTTTGAAACACCAATTTAAGAGAAGAAAATAGATAAGTGTTCTAATAAATGTTCTTGAGGAGATATCCAAACTAAACAGTTCTTTCTCAGAAGCAAGTCTAATATAGTATGTGATGCAGTTTGGGCTCTCTAGAAAGCACAGAGAAGTAACCACTTTTAAGGTGAAGACAGAAAGTGTGAGCTTTCTCATCCCTGCAAACTGCTTTCTGAGGTAAAAATTAACCATTTCAACTCTCTGCAAACTGCTTAAATTCTATTGAGGTTTTATGTAGAAATTGAAGTTATAAACTGGGGTTATAAAGTTATAAATGTATGTATTCATGAGAATGACAGAGAACATTTGCCATGAGTACATGCACAATTTATGCTGGTTGCCCTGGTAACTCAACAATCCTTTTGGATAATTCCAAAAAGACATGAGACAAGGACAGCAAGGCCAAGGTCTGTCAAAACACTGTCCCTGTGCTTAGACCTTCCCTGAGAACATCCATATGTAAAGCACAAAAGTCCCAAAACCATGAACAGGAAACCCGTGGAACACTCATTGTGAATCCAAAACACTGACCTAGTGTGATTTGCACAGATAGAAAAATGTGTAGTCTTGGTTTCTTTCCTATGATAGAGTTCCACCACCTGAAAGAGGAAAGCGCACAGAATTGGTATAGTTCTTATCCACTTACTTGGCTGCAACAGATGATTGCTTTTTAAAAAAATCAAAAAGGGGGAGAGACAATGTTTTCAACAAACACCCAGAATTTGTCTATTCATATACAAGCTAGAAGCTCTCTTTCAAAGGGCCAAGGTACAGCTATTGTTCAAAGTATAAATGGTACTTATGATATTGCTTTTTCTAAAAATATGAGAAAATCAATCTGATAATTTTTTTTTGTTAAATGTCAAGTTTTGGGGTTTTATTTTTATTAAAAAATGCACTCTACACTGTTGTATCTCTCCCGTATATCTAGTATACACTATTAGTTCAATAAGTGATTGATCAATATTCCATTATCAATCTATCTCCATCACTGGGTTTTTCCAAAATCACATCTGTTTTATATACGAGAAATCGTTGACACTACCAGAAAGTAAAAAATATACTCAGCAAATTCTAGATGGGTTTTCAAAGTCATCTAAGAAATTCATAAACAGAGATAACATCATTGAAATAGCTACATAACATCTAAATAGGACAATTTAATTGAGATGCTTGCTGTCTGCTTTGAAATGGGCAGTCTTCACTTGATATAGTGATTAAAAATCATAACTTCCAGATCTTTAATTCTTTTCTTTCCTGGCTTTTGACTAATAAGAGAAATATTAGATAGATGGTTTAGATCAGAGTTGGACCCATATTACAATGATCTAGGGATTTTGTTTTAAAAACAACCCAAGTGTCCATCACTAATAATGGCTAAATGTAAGATGGGATTATAAACTTGTAATGAAATATTATTCAGCAATAAAAAGGAATGAAGTTTTGATACTTGCCAAAATATAGATGAACCTTGAAAACATTATGCCAAGTGGAATTAATCAGATACAAAGGATAAACAATTCATCTTACTTAGATTCACAATCAACACCCTTGATACCCATAGTCAGGATCAGACAAATATTGCTTTAGGCAAGTCTGCTGTCAGGGGCCGCTTCAAAATGCTTAAGAGTAAGGATGTCAGTTTGAAGACTATGCTATACCTAATTCAAGCCACGGTCCTTTCAATCACCTGCTATGCATTTGAGAACTGGACATAGGGATGACAGAAGAAGAATTGTTGTCTTTGAGTTGTGATGTTAGAGAAGAGTGCTGAACATCCCATGTACTAATATAAGAATGAACAGGTATGTCTTGGAAAAGGTGTAGCCAGAGTGCTCCTTGGAGACAGAGATGATAAAACTGTGTCATACATACTTTGGACATGTTGCTAGAAGAGGTTATTCCTCAGAAAGGGACATTGAGCTTGGGAAGATGGAGGGATAGTGAAGGAGAGGGAGACGCTCAACCAAGTGGATTGACATAGTCACTGCAGCAATGGGCTTAAGTGAATCAGAGATTATTAGGATGGCACAGGATAGGACAGGGTCAGATCTGTTGTTCATAGAGTTGCTATGAGTCATATTCAACTTGACAGCATCCACCTAACAACAGCAACATACGTCTCAAAGCTGGGCTATAAATAAGGATATTGTTGTTGTTGTGTACCTTAGAGTTGGAACTGACCCATAATTGAGCCTCCAGTGGGTTTTCAGAGGCAGTTAATCACACAGAAAGAGATTGTCCATCCTTCTTCTGTGGAGCAGCTGGTGGACTCGAACTGTATGCCTTTAGGATTGCAGAACAGCTTCTTGCCACTGGGCTACCAGAGCTCCCTATGCCTTTGAATTGATGCCACCTCGAGAACATAAACAATACTTACTAGTAAAACCTTGCTGAAAATTGTTGGGAAAATTACTGGAGCAAGCATTGGTAGGGAACTGCCAAAACATCCAGCTTGATTCAGAAGAGACTTAGAATGATGCATAACCTTGCTTATATCAAGTGGATCTTAGCTGAAATTAGAAAATAGCAGAAAGATATTTACTTGTATTTTACTGACTATGCAAAAAAGCATTTGGCAGGGAGCTCTGGTGGCCAAGGAGCAAAAAACTGTGCTGCAATCCCATAGGCATGTGGTTCAAATCCACCACATGCTCCACTGGAGAAAGAGGGACAATCTCCTCCTGTGCCAGCTGGATCTGATTTGGTGGTACACAACAAGGAAAAGAAAAAAAAGCATTTGACTGTGTAGATGAGATTATTTGCTCTGTGTGCACTTAATAGGTGAAGTGAAAGGATATAATCTTTACACATGCTTTTTCTATTTTAAACTATGAGGTATCCCCTGGTTCTGTTGGAAGGACTGCTTCTTGGTTCATGTACAGATTCTCCATGGGCGCAAGTAAGTGTTCAGGAATTGTTAATCTTCTCAATGTCATCCATAATTTATTATGATATTTGGCAGTTCCCTGTTGATGTATTGCTCCACTCATTTTCCAACTATCTTCAGCAAGATTTTACTTGCATATTAATTAATTGTATTGCTACATAATGTCTTCATTTTGTTGAATCATCTTTCAGAATCGGCACAAATATGAATCTCTTCCAGTTAGTTGGCCGCTCAGCCAAATTTCATGGCATAGACTATTGAGCATATCCAGGGGTACATTTGTTTCCTGAAATACCTCAATTGACATTTCATCAACTTAGGGAGCTCTGGTGGCCTAGTGGTGAGGAGTGTGCTGTCAACCTAAAAGCAGATGGTTCAAATCCACCAGCTTTTCTGCTGAAGAAAGCTGAGCAGTCTCCTCCTGTGATTTACAGCTTATTAAAACTCTCTGGTGAATCAACTATGAGTCACTTTTGACTCAACAGCACATAAGAACAGCAACAGGGAGTTTTCTTGTTTTTTTCCAGTGCCTCCAGGTCATATTTGAATTTTCACTTTAGTACCATTGGTTCTTGGTTATATGCTACTTTCTGAAATGGTTTATTATTGTACAATTTTTTTGTACAGTGACTCTATATTCCTTCTGTTTTCTTTTGATACTTCCTACATCATTCAACGTTTTGCTCAAAGAAAAAAAGCACTTCTTTCTTTCTAACTATTGAAACCTGAGAAAGAACATCATTCTTGGAAAAGTAAAAGAGATGCTCAATGAGATGGATTGACAGCTACTGAATAATGAGCTTAGCACAGTAGAGAATGTGAGCATGAAGGATTGGGAAGAGTTTTATTCTATTGTGGATAATGTCAGCATGAGTCAGAGTTGACACGACAGCATCCAACAATAAAAATAGTCATTATAGAGAAGATATTGGCTGTGCTTACAAAAACACAAGAATATAGCAAGAAAAGCTCAGAAATGTCCCTAAAATTCAAATAGTGGAATCTCATGAACTACATTTATGACTTCTGTATTATGACCTCTGTATAACATATAATTAATTAACTCACTTATTGTTTCATTCATATTTATTATATAAATACATGATTTTTTTTTAAATAGATCTTTACTAAGTGGGTATGCTGGTAGCCTTGAACTACGTGCCTTTGGGATTGCCGGGCAGTTTCTCTGCCATTAGGCCACCAGGACCTGTCTTTTATTTTGTTCAAACTTTCCTCTAGGTCGTATAGCCCTGGTGTGTCCACTTGCTGTACAGCGGTCACTTGTGGTTGCTGTGAGGCTGAACACTGTGACGCTGATGTCTCAAATGCGCTAATGGTTGGTTACCCATGACGGACAGTGTGGGGTGGAGCTGCCCGATTAAAACAAGCTTGGAAGGAGGAGTGGCATCCACTCCCGTAATAGCTTGCCTCCAGAAACCCTATGAACCTGGAGGGAGGATGGGAGACAAACAAGTGTTGAGGACTTTCCTTCATAGGGTCGCTATGAGTCGCCTGCGACTCGAGGGCACTTAAAAAAAACAACAACAAATACACAATGAGTGTGTGTATCTGTGTGTACTCATTGATTCCATGTTTGTTATCCAGAAACAGAGACAAGCTTAACATTGCCAAGGATTTAATTTTAGTTGGAATCACAATGAATACCCCTGGAGGCATCAGTTAAGGAACTAAACAGCACATCACATTGGGCAAATTGGTTGCAAGGACTTTTTCGAAGTGTTAAAAATGAGAGATATTACATAGAGGACTAAGGTGTGTCTGACTCAAGCCAGGGTATTTTCTATCACTACATGTACCTGTGAAAGCTGGACAAGAAATAAAGAATACCAAAGAAGAATTATGGTGTTGATAAAATAGAAATATGCTGTGGACTATCAAGGAAGATCTAGTAGTGGAGTCTGCAGGGAGCTGTACTGGCATCATCACTCATTGAGTTTAAAATCACCAGCAATGCTATGAAAAGAAGACGGGCAATCTTCTCTAGTGAGATTTACAATTTCCTGAAAACCGGCTGGAGAGTCTGTAAAGAGTTAATTCTGATTAAACAGCTATGAGAGATGATGGACCACCAGAAGAATAAACTAATCTGTATGGGGAAAAAAAGGGAAGATAGCAAGATTTCTTCTCACGTACTTAGTAAATTTTAGTAGGAGGAGCCATGTTTAATAAAGAGTCAGTGAAAAAGAGGAAGCTAGATTGACACAGTGGCTTTAACAACGGGCTCTGTTCTAGATTGAAACTGGTTCACTCAAAACACATGTGTGCAACAATATAATCTAGAAATAATATAGTAAAACTTCATTATAAAGCAAGAAAATAAATTATAAAAGAATTAAGAGTGTAATAGAAAATCCCTTATTCTCATGATAGCCCTAAATGGATGTAAGGGGAGTTTCCCTAGGGTGTGGTCTATGGACCCTTTTTCTCACTAGAGAACAGAGAACAAATCATTTAAGAAACTGGACTACATGAAGAAGAATGTAGCATCAGGATCAGAGGAAGACTCATCAACAATCTGTGTTATGGAGATGACACAATATTGCTTGCTTAAAGTGAGGAGGACTTGAAATGCTTGCTACAGAGGATCAAAGACTATACCCTTCATTATGGATTATATATAAACATCAAGAAAACAAAAATCCTCACTACCAGGCCAATAGAGCAACATTATGAGAGATGAAGAAGAGAAATTGTCAATGATTTTCTCTTGCTTAGAACCATAATCAATACCTGTGGTATTAGCAGTCAGGATATTTTTAAAGAAGTATTGCATTAGGAAAGAAAGTTGTCAAAAACCTTCCCAAAGTGATGAAGAGCAATGATGCCAGTTTGAAGACTAAGGTGCACCCAACCCAAACGATAGCCTTTTCAATTACTTGCTAGGCAGCAATAAGAATGACAGAAGAATTTATGTCTTTGAGTTACGGTATTAGAAGAGTGCTGATATCCCATGCACTACCAAAAGAACAAACATAATCGTTCTGGAAATGGTGCAACCAGAGTGGCAAGAAGCTGTGCTGCAATCCAGAGGTATGTGGTTCAAGGTCATCTCACCAGCTGGATGGGCAATCTCCTCCCATCTGGTTAACTGCCTCTGAAAACCCGCCAGAGGGTGAGCTATGGGTCAATTCTGATTCTACGGTACTCAACCACAACACAACAACAATTAGAGACAAGTGCTGAATATTTATCCCATGGACTACCAAAAAAACAAATATATATGTCCTGGAAGAGGTGCAACCAGAGTATTCCAGGGAGGCATGGATAATGAAACTTGGTTTCATATAATGTTGTTGGAAGAGGAAAATGACATCACATTTGGAAAGGTCAGTGAAGGAAGGGAAGACTCAATGAGATGGATTGACACAGTGACTGTAATGGTAGACTTAAGAATGTCAGAGATGGTCAGAATGGCAGAGGACAGGGCAAGGTTCGGATTCATTATTCATAGAAACACTGAGGGTCATAGTCAACTTGAGAGCATTTAACAACAAGAGTAACAATAGAGATAAAATGAGAGGAAAGTAATAGAAAGAGGGAACTCTCAGTATCACTAAGAAAGAAGCTTCAGGAATGAAGTGTGTCATTTTGGACTCAACTCTCTGAAAGAGGAAGATTCTTTATATTGGAGAATGTCATGACACATGAAGTTCTCTAGGGTGCGTTGGGTATACAAATGCTGAAGGAAATGATTTTCCACCACAACTGACAGACAGCAAGTCAGAAGGTTTTCCCATTGAGCCAACAATCTGAATTTGGACCTACAATCTCCTAGACTATATTACAAAAAGTCAAAAGATGTGTTGCCTTGGAAAAATACACTGTGTTTGGCTTTTTGAGGAAGTGCCAAACAGCCTTCCAGAATGGTTGTACCATTTTACAATGGCACCAACAATATATGAGTTCCTTTCCCACCACATCCTGTCCAACATTTATTACTTGCTGCCCCGTTAAGCTTTGCCACTCTTACTGGAGTGAAATGGTACTTCACTGGGGTTTTGATTTACATTTCTCTTATTGCCAGTGATTTGGAGCATTTCTGCATGTGTCTGTTTGCCATTCAAATATCTTCCTCTGTGAAAATTCTTTCCATGTCTTTTGCCCATTTTGTAATTGGGTTATCAGCCTTTTTCTTGTGGAGGCCCAGGAGTATTCTGTAAACTTTTGTTATAAGACTCTTGTCTGAGATGGTATTACCAAATGTTTGTTCCCAGTCTGTAGGTTTTCTTTCCACCTGTTGGAAAAAGTTTTTGATGCACACATGGATTTAATCTTTAGAAGGTCCCATGCACCAATTTTATCCTCTTAGGATTGTGCATTTCTGGTTGTACTTGGCAATCTCTTTATACATTGGATTAGCGCTTCTTAGCTTGATCCCAGTTTGTCTCTTATGTTTTGTACACTAATGTTCATAGCAGCATTATTCACTATCACAAGAACATGGAAACAGCCCAAATGACCAACCACAAATTAATGGATTGAGAAATTATGGTACATTCACACAATGAAATACTATGCAGCACGCAGGAGCAATGATTTTGTAAATTATTGCCTAACTTGGGAGGGACTAGATAGCATTATGCTGAGTGAACTAACTCAGTTCCAAAAGGATAAATATTGTATAAAACTGTTATTGTAGAATGAATATAAAGATCTAAGAGGAGTGGGAGAGGCTGGAAGCAAAGGGATGAGGATATGTAGGGGGAGGGGGATTAATTATGGAGTTGTACAATTTGATGGGGGGTGGTGAGGGAAATGGAAAGAATCTGTTCTCTAAAACAATTTATTTGAATTTTGTAAATCAACTAGTGTAAAATTTAAAAAAAAGAAAATTACACCGTTAAAAACATTTCCAAAGTGTTCAAGAAAAACTACTAAGAGTTTAAAGACTAAAATATGCTAGATCCAAGCCATGATATTTTCAGTTGCTGTCTATTCATCTGAAATTGAACAAGGAATAATAAAGAATTGCTGCCTTTCATTGTGGTATTGGAGAAGAGTACTAAGTATCCCTTGGACTGCCAAAAGCACAAGGAAGTCTGTCTTGGAGGACGTGCAAACTTGCCTCTCTTTAGAGGCAAGGAAGGTGAAACTTCATCTCATATACATTGAGCATGTTGTCAGGTGGGGCCAGTTCTTGGAAAAAAGACATCATATTGGAAAAGGCAGAGGGCCAGAGAAAAAGAGGAAGTCCTTCAACAGGCTAGATTGGCACGGCGACTGTGCTCTGAGCATGTCAGATATCATGAAGATGGTGCAGGAAAGGGCAAGGTTTCAATCTGTTAGGGTCGCTATGAGTGGTAGTCCACTTGATGACACATAATAAAATCCACAAACAATAAGAGAAATGATTTATGCTTATTATACCCACCCACTGGCGATATCTCTGTTATAGCCAGCACTAGATAACTGAGACAGGTTCAAATACAGCCATGACTGTGAGGATGGTTCAAGACTAAGCAGTATTTTGTTCTATTGCACCTATGGTTGACCTGAGTTGGAACTGACTCACCAGACACCTGGTGCACAACAAAGGAAGTACACCTTAAAAAAGCAGAAAGAATATTTTTTCAAAGAGATACTGAAAGAGTTGCTGCCATGTTGTTCTTAGGTGTCCTCAGATCAGCTATAATGCATAGTGATCCTGTGAACAGCAGTTTGAATCTTGCTTGATCCTGAGCCATCTTCACAATCTTTGCTGTGCTTAAGGCCACTGTCGTAGTAAATGAGCCAATCCATCTAACTAGTTGAGAATCTTCCTCTCTTTCATTGACCCTCCACCTTTACAAACACGGTGTCCTTTTCCAAGGACTGGTCCCTGATGGCAGGCAACAAGTTCAACTTGTGAGTGAGAAAGTCTTACAACCTATGCTTCCATGGAGCACTCTGACTGCACTTCCTCAAGGATATATTTATTTGTTCTTTTGAAAATCCATAGTATAGTTAATGATCTTCACCAAAAATTATAATTCATAGGCATCCACTTTTTTCAGTCTTCCTTATTCATTGTTCCACTTTCACATGCAAATAAAGCAATTGAAAATACCAGGCTGTTAACAATGGGCTTGACCTATGGCAAAGATTATGACGGTGATACAGAATAGGGCAAACTTTTATCTGTTTTTCATAGGGCCATTATCAGTCATAATTGACTTGATAGCATCTTACAACAGCAACATACACACACATTTATAAAAGATACATAAGGATTGGAGGAAAATTCATCGATAACCTGCATTATGCAGATGACATAACCCTGCTTGCTGAAACTGAGGAGGATCTGAAGCTCTTGCTGCAGAAGTCAAGGACTGTAGCCTTGAAACCTTGAAACTCAACATCAAAAAAACAAAGATTCTCACCACTGGGCCGAATGGCAACATCATTATGGATGGTAAAGAGCTTATGATTGTTAACATATTTGGTTTGCTTGGCTCCATAATCAATACTCTTTTAACCAGCAGCCAGGAAATCAAGAGACTAATTGCACTGGGAAAGTTGGCTGTCAGGGACCTCTCCAGAGTACTGAAGAGCAACGATGTCAGCTTGGATATTAAGGTGCACTTGGTCCAGGCCATAGTCTTTGCAATTGCTTGCTTTGCATCAGAGAGCTGGACAATGACTAAGGATGATAGAAAGAGAAATGATGCTTTTGTGCTGTGTTGCTGGACAAGAGTTTTGAATATACCATGGACTTCAAGAATAACAAAGAGTTTTGTCCTGGAGAAGGTGAAACTAGGCTGCTCTTTAGAGGCAAAGACTCTGAAGCTTCGTCTAACATACTTTGGACATGTTGCAAGGAGGAAACAGTCCTTGGAGAAGAACATCATGCTTGGTAGGGTGGAATGACACCACAGGAGAAGACTCTCAATGAAACGGACTGATTCAGTCACTGGAGCAATGAGAATAGGTGTGCCAGAGATGATAATGTTGGCACAGGGTAGAGCAGGGTTTAGGGCTCTTGTACATAGGGTCGCTCTGAGTCACAAACAACTCGACGACACATAACAACAACAACAACAACCACCTACTAAAGTATAGTTTATTTCTGAAAGAAGGAATGAGAAATTATTATTTTTTCTTTTTTAATTTACTATGTTTTAGTAGTATATATGTATTATTTGTATATTCATAAACATCAATATATACATATTTCTTTTATGATTATGTAAAAATACATGTTATTTTTAAAAATGCATATATATATGCGTGCTAGTTTGTAGTCCATAGGGAGTTTCACTGCCAACCCAAGGATGGCACCTCTCTGGGAGAAAGATGGGCACTGTCTTACTAATAATTTATAGACTCCAAAACCCCACTGGAGGATGTGCTATGAGTTGGTTTTTAACTCAAGGATAATGAATTTGGGTTTTGAATATATATCCTGTCTAAAGAGAAGAAAACTGGGCATGTGGACCTTAAGGCATAAGGCTGTGAAAGTCTCTCTGAAAGGGACAAAGGGAGTGAGAATAAGACAGCGCCTCACTGCCCCAGAGCAGAAAGCAGATAAGGAGCCCATAGCCCCGCCCCATGGTGCCTCTAGAGCCACATCAAAACCATATGGTTTATTTATTCATAGTGGACTCACAGACTTAGAGTTGTGGTATTGAGAATGAGATTCATTAGGGAAGTAAGTTGGAGAGTGGGGAAGACAAGAAATATCCCAAGTATTAGCCCAACAGTTCCAAGGCACAATTTCTCTATAAGCCCAGGATCTGGTTTCAGTTCATCAGTCAAATCTGAATCAACCAATAAAGTTTGCCTCAGAGTAGTTCTAAATCAGCATCCTTCAAGTATTTGGAAAGATCAGTAAAAACCTTTAACTGTGTCTTTTCTCTTAGAGCTCCTTTGTTTACACCTTGCCAGTCTCTACCATCAGGGTGTCGTTCTCACCAAGGTCTTACTCCAATATCTCTTAATTCTTGCCACCTCAGGTCTTGCTCTCCTCAATTCTTACTCTCCAGTTTGGGAAACACTTTTTCTTTTATTCTAGTCCCACAGCTGTTGATTATTTACAAGACTATGCTGATTTGCAAGACCATGTGTTTGCATAAAGGTAGCTGGAGACCAAAGGGGGCTAACTCTAATAGCTTTTTTAAAAGTCAATATTTAGGCTAACACCACATAACCCCTGGAGGCGTAGTATATAACAGATCTGGCTGCTAACCAATAGGTCTAATTGCTAGTGCAATTAGCATCCACTAGCTAGTTCCAGGGAGAAATATTCATAGTCTCCTCTCACAAATTTACATCGTCAGAAACTGGTAAATGATAGGAGAGTATCATAAGATATAATTAATTCTATGGTAGTAGGTGGGTATACACACACACAAACACACACAAGAAACCCTGGGGAAGCATTGGGTTAACAAATAAAAGATTAGCAGTTCAAATCTATCAGAATCTCCATGAAAGAAAGATAGTCTCCTAGAAGACTGAAGCCTTGGAAATCTGATAAAAGGGTTGCTAAGAATAAGGATTTATTATTTAGTTATATATCCATATTATAACCCATTAGAAGATTTTGAAATACTATACCAACAAGTTCATCCTGGGGAGGGTGAAGCCAGGCTGCTCCTTGGAGACAAGGATTCTGAAGCTTCATCTGACATACTTTGAGCATGTTGAAAGGCAGGATCAGTCCTTGGAGAGGGACGTCATGCTGCTTGGGAGGGTGGAGAGACAGGGCAGGAGAGGAAGACCCTCGATGAGATGGATAAATTTAGTGACTGGGGTAATGGGGATAGGTGTGTCAAAGACAATAAGATTGGCACAGGATAGAGCAGGGTTTTAGGCTGTTGTATTTAGGGTCACTATGAGTCTCAGGCGACTCAACTACACATAAGAACAACAACAACAACAATATACTGTAACGTACATTTTTTGGTCATTAGGCTTCACTAAATTTCTAAGTTATTATTTAACAAAATTTATGCTTTAATAACATGGAGCTCTGGTAGTGTAGTCTGTAGCATATTACACAGTGCTAACTAAAAGATCATATGTTTCATGAGAAGTTTGTTCTTTTTAAAATCTACAGTCTTGAAAAGCTAATGGAGGATCTATACCAGTTGGAGTTGGCTTGATCACCGTGAAATTCCATAATAACATTTTTAAAAATCAGAGAAAAGAGAAGCTAAAAGGGGGGGGGGGTGAGGAAGTCATGGCAACCAGAATTAAGGCCCTACTGAGTTATAAGGATGGAAATAACTAGGTGATTCCTGGTGCTTAGAGGAATCTCAAACAGAAATCATCTTACAGCTGTTGCAGTGAATAGAAAACAAAGAGAGTCTTGCTTTGTGGGTTCCAATATGTTTTCAACAAACTCCATAGCAAACTGAAAGCTTACATACAAAGGTTCATAAGTACCATCTAAAGAATCCTTGGGTGGCCACCAGGAAAATATATTAAGGCTTTAAAGTTCTCGAATGCTATCTTCATTTCACTTGTTTTGAGCATGTTATTGGAAGGACAGTCCTTGGAAAAGGTAAATGCTTAGAAAGGTAAATGGTCAGCAAAAGAGATGAAGATGAATTAGCACATGACTGACACAAGGAGCAATATAAGCACCGCAGAAATAATGAAAATGGTCCAAGATCAGTTGGAGTTTCTTCTGTTGTACATAGGGTTCCTATAGTTGGAACCAACTAAACAACACATAATAATAATAATAAAGATAGCATCTTTGCGGAAAGTCTACAGTTAATGTTAGGAACAAAATGGTCTCTAGTAGGCAAAATTACAACTCTATTTTAAGGTATCTTTGCTTAATTTCTAATCCAGTTTTTAGAAGTCTTTTGATATATGTGCTAATATATTTTTTAATAACTTTTTCCTAACCCAGCCTCAAGGTCTCCATGACCAAACCCAGGAAATAGACCCGGCATTAGTCTCACTTTTTCACTACATGAACTTTTCATTACACTTAAAATGATGGGCTAGTTCACTTACGTACACACAATGAATTTCTTCCTTTTATCCTTTTACCCAGAGTCCAACTACTAACAATGTCACTCAACATAATATTTTTTACTGCTAAGCAAATGAAAATTCTGTGTGGTAGAAACTGATTATTGTTGTTGTTCTGTGTCATTGAGTTGGAACTGACTCATAGCTGACCCTCCAACAGATTTCTAAAAGCCTAAATCACAAGGGAGGAGACCGCCAACTTTTCTCCCACAGTCATCAAATTTGGGTCCATAGCCACACCACTCTTCCTAGATTCTTTAGGGAGATCGTGTGGCATAGCCTGTATAGAATTTCACTGCTAACCCAAAGGTGGCACCTCTCTGGCAGTTCAAATTCACCAGCAGCTCCTGAAGAGAAAGACGGACAGTGTCCTTCTGTGAGACCCATGGCTTCCTGAAAACCTGCTCATGTTAGTTGTGAAGCACTTCTGACATGACAGCAATAAGTTGTCTGTGCAGTTAATGATGATCATCTGATTGGATTCCAGCCAATCAAATATCAAAGAATGTGAGAATACTCACTTCTTTTGTGAAATTTCCTTTCATTGTCCACTTCAGCCAGCGCTCAAACTTCTTAACAGAACTTGATGGCTTTGGAAGGCACATGTTGAAGACAATGGTGCTAAAGAATTGAAAGAGAACGGAACCCTAGAGGACAGAAATTCATGTGCAGAAAAAATCTTTGGAGAAACTCAGCATCAGCAGACCATCAACTACTCATACACAAGTTCAAACTGAAGCTAAAGAAAATACAATCAAATCCATGAGAAACAATGTTTTACTCAAGTATCCCATCAGATTTCAAAGACCATCTTAGGAATAGGTTCGAGGTCTTGAACACAAATGAGTGAAGACTAAATGAGCTGTGGGAGGATATCAAGAATATAATCTAGGAAGAATGCAAAAGATCAGTATAAAGATAGAGGAAAAAGAAAATACCAAGATGGATGTCAGAAGAGGCTCAGAATACTGCACTAGAGAGCTGAGAAGCCAAAGCAAAGGGAAGAAATCACGAAGCTAAGGAGCTGAACAGAAGATTTCAAAGGGCAGCTCAAGATGACAAAGTAAAATATTGTCATGAAATGTGCAAGGAGCTGGAGTCGGAAAATCAAAAAAGGTAAACTTGCTCAGTATTTCTATTTTTTCTTCTATTACTATTAATTTTAATGAAAATTTACAGAGACTTTGGATTTTCATTCATTCATTGTTACACTTTTCTCCCTGCCCACCCCGCACCCCCAGTACACTCTTCTCTTTGAAAAGTAAAAGAAAAATTCTTTCATTGTTTTACAATCCCTCCGCCCAGGTCCACTCCAATGTGCAGCCTTTGCTCTGGACTCCGGTCATGACAATAATACCTAATCATGTATCCCTTTTAAACAGTTTTCTCTCTCTTCTATTTCAATGCAGTATACATTATTGAACCCACCTTTCTCAGTCTCCCCCCAAGCCCGATAGCAGTTCTGTTTTACAATAGTGGCACTATGCAGTATTTGTCCTTTTGTGACTAAGATATTTCACTCAGCATAATGTCTTCCAGGGTCACCCAGTTTGAATAATATTGCTTGAGTTCCTTGTTTGTCAATGCAGTGTAGTATTCCACCATGTGAATATACCACAGCTTCTCTATGCATTTGTTTGTTGATGGGCACTTAGGTTGTTTCGAAGCTCAGCATTTCTTAAGCTAAATGAATTAAAGAAGTTTAAGCCTCAGATTTCAATACTTAAGGATGTTGAAGGCAGAATGATGAATGACCCAGAAATCATCAAAAGAAGATGGAAGGAGTATACGGAGGCACAATACCAAAAAGATTTGACTGACACAGAAGAATTTTATGAAACAACTCTTGAGAAACAGACCATGTTGATGAAGGAGGAAGTTCAAGCTGCTGTGAAGGAAATGGCAAAAAATAAAAATAAAAGGCCCCAGGAACTGATGGAATATTAACTGACTTATTTCAGTAAACAACTGTTACCCTGGACTCACTTAGCAGGTTATGTCAATAAATCTGGAGGACAACTACCTGGCCAACTGACTGGAAGAGATCTGTGTTTAATCCTATTCAAATAAAAGGTGACCCAACAGAATTTGGCTATTATCAAACAATATCACTAATATCACACACAAGGAAGAGCCTTCTGAAAATTATCTAAAAAATGCTGGAACAGTACATCAGCAGACAACTGCCAGATACAGATTGGGTTTAGAAGAGACCATGAAGTAGGAATATCACAACCAATGTTAAATGGATCTTGGTTGAAACAGAGGGTACCAGAGAAATGTCTATTTGTGTTTAATTGACTGTGCAAATGCATTTGACTGTGTGGATCAAAACAAATTATGGCTAAACTTGAGCAGAATGGGAATCCCAGAACACTTAATTGTGCTCATGTGAAACCTATTCTTGGACCAAGAAGCAGTAGTCAGAACAGAGCAGGGAAACACTGTACGGTTCAGGACTAGGAAAGGTGTGACTCAGGGATGCATCTTATCTCCATACCTTTGCAATCTATATGCAGAACAGATCATTTGGGAGGCTAGACTTTACAGGGAGGAATGTGGCATCAGGACTGGAGGAAGATTCATCAATAGCCTTCATTATACAGATGGCACAACCTTGCTTGTTGAAACTGAGGAAGACATAAGGTATTTGTTGCAGAAGGTCAAGGACTGTTGTCTTCAATATGAATTGAAGCTCAACATAAAAATACAAAGATTCCAACCACTGGGCCAATTAACAGCTTCACGATAGATGGAGAAGAGATTGAGATTGTTAACAACTTCAGTTTACTTAATTCCACAATCAACACTTTTGGCCCCAGTGGTCAGGAAATAAAAAAATGAATTTACTGGGAATATCTGCTATCAGGGACCTCTCTAGAGTACTGATGAGCAATGATGTTAATATGGAGACTAAGGTGCTCTTGATACAGGCCATGGTCTTTGCGTTTACTGGCTATGAGTCAGAGAGCTGGACAATGACTTAATGATGACAGAAGAAGAATCGATGCTTTTGAGTTGTGGTGCTGGAGAAGAATGTTGACAATACCATGGACTGCCAGGAGAACAAACAGGTCTGTCCTGGAGAGGGTGAAACTAAGGCAGCTCCCCGGAGGAAAGGATTTTGAAGCTCCATCTCACATACTTTGGGCAGATAGCCAGGTGGGACAAGTCCTTAGAGAAGGACATCATGCTTGGAAGGGTGGACTGACAGCACAGGAGAGGAAGACCCAGGATGAGATGGATTGACTGAGTGACTGAAGAAATGGGATTAGGTCTGCCGGAGATGATGAGATTGGCTCAGGATAGGGCAGGGTTTAGAGCTGTTGTATACAGGGTCATTATGAGTCGCAGGTGACTCGACGGCACATAACAACAATAACCACAAGAGTTTCTGTTGTAGTAGTTTGCCTCTCTTAATAAATACCGTGAGAAGAGAGCATACCCATTGCACAGTTGGGTTTAATTGCCCTTTTTATATGTTTATGGATAACTCCTCAGTTAGACTGCAAGTTGGTTTGGAACAAGAACTCTTCAATTTTTTTATCCTTTGAATTCTTAGTACATAGCTGTACTAATTTCAAGACTTCAGCAAATGCTGAATGAGATATGTGACAAGATACCAGAGACAAAGAATTAGGTCTTTGTAACTCTTTTTAAACAGCATTTAATACAGAATTATGTATTATTGGTCACTTTTTATGAAAGTTTGTGATGTTCAAAGTTAGTGAACTTGAAATCCAATGTACTTAGAGAAGATGGAGATCTGAGAGAAATTAAATTGGTATGTCCAGAAATCCATTTAGGATGTTATTGAGAGATCTTTTCCACATTAATACTAGAAGTTACCTGATATAATAGAAGCTACCTTACAGTTAAAGTCGACCAGCAGGTCCATGGGAGAAATATAGACAATCTCTTTCCATGTAATTTGCCATCTTAGAACCCAGCGGAGGGTATTCCACAAGTTGGTTCCAACTGGACAATAATGAGGGTTTTGTTTGTTTTGTTTCACCGTCACTACCGCAATATAAAAACATATTCTTAAAATACAACAACAACAACAAAAACTGAACTGTGAACTGTGGCACTTAACTCTGCCACTAATTTCATTACATTCAATTTTCATACCAGCTAAATGGAGTTGGTGATTTCAAAATTAAAATCTATAGAATCATGGCCAGTTTAGATGCATTTTTAAAAATCACACAAAGGCAGTTGCCTGGGCCCAATTCCCAATGAAAAGTCTAATTCAAAATGTCGAGGGTGATGCACTTATGTATCCATAGAACCATTCCTTAGGTGATTTTTATCCATTCTATACATACATAGTAGGAGTTGGAATCCGCTTCCTAAACAGCCTCTGGAAATTGTGAATTTTGATAAATTGTGATGATTATGGAAAGGGTTCAGGCCTTTTGTTCATAGGGTCGCTATGAGTTGTGCTATACTCAAAGGCAATCAACAACAACAACATACGTAGTTAGGTGAGCTTGGGGAACCACTGAACTAGCTGTCTCCTGTTCTTGTATTATAAACTTGTTTTTCTTAATATGAAAACATAAATTTACTTTTGTTTTTAAGAGTTAGAGCTGAAATGAGATGCACTTTTATTGCTGTTGAAATGGTTTTGACGCGCACTGATCCCATGTGTTACAGAATGAACTACACAATCAGGGTTTTTTTGATAAGATCTTTATGGAAATAGGTCACTAGACTTTTCTAAAGAGACATGTAAAACAAAACAAAAAACTAGTTATTGTGGAGTCACTTCCAACCCATGGTGACCATTTGGTTACTCCATTAGTAGACACAAGATTAGCAGTTCAAACCCACCCAGAGGTGCCTGAGAGGCCTGTCATTCTGCTTCTGAAAGGTCACATCCTTGAAAGCCCTGTGGATCAATTAAACTCTGCACACATAGAGTCACCATGACCACAGAGACATAGGATTGTGTAATCTCTATAGGAAAACAAAAAGAAACACCTTTAGCTTGTACAAATGTGAAATGGAAAAATAAATATTTTTTAAGATCATTTGTTACAGGAAAATATTTCCTCTGACAGGATACTAGAGAATTTGTCAAGAGTTATTAAACAGGGAAAGCAAAATATTTCATTGTAGGAACTTAATAAATATTTGTGGATTAACTGAGTGTTCTGCTAAATCAAGCAGAGGAGGAACTCAAACCATGTTAAAGCCTGCATTTCTAATTGCCCATTCAAGATAAAAACATACTTTGAGACCAGTTAAGCAACCTAAACTGTTGATTCCATTGCTTAAACAAAATCCCAAAAAGTATTTCACATATCCTTTGGCAACCAGAGACAGAGCTTCCATGTTAAGCTTTATTCAAGAAGAAAGTAATGGTTTAGTTGTTAAGAAATGTTAGATGGTCAATGTGGTGTGTGTGACAAAGTAGATGTAAACTCCAGATAGAACAGCTCCTGTCTGTTACAAGTGATCATGTTGATCTGTGGGTGTTTATCATTCTCTGAATGAACTCTGAAATATGAAGGCAAAGTCTTTCAAGACAGAAATTATCAAGGGCTTTTCAAAAGTGCAGCAATCACAAGAACTATTGATTCTGAAGTTGAGCAATTTCCAGTGATACCAGAAAATTGGCATATTAGAGTAATTAGAATATATTTTCTATTGAGTGCCTTCCAAATTATTTTCTATTCAAGCACATTCAAAATATTCTTTTGTTCAATATGTTCTAAATGTTTATCCTTCAAAGTATCTTTCCCCCAAAGTCGTTTCCCCACCTCTATCCTGAGGAGTTAGGGGCTTTTTGAATGGTATTTGTTCTGTCAATGCCCCTCCACTTGAACACCGCATTCACATTTCAGAAGAATTTGAATTATGCAAATTTGAAATGATGCTATGCATAGTAGTAATCAAATATTACAGAAGGGGCAGCACTAAAATAGTGCCAATTCCTCGAGATTGTTGTGATTTGTTCAGAATGGCACAACAAACCATAGGACAGAAAGAAATTTAAATCATATTAAGGTCATTGCTTTAGGGCTGCTTCGCTTTATCTTTACACAGAAAAACTCACAGTTCTTGGTCAGTATAGTTGCAGAATTTTATTGTGAATTAAAATGGCTCGTGCACTGTATCCACAGTTGGCTGCAGATGGGACTTCTCTGATCCACAGAGTACTCTTGGACTGATTTTCAGAAGTGGATTACCAAGTCTTTTCTCCTATCTCACCTTAGTTTACAATCTACACTGAGACTTGCTCAGCAACACAGCAATTTATAAGCCTCCGTTAACAAAGAGATGGTGATAACAATTCAAGAGTATAATTAGTTCTGCATGAAAGACAAAAATTCTACCCATAAACCATCACTGCCCCACTGGTAACTATTTTATTGTTAGCTGCTATCAAGTTAATCCTTACACATAACAACCCTATTGTACCATAGAAGGAAACACTGCCAATTTCCATGTCTTTCTCAATGTCTGCTGTGCTTAAGCCCATTGTCATAACCACTGTGCTAATCATCTCATTGAAGGCCTTCCTATTTTTCAGTGACTTGACCTTATCAAGCAAAATGTCCTTCTCCGGGGATCGGCCCCTTCTGAAAATATGCCGCAAATGTAGGAGACAAAATCTTGACGTCCTTGCTTCTAAGGAACATTATGGTTGCTCTACTCTCAAGTCAGATTTGATTGTACTTTTGGTGGTTCATAGTATATTTCACATTCTTCTCCAACACTACAATTCAAAAGCATCAAATTCTTCCTCAATTGTCCTTATTCATTGTTCAACTTTCACACATATGAGGTAGTTGAGACTACCATATTTTGGGCCAGGCACACCTATAACTCAAAGTGACATCTTTGCTTTTTAGCACTTTTAAGAGGCCCTTTGCAGAAGGTTTGTCCATTGCAATATGTTTTTCCCACTGTTGACTCTGGGTGTTGACTCTGGATCCAGACAAAGTCAAATCCTTGACATCATTCTTCTTTTGCATTTGTCATTATGTTGCTTATTCACCTAGTTGTGAGGATTTTTGTTTTCTTTATTTCAAGGTGTAATCCATTCTTAAGGCTATGTTCTTTGAGCTTCATCGATAAGTAAGTTTTCTTTCTTTTCAGCAGGTAAGGTTGTTTCATCTGTTGTTAATAAGTCTTCCACCAATACTTATTACCATGTTCTTCTTCATATAGTTGAACTTCTCTGATTATTTCCTCAGTTTAAAGATTAAGTAAGTATGGAGATTATGATTCTGTTATTTTAAAAACTCATTCTTTTAATAATTTGATTTTTTAAAAAGATCTTGTAATACTATTATGTCAACTTGTATGAAGTGATGGTGCTGAAATTGTTCTGTAACCTAATAACTATGAGATTATATTAAAACTGAAGGCACAAAGGCCTTAAGGCTGTTACCTATATGCCTTCAATTCAGACGAAAATCAGTAGAATAAAATAATCTTTTTCTCCAATGAGTTTCTGAGGCTGTAAATCACATAAAAGGATGTTATCCATCCTTCTCCTTCAGAGTCACTGTGGATTTGAATGGCCAGAGAGGTAAGGTCTTTGGATCAGCAATGTGATTCCCTATGAAATTTATCACAACTCCCTGAAACAAAAAATATTGTGCTAGGAAGTTATTTTTAAAAAGCACTAAAACAAACATATGAGATTATATTTTTATATTTATGCACTCTGACTATATATCCCTGACTTATTTTATAACTCTATGAACTTTGATAAATGTCAATAGTTACAGAGGGGCTTCATGTCTTTTGTTCATAAGGTCAAGATGAGTTGTGCTCGACTCGAAAACAATCAACAACAACCACATTTTATAACCATAGAAAATATAAACTCAAAATAGACACGATTAGAAGACAAGTCCTTCAGAAATATAGTTCTTTTAAAACATTCTTTTGTCTGATCCAAACAATCAATCGTCTTTTAAATTGTTTCCTATGGTGGCTTAATGGTAAATGGTTGCCCTACCATCGCAAAGGCACATTTCCCAAATACACCAGTTGGTTTGAGGAGAAAAGATGGACAATCTCCTCTTCTGTGATTAATTAATTGCCTCTGAACGCTCCCTGAGGGTCAGCTATAAGTCAGTTTTGACTCAAAGGCACATAACAAGAGAGTGTAATCTGTTTAGGAGAAAGCAGGAACTATTATTTTATATTTCATATTCCAATTACCTAATACTAATGAAAGTAATGCAGTCTTCAATAGAGATTGAAACGCAACATCAAGAAAGCAAAGATTCTCACCACTGGGTCAATTGGCAGAATTATGTTAGATGGAAAAGACATTGAGATTCTTCACAATTTCACCTTGCTCAGGTCCACAATCAGCATTCTTGGTACCAGCAGTCAGGAAATCAAATGACGGATTACCTTTGGAAAATCTACTGTGAGGTACCTCTCAAAAATGCTAAAGAGCAATGATGTCAATCTAGAGACTAAAGTGTGCCTGGCCCAGGCCATTGTCTTCACAATTACTTTGTGTGTATTAGAGAGCTGGACAATGACCAAGGATGGCAGAAGAAGGATCAATGCCTTTGAGTTGTGGTTCAGGAGAAGATAATTGAACATACCGTGAACTGCCAAGAGAATAAACAATTCTGTCATAGACAGGGTAAAACCAAACTCCTTGAAGGCAAGGATTTTGAGATTCTGTCTCACATGCTTTGGGTATGTTTCCAGAAGGAACCAGTCCTTAGAGAAGGATATCATACTTGGAAGGATGGAGGACAGTAGAAGAGAGAAAGATCCTGAATAAGATGGATTGACACAGTATCTGGGGTGATGGAGTAGGTGTGTCAGAGGCCGTGAGACTGGCTCAGGATAGGACAAGATTCAGAGCTATTGTGCATAGGATCGCTATGAGTCACAAATGACTCAACCTCACCTAACAACAGAGGTATAAATTGTTATAGAGATTTACTGTTTAGAAAGTGTTTTAACTATTATTTCCATTCACCCTAAAGACTAATCGTGATAAGTGAGTTCTATTTTTAAACAGACCAAGATAATAGAGATGTGGAGAGACTCATTGATTTCCTCATATCGCTTATCAGTTAGTGTGGCAAGTAGAAATGTTTTGCTCAACCACTGATATGGGAACCTGCAGGCATCTGAGTTGACTTCTGACTTTTATCACATGTTGTTGTTGTTGTTATGTGCTGTCGAGTCACTAGAGACTCATAGTGACCCTATGTACAACAGCCCTAAACTCTGCTCTGTCCTGTGCCAGTCGCACTGTCTCTGATACACCCATCCCAATTACCCCAGTCACTGAATCAATCCACCTCATCATAGAGGGCCTTCCCCTCCTGTGCTGTCCCTCAACCCTACCAAGCATGGTGTCCCTCTCCAAGGACTGGGCCCTCCTTACAATGTGTCCTAAGTATGTTAGACGAAGCCTCAGAATTCTTGCCTCCAAGATTGTTGTTGTTGTTAAGTGCCGTCGAGTCGCAGGGGACTCATAGTGACCCTATGAAGGAGAGTCCTCGACGCTTGGGTGCCTTTCATCCTCTCTCCAGGTTCATAGGGTTTCCAGAGGCAAGCTATTATGGAAGTGGATGCCATTCCTCCTTCCACGCTTGTTTAATCGGGGAGCTCCACCCCACTCTCAGTCCGCATTGGGTAGCAAACCATTAACACATTTGACACATCCGTGTCACAGTGTTCAGCCTCACAGCAACCACAAGTGACCGCGGGATGGCAACTTGTATACCAGGGCTATACGACCTAGACGAATGTCTGAACAAAAACAATGAGCCCAGTTTAACCCTCTCCAGGATGAATCTGTTTGTTTTCCTAGCAGTCCATGGTGCACTCAATATTCTGAGAACACATGGAAGTGATAAATTTGATCCACTCCTCTGTATAAAGACATGACCTATTATCACAGAAAGTGAAAACTCCTGTTCCTCCTTGTCACATTGCCTGTGACTGTGGTCCCAAACCTGACTTCCCTGGAGAAAATGACTTAGTTAAGGCAACAAGTTCATCGGGGACTAAATGGTGCACTGATGTTCAAGTGAGTGGAAATGTGTCCCCTGGAGACGGTAAGAAGAACAGGGGGTGCGGAGGTCAGAGCAGAATGTCATAGCTACAGGTCCTCAGAGAGTGGCAGGGGAAGTCAGGGGATTGCCTTCTGTTTCCAACCCAAACTAATTATGAGACCGTAGACAAGCCCTTTAACCTCTCTGGACCTTAGTTTCCACATTGGTGAAATAACACCACCACCACTCCAAGCACCTTACCACAAGATTGTCACAGCAGAGGGGAATACTTTTGCACTAATGCTCACCAGTCTAGGGGAGGGACAACAAAAGACTTAAGATGTCCTAACGTGGGAATCTGTCCCCAAGCCATCAACACCTCCATTCTACCTAGTTGTTCACTCTCTCCTTGGTAGGCATGGTGAAAATTGGTGATTGTTGTTGACAATAAGAAGTAAACTCGGTTTTCTATTTCAGAGAACAAATAATAGGATGGGCTGGTCAAGCAAAATGAAATATGCTTCTCTAAGAAAACTGAATGTGCTTGTTTTACAGACAGACAAGTCATTCTGTAAGAATATGTAGGTGGAAGGAATTAAACTAGTTTAAAAAAATTTCAGAGATATCTATTACTGGCAATTAGATACATTTGTGAGCAATATGCTTTGTTCTTGCCCCAAAATGTGCCTTGGACAGAGTTTTGCTAAATCAAATATAGCTGGCAGAGGAGTTATTCTTCTCCTCCAAAGTCAACATGTAGGTGTGCAATAATATGGAGAAGTCAACAGTTCAAGGCTCAAATATACGCACAACCAAAGGAAGGAACTAGACAGAATACAACAGCACCCTTTCTCCAAGTCCTCCCCAGATAATATTCTGTCCTTTGCTGTCAGATCTTCCCGTCCCAAGTCACTTGTAGTTTGCATCTGATTTCATCTGTGATGAATTGAATGGTATTCCCCCAAATCATCTTTCAACTTGGCTAGACCATGGTTCTCAGTATTATATAATTAGACCATTTTATGATGTAAATAATTATCTATTAGAGCTCTTGTGGTCCAATGGGTAAGGCGTTGTCCTGTCCACCCAAAGGTAAGTGAATCAATTTCACCAGCTTTTCTGAGAGAGGAAGATAGGCAATCTTTTCCTGTGCAACTTACAGCTTCTAGAACTCCCCTGAAAGGTCAGCTATGGGTTGGTTCCAACTTAACAGAGAAGAAGAGAGGAGGAAGGTTGTAAACCTCAACCACTCTTAAGAGAGCTCAGGTGGCCTTGTCTGTAGAAAGTGACAAGGCTAACTTAAAGTTGGTGCATGTCTGGTGGTTTGACTCCGTGGGAGAAAGATGAGGAATCTCCTTCTGTGCAATTTGTTGTTGTTGTTGTTGTTATGTGCTGTCAAGTCGCTTGCGATTCTATGTACAACAGCTCTGAACTCCCTGCACTATCTTGTTTCAATCTGATTGTCTCTGACACACATACCCCATTACTGCAGTCGCTGAGTCAGTCCATCTCATCCCAGGTCTTCCTCTCTTGTGCTGTTCCTCCACCCTCACAAGCATGATGTCCCTCTCCATGAAGTGGCCCCTCCTTACAACATGTCCAGAGTATGTCAGACAGAGCTTCAAAATCTTTGCCTCCATGGAGCAGCTTGGTTTCACCCTCTCTAGGATGAACCTGTTTGTTTTCCTAGAAGTCCATGTTATATTGGATACTCTCGCCCAGCACCACAGGTCAAAAGTATCAATTCTCCTTCCATCACCCCTAGTCATTGACCAGTTTTTTGATGCATAAAAAGTAATTGCCAATATGATGGCCTGGATCAGGCGCACCTTAGTCTCCAGACTGACACTGTTGCTCTTCAGCACTCTGGAGAGGTCCCTGACAGCAGATTTCCTAGGTGCAATTGTCTTTTGATTTCCTGACTGCTGGTGCCAAGAATGTTGATTGTGAAGCCAAGCAAGCTCCGCAAAACCAGACTAGCCAAAAAACCCAAGTGGATCTAGTTTTGGTTTTAGATTCATCTTTTGCTGTATCTTCACATTCATTCTGAGACAGAGGAAACTGAGGTTATATGATTGCCAACCACCACTAAGCCAGTGAGCTAGAATGAGAATCAGTTTCCTGGGACATAGCTGGATATGACCTCCTGTCAGATGACACACAGAACAAGACGATCTTAACTTGAGAGTAGATGTGTTCACTTGAAGGGATGTAGAATGTGCTCTCTGGTAATTGTAGTCCAGAAAGAGTCACTACAATCAATGGCTGCTGAAACCCAAGAAGCTTTGCTGGGGACAGGCAAGGCTGGGACATCTTGCCAAGCAGACGATGTTCAGTGTTCTCACAACAGAGAGCAGGCCACGGGTGCTGGACCCATTTGTTAGAAAACTTGTCCGCAGACAGGTTCCTCACATGAGGAAATAAGAAAGTCACAGGAGTTAAAGTGACTAACAAGAGACAAAAATGCATATTTAAGCTCAGTATATAAGGCAAAATTCAAATCTTTAGGCTAAAAATAGAATTCCTTTTCAATCACAAAATTATAAAGCACATAGCTGAAGCAAGAAGGGGTATCGGAATGTTAGGTTTAACCACTAAGTGTGAAGCCAGCATTAGTGACTGAGGACGGATCAGGGTTCAGCTTGATGTGCTTAAAGAGGAGCGTGTCAGGATGAAAGTGAAGGCTGATGATCAGCCTGAACTTTGCACTGACTTTTAGTCCAGTGCCCTTTCCTCTTAAATATTTATCTGTTGGAGTTCTGCAAAGCTGGACACTTCTCACAGTTGGATCTAAAAGTCACAAAGGAAAGCATAAAAAAGATGAGTTCTGATTGACTCTTGTTAGTTTGGAGGAAGCAGTTTTGTTTACCCAGGTTTGGCAATCGTGTATTGAATAACTCAAGCAAAGGGAACGCAGAGAGCCCTTGGCTAGCTCCATCTATGGCCAAACTTCAAGTTCATTAGAAATACTAGGAAATTGGCTTTTCAAAAGTGTAACACAGGTCACCTGTTCAAAAAGTCAAGCAAGAAGTAAAACATGCAGTTCTGTCAATGAGACAATTGCCTTTATGCTCATGGCGCAGGAAGAGAGACGTGGAGACTCACACAGGAAGGAGGACTCGGGGAAGTGGGAAGAGCAATAGGCTTGCAGTCAGAACGCAGGGTTCCAGGCAGGACACGCACACAGCCACACTCTGAGCAGTGTACTCACCTATGGCATGAGATTACATACTCAAGAAAGATGAAGTGGAATCATATCTTTGAAAGTGCATTGAAGAAAGTGCAGATAATAATTCCTCTGTAATTTAAGCCCACAATCCATTTTTTTCTTTCCTGTTGTTGTTAATGGGCCATTGAGTCATCTGCAACTCCTAGTGACCATGTGGCCAACAGCTCTAAATCCAGCCTTATCCTGAGCTAATCTCATCGTCTCTGACAGACCTAATTCCATTTCTCCAATCACTAAGCCAATCTATCTCATCCAGGGTCTTCCTCTCCTGCACTGTCGTTCCACCCTTCCAAGCATGATGGTCTTCTCTAAGGACTGGTCTCTCCTGGCCACGTGCCCAAAGTATATAGCGCTTCCAAATCCTTGTCTCCAGGGAGCTGCTGGTCTTCACCCTCTCCAGGACAGGCTTGCTTGTTTCCCTAGCTGTCTATGGTTCAACACTGTTCTCCAGCACCACAACTCAAAAGCATTGATTCTTCTATCATCCTTAGTCACTGTCTAACTCTCTGATACATAGTAAGTAATTGTGAAGACTATAGCCTGCATCAAGAGCACCTTGGTCTCCAGACTGACATCTTTGCTCTTCAGTACTCCGGAAAGGGCCTTGACAGCAGATATTCCCCATGCAATTCGTCTTTTGATTTTCTGACTGCTGGCACCAAGAGTGTTGATTGTGGAACCAAGCAAGTTGAAGTTGCTAACAATCTCAATCTCTCCTCCGTCTATCATGAAGCTGCCAACTGGACCAGTTGTGAAAATCTTTATTAGCTGTGAATAAATTTTTGGCTGAGCTGAGTGATCTACTTGATCTAGCATTAATAAACTGAGTTAAATGATTAAAACCCATCATTCCTCAGGAGTTTGATGGTTGTTTTTTTTAGTTATTAACCCCTTGCATCTAATCCCACACTCACTCTTTTAGAAAAGTAGAGAGGTTAGCATTTCTCTCACTAGCCGTGCAGTTTAGATTATCTAGATTGAGTCATAGCATACTAACTCCTTTTTCTGTAGAAAAATGCCATGTTAAAGAATTGTAGAAGGAAGATGAAGTATACACTAAACAAGGATAATATTAGGTGCAGTTATAGTTGAATTCCTTCAGAGTTGCTTCAGTTTGTTGTGTTATTTGGAAGGACATTACAGGTGTCTGTACATGGCTATGGACAAGGTGACAATTTTGTAAGTAACATGCCTAGAGCATAGAAGTGAAGGGGTGGCAAAAAGGATAGAAATACTAAGTCAGAGGGGTAGACATAATAAGCACAATGCACACAAATACATCAACAATCATGACAATTCTGCAGACCTAGGAAACTTTTCTGTCTGTTACACACAAAGCTGTCATGAGTCAGAGCCAATTTGATGACAACTCACAGCTGCACTTACAATCTCCAAAGCATGTGGTTTGGATCCATCAGCTGCTCTGTAGGCAAAGGATGGGAAATCTCCTTTGGTGGAATTTATTGCCTCTGAAAACTCACTGGAGGGTCAGCTCTAGGTTGGTTCCAACTCATCAGCAACTAACAACAAGAAAGGAGCTGTGAGGTCTGTAAGTCATTCTATCAAGGCCAAGTGTCCATTACAGACATACTTGGGCCCTCCTTTTTCTTGCCTTCCCCCTTTCCTTTACCAATCTTGTAGAAAAGTGATCTAGGGCAAGGTTGAGGCCAGACTAGGCTAAGTATGTAGGTGCACCCAGAGAGCACCTTGTATACATCAAATGAATCAGAATAGACTCCCGCAGCCATCATTGAGCTTGTGCTAAGGCCTTAATGTGGACAGCTTACACCTTCACTGGGAAACCCTCCAAACTGTCAAATGACAACCAGAGTTATTATATGTAACTAGAGCCGAGAAAGAAGACTCCAGGCAACAAGAGCACAATCAATAATTGAGTGCAAAGAAAAGCAGTGAAGAGGAAGACTTCTAAGAATGGGTTCTGAGGAAGGAAAAGAAAGTCATCCATTCGACCTACACTGTAAAGAGCTTAAAAAAATGTTTGTTGAGTCAATAAGTGAAACTTAAAGCTGAAAGAGGATTTATTCTTAATTCAAATATGAGGAAAGAAGTTGAGATGACATTCCAAGAAGGAGAAAAATACCAGAGAAGTCTTAGGAGTAGAGTCATATAAGCATTGTCCTACTATTAAGTAGTAGATTATCCACTCATAATGACACCATAAGACAGAGTAAAACTGTTCCATAGGGTTTCCAAGGTAATAAATATTTATGAAAGCAGACACTTCCCCCCACCCCCCAGAAGACCAAGGATTTGAGCCACTGATCTTTTGATTATAGCCATCAAGCAAGTAACCACTATACCACCAGTACTCCTTAGCTAGCAGGGTAGAGGGAAGAAAAATGGGATGGTTCATCTTAGGAAGTAATAGGGGATAATATTGAGTAGGTGAATAGGACTGAAGTTTGCCTCACTTTTAGTGCCTTTGAAGTATCTATTCTATCCTTTTGAGACAAACTCCTTTCAAGCACTCTAGTATCTCAAATTGCGTGTCAAACACACAGTGCAAACATAATTTGTCCACAACGGAACTCTTCATCTTTCCAAAAGAATTCTAACTTTTTAACACTCTAGTTGATAATGGAAATTCCATACCTCTACTTGGTCTTGGGATCAATCTTGGGTGTTTTTATTTTTCTCTCACAAACTATATCCAAGTCATGAAAAAGGTGGTTTGATTCTATCATCACATGATAGATTCTAGAGCCTATATGTCTGTATTCTAGAAGCAAATCCTTACCACATCTAGTTTCCTCTGTCGCTGTTGCAGATCCTGCATAATCTTGCTTCTTCATTCTTTGCCACTTAGAGTCAATTCTCAGTGTTATTAGGTGTCAGAGACTTTATTCTGATCCATAACATGTATCCCTATAAACACTAGAACAAAATACTGCCTGGCCCTGTTCTATCCATCCCACAATCATTGTCACAGCTGATCCCATTATAGAGCCACTCTGTTAATCCAACTTATTGAAAGTCATCCTTATTTTCTGCTGACCTTTTTCTTTACTATATATGATGTACTGTTCCAGAGACTGGTCCCTCCTGAGACAAAATCTTGCCATTCTCTCTGTCAATAAGCATTTTTGTCTCCTCATGAAACCAAATCTTGTCATTCTCTCTCTCAATGAGCATTGTATCTGTACTTCTTCTCCCAAGACAAATTGCTTTCGTTTTATGACAGAATATTCAATATTCTTTACCTATACTATACCATAATTCAATATTCTTTACCTGTACTATAATTCAAAGACTTCAATTTTTCTTCAGCCTTTCAGTTTTCACATACATTATGAGACGACTGAAAGTAATATGACTTAAAGAAGAATACACTTGTCCTTGTGATGGTTAAGATTATGTGCCGATTTGGTCATGGTTCTTTGTTTCTGCATTTATGTAATTATGTAATATGGAGTTGTGTAATGAAGTGATTACCTCCCATGATATGGTCTGATATGACCAGCCCTGATCTGATACAAAAGTATTAAGGTAACATGCAGTATCTATACCCCAGTCATAACCCTAATCCAATATAAGGGTATTAGTTTCAAGGATATTGCTTACATTGAGTATATACAGACTTTTTGCCAAAACTAGTTAGTTTTCTGCTCAATCAGATTCTATATCTGTCTTAGCACCCACAGATCACTGAACTTGAACCAGTGGCCTATCATATTTTCTACCAATCAATCTTAGATTCATCAGCCTCCAAGACTATCACTCTGCCTTCTCATCTCTCAATCTTGGATTCATTCCAAGATTCTACATGAGTCTGCAGAAGCCTTTGACCTAATGCCTGATTCATGGTGCTGGGATTTGCCAGCTTCTATAAGCTCCTGAAATATTTGTCTTGAGATAAATACATATCTATCTATAAGCTTCATTGCTTTTGCTTCCCTAGAGAAGCCTGACTAAGCCCTCAAGGTGGCATCTTTGCTACTTAACACTGAATTTGCCCAATGTAATAAATGTTTGATTTTGTGACATCCATAGGCAGGGAACATGAGTGGCCTAGAGGGTAAGGAGATGCACTGTCAACCCAGAGGAACGCAGTTGGAATCCATCACTTGTTCTGAAATGGAAAGACAGTCAATCTCTCATGTATGACTTGTAGCTTCTGAAAATGCACGGGAATGAATTCAGACAACAAAAACCTCCCATAGAGTTAATTGTGGATCCAAGTAAAAGTAAATCTTTGACAACGTCAATCTTTTCTCCATTATCAATGATGTTGCTTTTTGGTCAAGTTGTGAGTATTTTTCTTTTCTTCATGTTAAAGTGTAATCTATGAAGGCTATATAGCCTTTGATCTTTTCTGCATATTACAGGTTGTTAATGAATTATCCATCCATCCTGATGTCACATACTTTTTCAGACAGTCAAGGCCTATCGATTATTTGCTCAGCATACAGACTGAATGGTGAAAGGATGCAAACATTTTGTTTACCTTTCCTGATTTTGAAACATGCAATGTACCCTTGTTGCATTTCTAGGGACGTCTTCTTGGTCTGTGCACAGTTTGCACACGAGCTCAATGAAGACGCAACAGCTACAAGCACTTCAGTGACACTCAAACCATCGCCCACAGTACAATGGTTCTTCAGAATAGACATATATGTAGATCACTTCCAGGTGGTTGTCCAGATAATCGTTTTCCGAATTTCCTGGCATAGACAAATGAGTGCTCCCAGCAGTTGCATCTGGAAGCAAACATCTCAACTGAGATCCCATCAATTCTTGTTTTTTGCTTAATGCCTTCAGTACATATGACACTATTCAAAACTCTTCATTGGCTGCCCTCTCTGCCAGAAGGAAAGGCGAGTGTCATGGGGCCTACAGGGCCTATGGAAATGAGTGCACTCCTCTGCTTTCTCTCATCTTGCGTCTACCCCCCTATCTCTTCCTTTCTGCCCACTTGACTCCCTACATTCCAAGCCTAATGTCTTCCTTGCTAGTCCTCAGACATTCTTGTCACTCTCCAACTTTAGAGCCTTTCCAATTGATATTTTTCTACCTAGAATGCTCTTTTCTAGACATCTTCATGGCTTGCTCTTACACCTTCTTTATGCCTTTGTCCTAATATCTCTGAGGTAAGGTCTTCCTTACTGATTTTTTTTTCTTTTTACAAAATATCAAAACCAAACCTGTTGCAGTCAGTTCTGACTCCTAGCAAGCTCGTGTGTTGCAGAGTAGAATTGCTCCATAGGTTTTAGTTGGCTATAATCTTAACAGATACAGATCACCAATATTTTCCTCCCATGAGGCAAGTGAGTGTGTTTGGATCATTAACCTTTAGGTTAGTAATAGCACACAATCTGTTTGAACCGTCTAACCAAAAGTATATTACTCTTCTTTCTTAACAGCCTTCTCTTTCCTTCTTTTCCTGCATATCATTTATTATAATAGAAAAAAATCACCGATTTAATTTTTGTTTATTTTTTGGAAGTGGAATACAATTTTCATGAGGACTAGAATTTGTATCTGTTTTGTCTGTTGATTGCTGTGCATGTAGCCCTTATAGCACAGAGCTGTGCACATAGTAGAAGCTCAATAAATCTGTAATGAATAAATGATAGGAAACTAGGCCATGAGCAATGTTAAAAGTAAAATAAATGGGCACAACAATAATTAAAACAGTGAAGAGTCAGTTTTGATCTGCTGTTTTTCGTTGAAAAGATGCCATGGATTTTGTTATCTGTCTTCTTGCTCACTACCATCAGATGGTTCCTTTGTGATTTGGTTGAGAAACAGATGCACTTGGTGAGATGCTGCCTCTTTACTAACACTCAGTCTGACTTGGGAAGAAATCTAGAAACCCCAAGTCTCATCTCTTCCTGATGCTGACAGGAGGAATGTGGAGATGGCCCGAGATAAAAGTGTTGTGCTCAGGCCTTACAGGGAAGGGCAGAAAAATGAGAGGAGGCTGGGTGTGCAGAGTACATCAAGGTTTTCATTCCCATCTTTGCCAGAAGCATCCCCTGAGCTGTTTAGACCCCTGTGCTGTCACTTCTTTTGTTTTTTAAGTGTTTTCACCTTTTATTCTCTACAGTATATGCCCAGAGCTGCCTCATTCCCTCGACTTTGCCCCAACCAAGAGATCAGGTCTTGCCAGGAGCAGTTGTCTTTGCTCCCTGAGCTCTTAGAAACTCTTGCCGCAGCTGATAAAGGCTCTCCTGTGCTTTGACTGCTGCTGTAGGTGCTGCAACTGGGATTCTTAATGCTTCATTTCAGCTGTAATATAGTTCAGCCTCTTCCTCACTGTGGCTCGATCCTCCCCCAGCTCTCGCTTGACCAGCACGACACTCAGAAGTTTAAAGACCACATTGTACCTGTTCAGCAGGGCCACTTTCTCCTTCATGATGTTATTTTCTGTCAGTTGTTCCTCAAGGTTCTGTCGCCCTGGCATGGATTTACTCAAATCCTTTTGTTGCTGTTGATATTTTTTCAGCTTTCCCCTGTAGCTTCTTCCGGATCAGCTCAGTCATGGCAGAGATGAAAATGCTCTCCCTTCAGCATTACTTGCGTTGTCACTTCTCATGTGAATTTTTGGAATGGTGGAAACAGTATATTCAAAAGTCCTGAGGTGGGAGAATGAAATGCCTGCCACTTAAGAGGAAGAAGGAAACAAAGAAAGAGAAATTCATAACAACAATGCAACACTGTTGAGGTTTTCCCAGCTCATAGTAACCCTCCCTCAGGTTCCCAAGGCTGTAAAACACAATAGGAAGAGCTGTCTTTGTCCTGCAGAGACATTAGAGGATTTGAACTTGTTTTGGAGTATGCCTTCACGAGTCCACAGAAATAATAAGCCAGAGCTAAAATGACTATTCTGAGAAATATGACTAGTATCATTATCTCGTGTTTTGAAAATTTTATTACTTTATATTTTCTAAAATACTATATATTCTATAGTTCTGTGGCATTCTCTGAAATCTAAATATTGCAGAAATAAAACATTAAATTAATGACCAAACAGCCATTTTCAAAGTAAGCTCATTTGCAAAACCAAATTAAAAACAAAAAGTGTATGTTTTCCTTTTTCTTGACATTTATTTGTACCCTGGGCTGATGTCATTGATAAAATTAATGTAAAACAGAGTCAGTAATGAATATAGTGATATACTCTATTGGTAACTACTGAAGTAAATTAGTTATATACTTTTAAATGCAAGATTAAAGACCCTATGTGAGAGGATAGCAACATCACAGAGAGGAAGATACTTCTGATATGTGGGGAATAGATTTGAATGGAAGGGCCCAAAATAACAGATAATTGGCGCACTTCCTGTCAATTCTGCTCCTTTGGACTCAGTGGAATTGTATGCCAGTTGCATAAACTGTCATAAATAATTATAACTTTGCAAAAATTATATCCAGACAGAAAGCTAGTGTCCTATGGGAGCTATGTCTCTGAAATATCCAGATTTGGAAACAGAATTAACAGCCTCTAAAAACTGCCATCACAGTCTGCAATCACTCTATGTGTTGCAGTAATCCAAGCATGAGAACATCTCAAATCCCCTCTGCCCCCTCTAAAATGGGTGTAGGGGCAGGGAGATTGTGCCAAATAATCTAGTCAAGACAGCTTTTGTGAAACATAGGAAGAGAAATCTTACCTGTTATCTGTGCAATTGCTCATTCAGTTTAAGAAACTGGAATGCCAAATAAAGGAAACGTTTTCATTAATTCATGCAACACAACATCATGAGCAACTACAATTTTCCAAGTGCTAGATGCTGTTTAAACAAGATAGATGTTGTTGTTGTTGTTGTTATGTGCTGTCGAGTCGTTTGCGACTCATAGCGACCCTATGTACAACAGCCCTAAACCGTGCTCTATCCGTGCCAATCTCATTGCCTCTGACACACCCATCCCGATTACCCCAGACACTGGACCAATCCACCTCATAGAGGGTCTTCCCCTCCTGTGCTGTCCTTTCACTCTGCCCAGCATGATGTCCCTCTCCAAAGATCTGTCTCTCCTTACAACAAGTCCAAAGTATGTCAGGCGAAGCCCCAGAATCCTTGCCTCCAAGGAGTAGCCTGGTTTAACCCTCTCTAGGATGAATCTGTTTGTTTTCTTGGCAGTCATTGGAACATTCAATACTCTTCTCCAGCACCACAGCTCAAAGGC